>NC_132927.1:59331986-59648772 GCF_047675955.1 Chlorocebus sabaeus
TCTGTAAATTGCCCAGCCTCAGGTATGTCTTTAGCAGCATCATGAAAATGAACTAATACAGAAACTATACCAATGAGTGCCAGCCCAGCCCTGGAAGTTTGCTAGGAACTGTTTCAAAATAAATGTTCTCTCTTGTTGGAGTTGCTCAAATGAGAGACATACGTAAAGAACAGTGCTTGAATTGACACCATGAGAGAGCCTGCGCCAACACAAAGACAATCTTGGGCAGAGGGTATAGCCAGACCGAGTTTCAAAGATGTTGTTTGAACCTCTGTATCATGCCATACCTCACAAGAGTTACCTTCCTTCAGCCTTCAACTAATTGCTTTTGTCAATCATGAATAAAAGTGCCTAGCTGTACAACTGCTAATGTGTACATTTAGAATAAACCACTTGAAATACAAAGCACAGGATAGTGAGGCAAATCATTTTAAAACAGGAAAACTAGCAATACTTACATGTAAAGTAACTTCTAAATAGTCCTTTTAGAGTTCTTACCTTTTATATCAGAGTTCTTGGATTATGTTACCCATCATCATATACATGCCATTAGAAAATGTGTATGTTTTGATAAGCAAGGACTCTTGCATATATTTGAGACCCTCCTTTAAGCATCAAAATGATTGTGCTGGATATTATAGCCAGAAGATAACTTTTTTGAATGGTCAATAGAATGCTATGAATTAAGTGATGGGAGTTATCCAATTAAATTTGTTATTTTGGACACATTTTAGAGATGACAATATTCATATAATGAGCAGTGGCATTTCAAAAATGAAAACACTAAAATTGGACATTTGTAAGCATTTTGTTCAAATTTAGGTTGATATATCCTATTTATCATTGTATTATTTTATTATCACTTGTTAAATTTTGTATTTCTTTAGAAAAATGATAAATTATCATCAGACTTGCTGTAAAACTCTCTTTGCTACCTATCACATGAATCTACAGTCATTAAAAATATTCTGCTCTGGAGAAAGTTAATTTAATGTATTTCAGATTGTTGTCTTTTGAAGGAAAATGCTTATTGTCACTCAAATGTGCAAAACAATCTGCTTCAATTGTGAGCCAAATATGAGACCCAAACTTCCCTGTACTCTTTGTATGCATGAGCCACCAGTACTATAAATATATGTTAAGTCTGTTTTCCATGGGAATTTCTGATTATAAAGTTGTGGACCAAATAGCAGATCTAGATGGATAACTCATAAAATGCCAGAGAAGTGTTTAGGTTGGAGACAGGAAGTTATGTGATAATTGCGGGAGGAAGTTATGATTTAAAAGATGTATTGCTTATACTACACCAATAATTTAAAGATAGTCTTAAAGAAGCAGAATATAAATTAGATAGAATATCATAGAGAGAACTATACAAAGCTAGGCAGAGCCGCAGGTAATAGCAAAGAGATCCACACGCTCACGTCCACACATCTACCAGTGAGCAAAAATCACAATTCATTCTGTTTCCTATTTTAACTTCCTTTATTCCTTCTCATTTTGCATAGAAAGTGAAATAGAAAATTGATAGAAAATGAAATACAAATGATATTCCAATTCCTGAGTGCAATTGTGTTAAAAAAAATTCTGAAAAATATTAAAAGGAAAACACCCAACTCTTGAGAAACTACATCAAGGCATGAGTTTCATTGTCATTGTCATCCTCACTATCACCATCATTATCATCATTGCTGTCATCGTCATGATCAATCATCATCAGTCATCTTGCTCAATGAATATGTATTTGGCTACATGACAAATGTCAGATGCTTAAGGTTGCTAAATGGGAATAAAAATGCAGCAAGGTAAAGGGATTACAGAAGCATTTTTTTCTTGAATTAATTTTAGCTAATATTAATCTAAAATAATATATGCTAATGGACATCATTGACTTAGGCTTTGTCAGACATTAAAAAGGCGTAATTTACAGACTTTTCTTTGTCATTGTCTTTTGTAAGAGTCACACCCCTAAACATAATAACTTCACAACTGTTATATGCAAGATGTTTCTCCCTCTCTACTAGTCAAATATACACAAACTAAACAACACTGGAATTTATTTTAGGTGGACAGGCATCAAGTTGACAGCAGTGTTGGAAAGACTTGATGGAACACACATTTTCATTTACTATTTGTATGAGTATAAATGTCTACCTTTTCTGAATAGTAATCTGAAATTATTTATCAATGTTACAATGGCCATACTCATTGGTCTAGCAATTCCACTTCTAGAAAAAGATAAAAGCATAAAGGGTACATGCAAGAAATTTATTGCATAATTTTTTGTGACTGAAAAGAAAAGAAAGCATAATCTCCATGCTACTAAATCCAATGAATATCGTTATATGCTCATCATACTTGATTCCTCATAGGTGTTTGACGCTGTTGTCATCAGAATGATTACTCTAATTGTGTGTTATCCCACCATCCTCTTTGGCTACTCTTTCTGTCTCCTTTGAGGGTAATCTTTATCCAGTTTAGAGGCTCTGGAGCCAGACTATCTGCTCTTCTGCTTTCTAGACACATGACTTTCTGAGGCATAATTTCTACATTGCCAAAAGTGTACAGAAGTGCCTATCTTCATAAATATAAGCTATATTATCAGTATTTTAAATATTAAGGTATCCAAACTTTCTAAGAAAATTTTAGGCCTTTTCCTCTTTGTATACTTTACCTCCTATAAAATCTCATAATATTTATGGATTCAGCTTTTGTGTATTTGAACTATTTCTATCTCTTGGCTTCACCTGTCTGTAAAACTTTAAACTCATTGACATAATTTGGCTGACATGTGTTCCCACCCAAATTTCATCTTGAATTCCCACAAGTTATAGAAGGGACTCAAGGGGAGGTAATTGAGTCATGGAGGGAGATCTTTCCTGTGCTGTTTCCATGATATTGAACAAGTCTCAGGAGACCTGATGGTTTTATAAGGGGGAGTTTCCCTGCACAAGCTCTCTCTTTGCCTGCTGCTATCCATGTAAAACGTGACTTGTTCCTCCTTGCCTTCCACCATGATTGTGAGGCCTCCCCAGTCACAGGTATGTCTTTATCAGCAGAATGAAAAGAGACTAATGTACTCATGTATCCAACCTCCTACTTAATGTTTCCACCTGTTTGTTGGTATGATACTTCAAGGGTTACCTATCCAATCCGAGCAGATCTACTCTCTGCCCTGAGCCAGCCCTTCCCATATATGATTCTCTTCTAGGTAAATCTATCACAGTGCGTATGATCACCATTTGGGTGAGAGATACTTGAATTCACTACATGCAATAGTGAAAAAGGGGCTAAGCACTTGGATTAGATTTGAAATCCATACATGGAATTGATGGCATCCTCAGAGAGAGTAAATTGAAGATAATTCAAGGTGAAACTATTTACAATGAATTGGCCATAGACTGGGATAATGTAATTCCCAGACCTAGTATATCACCCCTAGGCCTAAAGGGGGTAATAGAAAAGAGCATGTGCCAGATTCAGAAGGGAAGGGGAGCAGGCCACCAATAGGCATTATGATGTTTGGTTAAGTGATGCAGTCAGTTCACAATGACTCATGGGGAGAAAACTGAGTAAAACAGCAAACAAGAAGAATGAATATGAAGGAAATATAGTGAATATAATGAAAATAAATTATAAAAGGAAACAAATGAATGCTCTGGCCTCACTCTCTTCCCTCCCTCCAGCCCCTTACCAGTGCTTCTCATTGGTTAAATTCAAATCAAGACAAGAGGACAGGAGAATTTATTTCTGTAGTCTCTATAGAACAACCTCCAGGGGAGGAAGGGAGAGAGAGGGTGGAAATTGATATAGAAAAAGTATATGTTTTTAGCACAATCCTCATTGTCCCTATTACCCAGCACACTTCCTAAAACATCTTCAGTTGAATGAGTAAAAGAAGTAGCACATTCTTTATGGACACTGATTTTCTTTTTTAAAATCTCCATTACTGCATCTTTTACTCTTTGTTCAAGATACTCTCTTCTTTGTCCTAGATTATTTCAAATGCTTCCTAACAGATCTTTCTGCTGTTTCTGCACGTACTCGAGAATTCTTTCTTTCTTCACTCTGTCTCTGTCTCTCTCTGTCTGTCTCTCTCTCCATTTCCCCAGAGAGTGACATTTTCAAAATGCAAATCAAACTTTGATACTGCTTTATCTAATATTTTCCATTACTTTTAGTTTTCTATTATTGCAGGCAATTACCAAAAACTTTATGACTTAAAATGACATCAATTTATTATCTTAGAGTTTTGTAGGTCAGTAGTCCAAGTAGACTCAACTGAGTTTTCTGCTCAGTGTCTCAGGAGGCTAAAACAAAGGAGTCTTCCGGCTAGAATCTTATCTGGAGACTCTGGGAAAGAATTCATTTCCAGGCTCATTTCTGTTTTGGGCAGAATTTCATTTCATCAGGTTTAGGACTAAAGTCCCTGCTGCTTTGCTGGCTGCCAGCCAGGGGTTGCTTTTCGCTTCCAGAGACCACCTAGACTCTAGGATGAGGACCCGTTCACCTTCGAAAGAAGGAATGATGCATTGAGTAGCTTGCATGCTGCAAATCTCTCTGACTTTTATTTCTTCTACCAGCTAGAAAAAACTCTAAAAGCCCTAATGTGATTAAATGTGGTTCACCTTTTTGCCAAGTTAAGTAACATAATTATGGTGAAATGATATCTCATCATGTTTAGAGGGTCTTCAGACACTCAAGTGAGAGAAAATTAACAACAGAGAGGGTCATTTAATGTCATTCCTAGGATTCATTTACAACATTGTTCTCATGATAAAGACCAAAGTTCTTACCTCCTTTGTGATCTTCCCTTGTCCATCTCTCCAACCTCATTTCACGTCATATTTTCCGTTTTTTATGTGTATTTGACGCACATGCCAGCTTTCTCAAGGTATCTGCTGGCTCTTAGCCTCTCAAATACTAATTCCATGGGACAGCAATTGCTAATACCTCCCCATTGTTCAAACTTCCTCACCTCCAAACTCCACAGAATACAGTCAACAATGTTGAAATATATGTACCTGGTGTTTGTACATAGAACGTGGTTTAGAATAATATATTCAAAAATATTAGAGATTATCTGCGTAGTGGGTTTGTTCACAATTTATAATTGGAGTTCCAAGCTTCCCACATGTCTGATATGTGTTATAAGTTACCTTTATCATCAGTTAAAGTTCATTTTATTTTAAAGTTTATGACAATCATGGAACACGCAACAAATATTTCAAAGATATTGTCTACATCTGAATCAGCAGTAATTAGACATATACTATGACATTATTATTATTTATATTTCTCAACTATTATAAAGTTCAATGACATGCACAGAGTAAAAATAAGTTAATGTTGATAAGCCATACAAATTCCAGTCACTCTAAGTAAATGGTAGAAATGTTTTTCCTTCATAGTATTAACTACAAAATCATCCCTTTATAATTTCTGACCTAAATTTTAAACTTAAATATTAACTTAAATCAGTTAAGTTCACACTATCTTAAAACTCATTACAAATGTAAACAGATATTTGAAATTTCAGTTAGGTCTGTTTCATGGTTTTATGTACTTATGTGGAACTTACTATAGATGATGACATAAATATTAACTGACATAGAACATTTAAAATTAAGTAAAACCTGTAGATATTCAGTCATATCACATTAGATTCAACAAAGTTTTCTGGTTGCAGTGAAAAGGGAACACTTTTACACTGCTGGTTAGAATGTAAACTAGTACAACCACTATGGAAAACAGTGTGGAGATTCCTTAAAGAACTAAACGTTAGAACTATCATTTGATCCAGTGATCCTACTATTGTGTGCCTACCCAGAGGAAAAGAATTCATTATACAAAGAAAGACACTTATGCACATGATTATAGCAGCATAATTCACAGTTGCAAAAACATGCAACCAGCCCAAATGCCCATCAATCAATGAGTGGTTAAAGAAATTGTAAAATATATATCCATATTTCATATATATATATGAAATTATGGCATTCACCGTAACTGGATGGAATTGGAGACCATTATTCTAAGTGAAGTAACTCAGTCAAGGAAAACCAAATATTGTATGTTCTCACTCATAAGCGGGAGCTAAGCAATTAGGATGCAAAAGCATAAAAATGATACAATGGACCTTGGGAACTTGGGGGAAAGTTTGGGAGGGGTGTGAGGGGTAAAAGACTACAAATTAGGTACAGTGAATACTGCTTGGGTGATTTTGGTGCACCGAAATCTCACAAATCACCACTAAAGAGCTTACTCATGTGACCAAACACCACCTGTTCCCCAAAAACCTAAGGAAATTTTAAAAAATAATAAAAAATTCCTCTTATGTTACTGCATAATTAATACATAGATAAGTTTTTCCTTTGAAAGATTATATTATACACAGAAGACCTTCCTCTGAGCATGAGAAAAAGAAACGAGGGGCAGGAGGCAAAAGCAACAATTTTAGTTTCTCATTTCTTTGTTAGACACATTACATATCCATAATAGAAAACTGCAGTACGAGCAAAATGTATCTCAACTGCCGGATCTAATGTGAAAAAACTCAGAGCGAAAACAAATGAAATTTTAAATACTCAGTAAAATGTGATGGATTCCTGACAAGTGTGACATGTGAAGTTTGAATAATGTTTGATTTAAAAGGACAATGAATTGTTACTACTTTGTATTTTTACCCTAAATAACACCCCACCCCCCACCTCTTTCTCTCTCTCTCACTCTTTCTCTCTCAAACACATACACACACACACACACACACACTCTCTCTCTCTCTCTAAAGGTGAAGGCAGGAGAAAAGAAAGAAAACGGGATAACTCACCTTAATGTCCTCTTCTCAGATTTCAAATTAAGGAAACATTTATCAAGTGCCTCCAATGTACTAGAAATTGAGCTAGTCCCCGGATATGCCATAGTGATCGCAATGCTCATAGAGGTAATAGACTAGTGCTCAGCACTTGCATGTACATAAGTCATATTTAATCATCATGACAACACGATCAGGTAAATTTTCTTCCTATTCTAAAGATGAATAACCAGTCAAAGGTCACTTTAGCAATTGTCAGTGGTTTTCCAATTCAAATACTCCTAAAGATACAGGTTCTGAAGTTCACTTTTTCCTGTTGATTTATTTATCATCTTAGGCATGATTAACTTAAACAAAATTGTTTTAAAGTTTGAAAACATTCTTCTGGTTCATTCTTTTATTATCTTGTAGAGAGAATCTTTTTATTCAAAAGTCTATAGCATGACATTTGCTTTTATTCATTCATTTCTTTATTCTTCTTTTATGAGGTGCTTATCTGGGGCAGGCTTCATAGCAAGCCTAAAGGAATTATAAGGTAAGTTTCTAAAGTTTAGAAGATTATCATACAGAAAGTGGGAAGTGAAATATACATAACCCAGATGTCAGTCAGTTTCTAAAGTCTGAACCAAAGTGAGGTCTGTTTAAACTTTATAGTGGAACATTGTTAGTTTTGTTTGTTTTCTTACTTTTTTTTCTTTTGTTTTTGTTTTGGCCATAAAGTATTTATAACCCCTCTTTTGTACATAATATCCCAATATCTTCTCAAGATTCATCATCTTTTCTCAGTTGTTTTAATGTCAAGTGACTGTGTCTCTAGCTTTTATTGTGAACATGCAGCTCAGGTCAGGCCTATCAAAACATCCTCTTCATGTACACATCTTTTTGTCCAGAGATAATAAGGATGCAATTCAATAAAAACCAAAGCACTTCAGTGAAACGTCTCTGGACCTGCTGCAATGGAATAGATAAGCTTCTCTGCTCATATTGTAGGTGAGAAATGCAACACAGGCTATACCCATTTTGCAACGTTGAGAATAGAGCAAGTTCGGAAGAAATGGAAAGAGAGAAATAAGGTTCTGATTTTAGTCATGTTAAAGTCAGAACTACACATGATTTCTTAATTATCACTTTGTGCCAGACGTTGCCACCGTCTCTCCTACAATATAATTTTATGTTAACCCTTTTCCTCATCAAACCACTTATCCAAGCTTTACGTAGTGGCCTTTTAAAGGAATGTGAGTCTAAAATTGAGAAGGTATATATCATGGTACCGTATACCATTTGATTTAAAACTGTACAGTAAACCTCATTGTTTTGTGTGTTTGTGTGTTTTTTAATTTTTATGTCCTGCATGGCCTACTACCCTGTATTTCTTCTTCACTAACTCATCTTTCTCCTACCTACGTTTCAATGCAGATGAAGTTGTCAGATAATTAAAGGGTGTTGGGTAAAATGTGAATTTAAATAAATAACAGATAAGTTTGCAGTTAAAGTATGTCCAAGTTATTACATGGAACATACTTGTGTGAATAACATTTATTTACTTAAAATTCTAATGAATTGAGAACCCTCTATTTTTATCTTTTAAGTACCACGACCCTAACAGTGGAGTTATTTGCTGTCTCCACCCAACACTTGCCCTGAGGATCTCACTTACCAAGTATTTGTTTCAACTTTTTCTCTTCTTATATTATTAAAGAAATATGTATTCAAATCTCTCATTTAATTATAGAAGTAGTTATTATAATTTATGCATAGTAATTTAAGGTTTTATTTTTCTCTGCATCCTGGCACAAAAGAGCACATCATAAATTAGTGAAGTAGATGAACTCTACAAGTAAGTTCTCTTTTCTATTTCTCCATCCTTTGAGGCTCCTTTCATGCTGCATTCCCTTTTGTTCACCACACTCTCTCTATACCTCCTAAATACTGCACACACATTCATTCTTCATTCAGCCAACTTGTCCAGTGTTTTTCCAACTGCTCCCTTTTTTATTATTAAAAAAAAAAACACACAAAACCTAGCAAAGTCACAATGAAAAAAGAAAACTACAGGCCAACATCCCTGAAGAACATAGATGCAAAAATTTTTAACCAAATACTATTAAACTAAATCAAGCAGCACATCAACAAGTTAATTTACCACGATCAAGTAGGCTTCATTCCTGGAAAGCAAGGTTGATTCAACATACACAAATCAATAAATATGATTCACCATATAAACAGATTTAAAGACAAAAAACGAGATGATCATCTCAATATACAAAGAAAAAGCTTTCAATCACATTTATTCATGATAAAAACCCTCAATAAACTAGGCATCAAAGGAACATCCCTAAAAATAATGAGAGTCATCTATACAAACCCACAGCCAACTTTACACTGAATGACAGAAGCTAGAAGCATTCCCCTTGAGAAATGGAACAAAACAAGGATATCACTCTTACTTCTATTCAGCATAGTACTGGAAGTCCTAGCCACAGCAATCTGGCAAGAGAAATAAATAAAAGGCATTCAAATAGGAAAAAAAAAAAAAAAAAAAAAAAAAAAAAAAAAAAAAAAAAAAAAAAATCACTCTCTTCACTATCCAAGTCTAGACCTAGAAAATCCTATAGACTACAGCAAAAGGCTCCTGGAACTGATAAACAACTTCAGTAAAGTGTCAGGACACAAAATCAAGGTACAAAAATCAGTATCATTTCTATACACCAATAACATTCAAGCTGAGAGTGAAATCAAGAATGCAATCCCATGTACAATAGACACACACACACACACACACACACATACACACACACCTAGGAATACAGTTAACGAAGGAGGTGCAAAATCTCTAAAAGAAGAACCACAGAACACTCCTGAAAGAAATAATAGAAAACACAAACAGATGAAAAAACATTACATGCTCATGGACTGGAAGAATCAATATCATTAACATGACCATGCTACTCAAAGCTATCTATAGATTCAGTACAATTTCTATCAAACTACCAATGTCTTTTTTTTTTCACAGAATTAGAAAAGCCATTTTAAAATTCACATGGAACCAATGAAGAGCCTGAATAGCCAAAACAATCCTAAGCAAAAACAAAACCAGAGGCATCATGTTGCCTGACTTCAAATTATACCACATGGCTACAATAACCAAAACAGGATGGTACTGATACAAAAACAAATAGAGCAATGAAACAAGTTAGAGAACATAGAAATAAAGCTGTGCACCTATAGCCATTTGATCTTTGACAGAGTCAGCAAAAATAAACAGTAAGAAAAGGATTCCCTATTCAATAAATTGTGCTGGGAGAGCTGACTAACCATATACAAAACAATGAAATTGTACCCCAACTTTTCACCACATACAAAAATTAACTAAAGAGGGATTAGAGATTTAATCAAGTCATAAATATCCTTGAAAGAAACATAGGAAACACCAGTCTAGATATCTGCCTTGGGAAAATGTATGACTAAGTCTTCAAAAGCAATTGCAACAAAAACAAAAATTGACAACTGGGACTCAAATTAAAGAGCTTCTGCACAGCAAAAGAAACTCAACAGAGTAAACGTACAACCTACAGAATGACAGAAAATATATTCCACCTATGCATCCAACAAAGGTCTAATATCCAGAATCTATAAGAAACTTTAGTTCGACAAGCAAACACATTTCTCTAAAGAAGACATACAAGCAGCCAACAAACATATAAAAAACAACGCTCAACATCATTAACCATTAGATAAATGCAAGTTAAAGTCTCAACGTGATATCATCACACACGAGTCAGAATGGCTAGTACTAAAATGGAAAAAAAAATAGATGCTGACAAGGCTGTGGAGAGGAGGGAATGCTTATATACTGTTGGTGGAAATGTAAATTACTTCAGCCACTGTAAAGAGCATTTTGGAGATTTCTCAAAGAACATGAAACGGATCTACCATTCAACCCAGCAATCCCATTCCTGGAGGTATATCAAAAGATAATATATCATGCTACCAAATAGACACATGCATTGATATGCTCAACCCTGCTCCATTCACAATAAGAAAGCCATAGAATCAATCTAGGCGCCCATCAATGGTGGATTGGAGAAGAAAATGTGGTAGTTATACACCATGAAATACAACGCAGCCATAAAAAAAGAATGAAATCACATCCTTTACAGCAATATGGATGCAGCTGGGGGCCATTATCCTAAGCAAATAAATGCAGGAGCAGAAAACCACATACCACATGTTGTCGCTTATAAGCGGGAGCTACACATTGGGTCTTTATGAACATAAACATAGCAACAATAGATACTGAGGACTTCTAGAGGGGGATAGGAGGGAGGAAAGGGTTAAAAAATCTATTGGATACTATGCTCACTACCTCAGTAGCAGGATCAGTCGTACCCCAAACCTCAGTATTTTGTAATGCACTCATGTAACAAACCTGCATACGTACCCCCTGCTGAGTATAAAACAAAAATTGAAATTATTAAGAAAAAAAAAACCTCTTCTTAGGAACAAGATTTTTTTACTAATTTCAATCAAAATAGGATTCTACTCTTTTGATACTTGGATCTGAAATTTCTCCAGAAATTATTTTTATCTTGCTATATGAATAGTGTTTACTTAAACCTGTGGAAGTCATCTGCTATTTTTAATGGGTCCGTAGGTTTGAGATTTTTCTTTCTGTCTAGCTTAGATTGAAAAAGTTTTAATTATCTTTGCCTATTCTGGGAAAGGAATTTGCCAGTCTCCTTATTTCAACATCTCACACATAGAAAATCTACTTACTTATACACCTTTTATCACCACTTGTAAATCTCAACCTTCCCAGCAGTTAACAAAACAAACAATAAGCAAACAAAAATTTCTGATCCATCATATCTCACATATTTCAATTTTTTTAATTCTGCAAGTTAAGTTGTTAGTCCAGAGGTAGATATTTTGCATATTTCATCTTTGTACTGATGAATGTGCTCTATAAGACATTAATGAAGGTTTTCAGAAAATTATTATTGAAATCTCATACACCATGCAATTTAGGGGAAGAATTTCACTTAGATATCATGGCTTTCATGACTCACACTTCTCTAATGCCATTCTTTTGATGTGCTTGTAGCAATACACAAGTTTCTTTCTTAAGAGCTAAACAGTACTAGGAGCTAGGCAGGAAAAAGTTATTAAAGATCAATATCTGTCTTAAAGAAAGAGTTTAGAATCTTCAAGTGAGATACCCATTCACAAGTATTTATGATTATACATTTTAGGTGAATAGATGTGTCTAGAGAATGTTTGACAGTTGGAAAATTTTAAGTAACTCATCGTTTCCTGTAGACCATTTCCCATACATATTTCTTTAATATTTCCCCCCTTAAATCTCAAGGCTGTTTTGTTAAGTTTGTTCTAAGGCTTTTATATTTTGTTCATTTCTGGTGACTCAATAATAAATGTTCACTGAGTGTACAGAAAGTAGTAATCCTCTCCCTGAGACTTTGTGGAGGAAGATTCTTCCTGTCAAAAATAAAGGCAGTTTGTTCTGAAAATAAATTACTATTTTGTCTGCCAACTTTGGGTGGTCTGCTGTTATTAAAGACCAGATTATCAGGATTCATTTTAGATGCTTCGAGAGCTCACAAGTGGATTTCTCTGGGGCTTGTGAATACAAGGAGGAGTTTGTTATGTCTAGGGGACCAGAGCCCTGAATCTGGGAGGTAGCTTTGATTGGCAGGTTTATGTTTTATAATTCTGTGGGAAAAAACAAATCCTAGTTTCAGCATGGTTTCTTTTGTTACATTTGTTTCCTTTATAAAGTATTTTGACACCAGGTAAAACTGACACATTAAATATCGATACAATCATTTGATATTTACTTCCATAAAAGCCTTCTAGATCATTCTGATGTAGGCAAGACTATCAAATTATCTAGCATTTAGAACCGTCTTTCTTTCCCACCTGTGCCGGTTCACCATTATTCCCTGCAGTGGACTGAAAGTTTGTGTTTCCCCAAATTCATATGTTGAGGTGCTAATCCCCAATGTGACAGTATTTTGAGGTGGGTCTTTAGGAAAGTAATTAGGTAATGATGGTAGACCCTTATGAATGGGATTAGTACCCCTTTAAAAAAAAAAAGATGCGAGAGAGATAATTTTGCCACCATGTGAGGATACAACAAGGTTTTCCTCTGCAAACCAGAAAGAGGGCCCTGCCCAGAAACTGAATTATCTGGCACCTTGATTTTGTACTTCCCAGTCTTCAGAACTGTAGTGAATAAATGTTTGTTGTTTACTTCTACAGTACTTTTTGTTATAACTGCCGAAACTAAGACATCTCCCAATTTTAGAAGCCCATAGATTATTTTAGATTCTCCTTTGACCAAAAACTCCTCTTTGAACAGCATGCTAGGAACATTTAGCTTAATAATACCATAGATATTTATTGAACACCCACTATGTGAGAGTAGTGCCGGGAAACACCTCTTGTATTTGAAAACAACATGGCTTAAAGTACAACATTTTTTGTAACAATTTGCACTTAAATTGCATTTTAGGAACTCACACACCGTTTAAAAAAAAAATGCTTTATGTGACAAGTACTACTATGGTTATTGATTCAGAAATCATATCAATTGTGAGGCAGGGGAGTTTGAAAACCAATCTATGAATGCACCTATGCAGCATTAAGATAAATCCTGCAAGATCAACCCAGGCAAGTCTCAACACTCATATTGAAACCCAAATGACGAGGTACGAGTTTTTTCTACATTCTCTTTTGCCCATCCATTCTCAGAGAAATGTCTGTACTTTGATCATATTATCATACCATTCTTCTCTGCACGATTTAAGTTCTAACCAGATTATCTTTGCATCATTGAGAGATATTGGATAAAGAATAACACACCTTAAATTTCATATGAACCCTTACTAAAATAAAAATTTTACAGAATTTTTTTTATTTTCCATTTTTTTAACATTTTCAACAAATGCAAATTGACTTTATAGAATTTACCATATATCAGGCACTATTCTATGCCCTCAGTACATAACGTAAAGAGGACAAAGCTCATGCTTTTTGGCACAAACTTTCTAGAGAAGTCAGAAAATGAAGTTTTCAAACATATGTGAATTTGGCAATGTAAAAGATACTTTAAGAAAAAGAGATCATGCTGATGATGTTATTTACTAGACACATATTTATTTAGTGTATATTACCCCAGACATGGTTCCATACTAAAAGGGTTAGAATTGCATCTTTGAATCTTTCATGTCTAGTATACATACTTTTACTTACTAGGCATTTAATGAATATCTTAGGAAATAAATTTTATTCAGTTTGAAATAGAAGGAAAAAAAAACTTATTTTACTTTTTTGGTTGAGAGATTACTTCTTTCAACAAATACCGAGTAGTTTCCATTCATTTATTAAGTCATTCATTTAGTAAATATTAATCACTTAATATTCAGAGAAAAAGAAGTGGTAAACTATTTCAAGTGCTACTGAGAGAGTTGAAGATTGAAATATGTCTATTTTATGTAACACTTTAGAGGCTAATGGTAATCATTACAGAAAGGAAATAACTTGTCTTTGGAGATTGGAACCACATTGGGATAACATGTTTTGAGGACCAATGAGATATCATTACACATCTATCAGATTGGAAAAAAAATGTAAAGAAAAGAAAATCAAATATTGATGAAGATATAGACACACTGGAATTTTCCTGCACTGATATCAGGAGTATAAATTGGAACGATTAATGAGAAATTGTATACTATCTAATCTGGTTAATGCTATGCATGTTTTTATGTTCAAACATTCTACTTCAGAATAAAAATTGCGGAAAACTCTTAAACATGTACACAAGGAGACATACAAACAAATTTATTGAAGAAATTTTAGTATACAGATATTAAGAAAAATACATCTTAAAACATGCTATTGACTATAAAAGGCAAGATGCAGAGTTTTATTTTATATAAAGTTTTAAAAATACACAAAATTGACGCATATATAATAAAAGCTTAAAAAGATTAATAAATGTAGTAATATTAAGAGAGGGAAGAAAGAGGATATCTGAGAGGAGAACCTAAGGAACAAAAGATTTTACTATCTGCAATGTTTTATTTCAAAAGAAAGAATGAAAAAAGAAGGACAGAAAGAAGGAAGGCAGGAAGGAAAGAGGGAAGGGCAGGGGAGAGGAGGGGAGGTGAGGGGAGGAGGAAAGGGAGGAAGGGAAAGAAAGAAAGAGAGAAGGAGAGAAAGAGAGAAAGAGAAAAAAGAAAGAAAGAAAGAGAAAGAAAGAAAGAAAGAAAGAAAGAAAGAAAGAAAGAAAGAAAGAAAGAAAGAAAGAAAGAAAGAAAGAAAAGGAAAGTAAAAAAGAAAGGAAGGAAGGAAGGAAGAAAGAGGAAGGAAGGAAGGAAGGAAGAGAGAGAAAGACAAGAAAGAAAAACAAGAAAAGGACGAGAGAGGAAAGGAGAAAGAAAGAGGAAGAGAGAAATGGAGGAAGAAAGAAAAAATAAAAAATGTTGAGCCGGTAAAAATAGATATTTATGTACCTGAAGTTCTGTTTATATTTAATATATAATTCTACTATGCTCTACTTTTATTGTATATTTGAAAATAATTCATTATGAAAGAAAGATTAGGGTAAAATAACTTGACACATGTGTAGGCAGTTCCTTTCAACTTCCTTGAAGAGATTGGTCTGGTGACAGAAAAGATGGTAGCATTAGAAGAGGAAGACTTTTGTGTTGAATGGGGAGAATAAATGCTTCGTAGTGAGGAATCAGTACCTGAGAAAATACCCCTTCCCCAGTTATGAGATACACAGAGTTTGGGGGTGGGGTGGGGACAAAAAGCAGTCCCCAGCAGGGGAAACAGCCATGTTAGGGGATGGCTGTTACAGGTAAAGCAAAAATATAGAACAAATATTCAAAGAAAAGACTGTCAATATCGAGTGAGTCACACGCAAGTGAATACAATTTCTCTTTTGAGGATGCATCCATTGAAAGCACTCAAGTCAGAGGTGTTCACAAAACACAACATTTTTCCAGGACGAACTTGGAGAAAATAGTTGAGAGGCTAGGATGCAAAGCAAGGCAAAACAAAGCAAAACAGCAAAAGACACAGAGAGTCAGAAATGCTTTCTTTTCTTATATAATCTTGAATATTAAAATTAATGTATAGAATATGAGTGTTCTTGGACAATTAATAGACAGCCACAGACAGTAGGATCAGCCCCCTGCAGCACATCTTTTATCACTGTTAAAAGGCCATTGGAAGCAAGCTGTACCATTTTTGTCTTTGTTTCTCCTATCTTGAAAGGAAAACACACCGGGTAAAGCATATGCTGAAACAACCTCCATGAACGTGAAATACGTGTTAATTTTTTACATGACTACAAGTTGAGCATAAACAATACATGTACAGATATTACGCAAAATGAAATGGCTGATTGTATCATTAAAAGTAGCCTGTTTTGATTAAACAATTTTGACAGCCTATGATATTCTGGCAGACTTTTGATAAAACTGTTTTTTCATAATTCTTTATTTTCCTAAGCTTAATTTATCTTTATGAAAGTCTGCTCTCAAAATACTCATTAGCAGATAACAATGGAAATTTATAGGGCCACTGGCCTACAAGAAAAACCATATTATTTCATAACCTGCCTCATACTGGAATCATTCCACAGTTTAAGTGGGAATTATAATAACAACAGTGACTACAATTCATTGAGGACTATTCTAAGTGCATTTCACTTCTTAACTTATTGCATCCTTATACATTTACCAGGTATATACAATTGTGTCAGTTCACGGAAGAAATGAAGGAGGTGAGCACATTCCCAAGATGGCGTAGCTGTTGTGACTCAGAGTAGGAATTAGAACCTATGTCTTTCGGATGCTCAGCTCAAACTTGCTATTGTGCTATTGCATATCCTGTTTTAGTCTATGATGCAAGAGCAGCAGCCAGGAGCGGTGGCTCAGACCTGTAATCCCAGCATTTTGGGAGGCCGAGACGGGCGGATCACGAGGTCAGGAGATTGAGACCATCCTAGCTAACACGGTGAAACTCCGTCTCCACTAAAAAAAAAAAAAAAAAAAAAAAAAAAAAAAAAAACTAGCCTGGCGAGGTGGTGGGCGCCTGTCGTCCCAGCGACTCGGGAGGCTGAGGCAGGAGAATCACTTGAACCCGGGAGGCGGAGCTTGCAGTGAGCTGAGATCCAGCCACTACACTCCAGCCTGGGCGACAGAGTGAGACTCCGTCTCAAAAAAAAAAAAAAAAAAAAGAACAGCAAAGACAAGCTACCCTATGTTCTATTTAATTAGGTGACACTTAGAAAGTATTTTCACTGATCGTTGGAGCAATTAGAGGCAAAATTATAGACACTGCTAGAAAACTGCTGATGGAAATGTGTGATGTCTCAGTGAGAAAAAAAAAATGGCAATATAACATAACCTTAAATGGAAATTATCTTCCTGTCTCAGCTTTCTTCTTTACAATTGATTTTGATATTGTTTTATAGGGAGACTTTCTCTGCAAATCTCACAGCAATCATTGGTCAAAAGTAACACAATTCTGAGCGAATCCCTGATAAAAGAATGATAATAGTCCCAATATTATGGGCATTTGTCAGGAGCATCATCCATAAAGACAATCCCCAAATGAACATAGTTAAGGCTTAGTTTTCTTGGACAACTAAAACAGTAACAACAAAAACTTGGGGACAATGGATTTTCTTTCCCATTGTCTCTCTGAATATTAATTACCATTAAAGGTGACTCTTCTTTTCAAAATATATACTTTGATAATGGATGCATAATCATATCACTAAAAGAAATCTGACTGCACACATACTTAGCTTCCCCTCAAAAAGAGTACAAGGTTTTCCTCAGGGCTTGATTTCTTCATTAAAATTGTGTATTATATAATTTAAGCTATGCTGTTTATTGAGATCCTGGAAAGTAAAGTTGGTGTGGAGAAGGTCTACTAGGTAAATAAGAAAATGACAGAAAGTCTTGAAAACTCTGTACAGATCCATAACTTATACACAAGCTACTCAGAATGCTCAAATAATAAAAATAATAACTCATTCAGCAGTCAAAAAAATTGTAGATATACCCCGATATTTTACTAATTGAAACCTGGAAAAAGAAGGCAATTTTGTTCAAAGTAACAATGGCTGCAAAAATAAGATCAAGAGTTTGAGCTACTAATAATAAATCTCTCCTAAGTGGATTCCAGATGTTAGTCATTGTAACTAAGTCATGGCCAAAGGCAATCAATCTCGTAAAATGAGTGAGTAGTGAACAGTTCTTTAGACCTGAAAATAGACACACGATCTACCCTTTGTAACAGCAGCAGCCGTACACGTAGTCATAGTGCTGGTAATAATAATGATAATACTGGCATTCACCCACGAAGCGATGCTTTTAAGCAGAAAGCAAATGTGCCAGGTCCAAAAATATTATCTTTAATAACTATAATCTTCTGGGATTAGACAGGAATACTCAAAATATGTGACTCTACAACCTGGGGATTTACTACCGATTATGTTTTTTAATCTTCTGTGGCCCATTTTCTTTGGAGTACTCTATCTGTGCCTACACTTTAGGCCCCAGTGTGTTGTAAATGGTGTAAAGGGAAAGCTGTGTTTGATTAGGAAAAAACAGAAACCATTTCTCTTATGATTTGTTAGCATTAATTTTCATTGCTTACTTGTAAGAATGTCTCAGGTTTTAGTTTAATTATGTCTATTTTATGAGATACTACAATAAGAGGACATGTTTTCTGCCTATATATATCTGTATGAGCTAACTTTCTTAAAAAATGTATTCTGAGATAATATTCTGATCTTGAACTATTATCTTGGTCCATAAATGGGGTCAATGACATGAAAATAAAGGGAAAAAGAGTGAGAAAAATATTACAAAAATTGTGTTTAAATAAAACTAGTGTTTTGTGATGAACTTTGTAATTGTTTAGCTATTAAACAGTTCTATTTTTGTCCAATGATTAATTTTCAAAACATTAATTTCCTTAAATTATAAAAGAGTTAACTAATAAACTGTATGTTTAATCTTGTTGCTAGTGTATCATCTCGACCAAGTTCACTTGCCGGTGGTGGGTGCTCAGAGTGTATCTGATGTCATTAACATCTTCAACCCCTATCACCATGACCACTACTGAAGTCTCTGCTTTCTGAATTACTTATTTCGAGATCTCAGATGTGTTTGCCTATAAGAAACTCATGAATTTAATTAGTTTTTGTTTTAATATGTAGGTAATTTACATTATCTTTTTTTAGCTTCAATATTAAACAATACTGTAATCACAGGAAATATTTATATTGAAACTACCATATGACTACATTGCATAGGAAAATTATACACTACATTGTGTATGATACAGTATACACACAGTATACATATTCAGTATGTACAGTATATATGCACAGTATATAGAAATTATACAGTATATATATTTTATATTTCCTGCCTTGCGTAGGAAAATTATACAGTATGTTGGAGGGTTATTGAAAATCTGACCTACAGATACGTGCCAATGACTTTGAGTGTATACCACTCAGTCTCTGTTAATAGATGGTGGAAAAAAAAAAAGTTGGCTGGGCGAGGTAGTTCACGCCTGTAATCTCAGCACTTTGAGGGGCCGAAGCGGGTGGATCACGAGGTCAGGAGTTCAAGACCAGCTTAGCCAAGATTGTGAATCCCTGTCTCTAATGAAATTACAAAAAATTAGCCGGGCATGGTAGCAGGTGCCTGTAATACTTGGGAGGCAGAGGCAGAGAACTGCTTGAACCCAGGAGGAGGAGGTTGCAGTGAGCTGAGATCTCGCCACTGCACTCCAGTCTGGGTGACAGAGCTAGACTCTAACTCAAAAAAAAAAAAAAAAAAAAGGTCAATAAAATAAAGATTAATGTTACAACTCAGATTTAGTGAGAAATCTTACCTACCTGATGAATTTGAAGACTTGTGCTTAAGATGGAAAAACAATATTTTCCAGCCAAAGAAACAATGGATATTCAAATAGTAGAATTTGTGCAGAAAAATTTATAGGAATAAGAATTGGAGGTTGGGATGATTTATTTAAACCATAAAGAAAGAGTGTCTTCTGGATACATGTGTTTGATGAAAATGTATCCTTACCATCTCAAAGAGGAGTCATTGAGTTTCTTTGCCTGAGCCACAGTCACTTCCTAATTTTAGAATTCATAGGCATTTTAAGAATTCATCACTGATATAAAAATGTATTTGGACTGGATCCTAAGAACCAAAAAGATGTTTCTACTAGCAAATTAAACCATTGTTTCTACAAAGAACCACAGAACAACTAAATGGCAACATTACGATTATTGAAAAACATGTTTATTTTAATGAGGTGAAACGGTACATGTACTAGAGTCAAATTGGCTTGAAACTTAATTTTACCCTAGCCTTCTCAAAGGTAAGGGAATAAGTAGCATACTTTTATTTAAACAGAGTTAAACTGATCAATAATGCTGAAATTGTGACTCATACTAGAACACATGAAAAGTAACACTTATAACACTATTACAGAGTAATACTTTTACAGAAACATATTAATTCAACTTAACTATCAATAGCAATTGATGTAACTGTTGAATATCACAATTTACAAAATTAATTTTATGAAGAGCAGAAGAAGCTATTTCTTATTGAAGTTTTCATTTAAATGGCATTTATTTCTTATGACATTACAGGAAACTGAATTGCTTTTTGAAACAATATTAACCAAAAATGCATAAATCATTTAATAATCATTTATTGTTCATTAATATTAAATAATCAACTGACTTTTAGATGACTCAACAAGTAAGTGTAAACATAAAATTCATAAGTGGTTGCCACGGGAAATGTTTACCTTATTTGCGTAATGTTATAAATGCTAAGGAGGACATGATGCGTGTATGTTTGGCGTTATTATGTTAGTTATGCAGTAAAACCTGACACTATGTCAAAAGAATAGTCTGATGTATTAGAGGTTCAGTATAAGACATAGCCAAAACCCTAGAATTTTCCCTAGAGATATGTGATGTATGTAAAGCAGATGTAAATGCACAATAATTGTTATTAGATGCACAAATGCTCATTAGGAGATAATCAATTACCACAGTTAGGGTTTTACAGTCATTTGCATATTAGACCAGCAGTGGCATAAAGGTTACAAATGAAAGACACACACTACGTTAAAGTCTGTGTATCTCCCTAAACTTGATTGTTCCTAACTGGATGTTCTCTAGGATTGTATTCAAGCATATTTTACATAACTCACACAATATGTTGTGCTACTTCTTAGTGATAGGAACATTGATGTTGCAGATTTCAAGGACAGTAATACTTTCCTCTAGTAATCAATCTAAAGAGTTTTAATCAATCCTCTAGTAATTAATCTAAAGAGTTGCAATCACTTTCCTCTAGTAATCAATCTAAAGAGTTTTAATATATTTAATCAATGTATTCTGCAGTTAGAACCTGACATGTTAGGATTAAGATAAAGTTCACCCTTTAATTGTTGTGTTTTATAATCATATCTGCTTCTGTATATATTTTATTAGCAACACATAATTTATTTTTGCTGTTCTGGAACAAGAGAAAACATTTATTCCACAGCCTTTGACTCTATGTTTCACTTATCACATATATAATTCTCCCTCTGTGATTCCAGTGAAAAAGTTTTCACAGATGACATAGACAGCATAATTAAATAGGTCCAAATATAAAAGAAAAAAAATGATAGCAGGTTAGCCTTTATCTTGTAGTTTATTTTAATCTAAAGCTGCTCAACTTGAAGAAAAGAGTATTTTTGAGGATAAAGGCAATTTTACTGGGGTCAAAATAACGTGCTGTAAGCCACTTTTAAAAGGAAATCATGCAATCTCATAGTTTAACAAATTGGAATGTTTAGCTTATTCGTTACTACTTATTTTTTAAAATAGTTTGTCAACTTTAAAAATTGTCAAAAACATAAGCCACATGAATTAACAGAAACATCACTTTTAGAGACGTAAAAAATAATAGACGTACAGCCTGCATTAACAATGGCACAAAATGCTTACGCCTTAAGACTCTAGTGTTATGGCCAGACAGAATATTTTTTCACAAGGTTTTGCAGACAGATGTTCATGTCGATAAAATAGAAAATCGCTTTTAGTTCACACCCACTGTGGAAATTATCACAATGTTTACTCAGACAAAAGCAAATCTTCTTTTACCCCTTTTACATCTTCTTCATTTAGAATACATTTCTTAAATCTGTTTAAAAATTGGAAGTTTGACCATCAACTTCAAGACAATAGGCTGAACATGCATAATTAACTTTCCTTGCTCCCAACAGAAATCACAGTAAATATATGTTAAAGAGTGTATATCCAGTGTAATGTTCAGAAGGAAAGCAGAAACCACTAGCAGAAAAATGACAGAGTTTCAGCAATGATTAACTGAGCGGTGGAAATAACAGCCCAGAAAATTCTTAGAAAATTTCTTCACTGTCCAAAACAGTCCTGTTTGTTAGGCTCCAAACTCATGTTAGCAAGTGTGGAATGTGTGTGTGTGTGTGTCTGTCTGCGTGTGTGTCTGTGTGTATGCATGTGGGTGTTTGGGTCTGTGTGAAAGACCATAATAAACAAATAGAATAATTCACCACAGAAACCAAAGGTAATTGAACAACTGGAGGATATTTATTTTAAATCTAATGAATATCCTAAGAGAGACTGAAGATGATAGTTTTCTTCTACTAAAATCAGTACCATGCTGTGATGAAAGAGAATAAAATAAAATGAGAGTAGGTTCTTAGGAATTAAAATATACATCTGTTTAAAAAAGAAACAAAATCCATTTTATGTAAAGATTAAAGAACATAAGCTTTAGAAAATAGCTCAAATTATATTTTACCAATAAAAAGAATTTCCTCTTTCAAGCATGATAGAATGAGAGGCAGATTTACATTTATGCTGTAAACAAATGAAACATTGAACAAAATATATGAAGTAATTCTTTTCAGACATTGGATTACAGGTGTTACAAGACTGTGACTCCTGAAATAAGGATGTAAAATCAGGTGAGTCACAGGATCACTCCAACTATCAATGTGCAGATACATTTCAGATGGGGGTCTTGCTGAGTTTTAAAGACAATGATCAGACCTCAGGAAGCCACGCAGAAATCTGTATAGGGTTCATCTTGAGTTTTGCTCAATACTAAAACCTTCTTATATAAAGCAAAAAGCCATGATGTTGACCTAAGAAATGCCAGAATGCTGAGACTTCAATGATTCTCAGTTTATGCAGGTAATAAGGCATTTAAGTTCTGACCACGTGTAGAGTCTTCATTGGTCACTCAGATAATTTAGTAGAGACCCTAGAAGGGCCAAACCCTACTGTGGTTTGCCTATCCCTAGGGTGAATATACAAGACCTGGCTACCAACACTTAAACTCATGCCTCGGAAGAACAAATCAAACCACAAGTTACTTCACATATTACCAGAAAAATAATAGCACTATTTTATTTAAAAGGAGACAGAAAAATTTAACATACAATAGCATAAAATCCACAATGTCCAAATTCAATAAAACAAGGGGAAAATCAATCAATCAAAATAGTTTTGGAAATGATAAAGTAACAGAATGAGAATGCAAAGTGTTAAAACAACTGTTATCATAATCACATATTTAAAAGAAAGATGAACATATAAGAAGAGAAATGAAATAGTTAACAAAAAACCTTCTAGAGATGTAAAATGCATTATCATTTAAAACTTAACTGGATGGAATTAGCAGATGATTAAGAATTGCAGAAGCTCACAAAACTGGAAGACATAGCAGCAAAAAGTAGCCAAAGGAAAGCATAAGGGAAATAAAAAGATTAAAAAACAAAAAACCCAAACAATCAACAGGTAGTTATGAGCCAATATAAAGCAGGTTAACATATACCCACTATAATTTGTGTATAATTGTATATACGCACACATATATATATTTGATGTATTTTGTGTATATATACACATATATATCTGTATATGCACATGTATAGTACATATATTTGTATATATATTTTGTACAATACATATTTATACATTTATATATTTTGAAGTTTGTGTATTTTAAATATATAGTGAAATTTATTTATCTTGAAATTTGGTGGAAACACTAGACCCACACACCTAAGAAACTCAAAGTAGCCCAAGTAGACAAAAACGAATGAGCAAACTAAAAAAACAAAAACCAAGACAGTTTCTAATTAATTTCTTAAGAGCAAATAAAATTTAGTAAAAATAAAATGAAATCTTCAAAAGTCTCAACCCAAAAGAAGGCAGGAAAAAAGAACAAAATAATAAGTTAATAGATAATAATAGCAAAATTATAGACTTAAAAGCAAACTATTCATAATTGCATTAGATTCAAATAATCTAACCATTTTACTTAAATGGCAAATATTTTTAAACCGAATAAAAACCCAAACCCAAATTACATGCTATCCCTACAGAACTCGATTAAATATGAAACATGAAGACTAAAAGAAGACGAAGAGTATGCAATGCATACACTGAAAAGAAGGCTGAAGTTACTAAATTATCATTAGAAAAAGTAGAATTTAAAAGAATGAATATTATCAGGAGTTTTAAGGGACATTTCATAAAAATAAAACGGTAAATTCGTCAAGCAAACAGACATAATCCTAAAAGTGTATGTCTCTAGTAACAGGGTTTCATAAAACCTGTAGCAAAAGCTGAAAAACTGCAACTAGAAATAGATGCATCCACTAATTATATTTGAGGACTTTCACACTTCTCTTTTATTATTTAATAGAACAAATTGGCCTGAAAAAAAAAATTAACAACTAGCTAAACAATTTACAATTATTGACACATTCATACACAAGTAAAGTTCACATTCTTTTGAAGGGCACATGGAATATTCACCAAAACAGAACATATGCTGGGTTTTTGTATTAGAGTTCTTCAGAGAAATAGAAGTAATAGGTTCTCTCTGTGTGTGTATGTATCTGTGTGTGTGTGTATGTGTGTATTTGTGTGTAGAGAGAGAAAGAGAGGGAGAAAGACAATTTTAAGAAATTTACTCATACAATATTGTGGAGGCTAGCAAGTCCAAAACCTGCAGAACAGGTTGACAGGCTGGGTACTGAGGGAAGAGTTACTCCCGCAGCTCCAGTAGTATAAAAGCAGGCATCTGGCGGAATTTCTTTTTCTTCAGGAGAGGCCAGTTTACTTTCTTTTGCTCGAAGGCCTTCAGCTAATTGGATGGGTCTCGTTCTCTTTATGGACGGTAATCTGCTTTACTCAAAGTCTACTGATTTAAATGTTAATCACATATAGAAAAAAAAAAAAATACCTTCACAGAAACATAAAGAATAATGTTTGACCAACTATCTGGATATTATGGTCTAGCCATGCTGACAGATAAAATTAAGCATCACAGCCATAAAACAAGTTAAATACATCAAAAATGATGGATATCTTACAGAGTACATTAGTGTACTCTCTAAGCAGAATAGACTTAAATTATAAATAAAGATAAATAATCTGAAAAACACAAAATATTTAGAAATCAAACAACACATTTCTTAATAACTCATGGCTCAAAAAAAGCAAAAAGAAAATTAGAAATTGTTTTGAAGTGAATAAATTTAATATATAAAATGTAAAAATTTCTGTGGCACAGTTAAAACAGTGATTAGAAGAAAATGTATAGCACTAAATATTTTTTAAAATTTCTTTAAAAATTGTCTATTGTACATCTAAAGAAAATAGACAAAGCTGAGCAAATAAATATAATACAAGTAGAAAGAAAAGAATCATAAATATTATAGTGTAAATCAATGGAATAGGAAATGAACTACAGAAAAAAATCAGTGAAGTTAAAGATTTGTTTAAATAAGTAAATAACAGTACACCTCTAGCCATATGGGTTAAAAAAGAATACAAATTACCAATATTAGGCATGAAAAGAAGACACCATGATGGATCTCTAAGATATTAAAGGGCTATAGAGGACTATTATGAGCAACTGCATGCTAATAAAGTTAGATGAAATTTTCATATTTTATGACAGCCATAAATTACCAAAAGTAACTCAAAAAGAAATGAAGAATTTGAATAGAGTTATATCAAATGAAAAATGTGAATGTTTAATTTCAACATTCCCACAAAGATTTTAGGCCCAGATGACTTCACTCATTAATTTTTTCAGATTTATGGTAAAAATAATACTAATCCTACACAGTATCTTTTTAAATATAGAAGAGGAGAGGTTTATCAACCTATTAATGAGTTTGAAATTACCCTGATGCTAAAGCATGCTGCTTATCTCAGGAGTATATTTACAGGAAGCCAAATATTGTTGCTATTTTAGAGCTTAGAAAGTAATTAGATCAAAATAACCTCAATAAATAGTATACTTAAAAACCTGTGAAAAGATATGTGATTCTCTAATTAAATAAATTAAAATTAAAAACCTGGAACATAAAAATCTAAAAAACAATTTTAAAAAGGTAGTATTAGAAAGTAATGTTAAAAAAAAAAAGACTTGCATCCTCTGAAGCCACAGCCTGAGCTCTAGGTTGGCCCTTTTTAGCCATGGCTGGAGTAGCTGGGATGCAGGGCAACAAGTCTCTAGGCTGCACACAGCATAGGGACCCTGGGCCTGGCCCACAAAACCATTTTTTCCTAGGCCCCCAGGCCTGTGATGGGAGGGGCTGCCGTGAAGACTTTTGATATTTTCCCCAATGTTTTGGGGATTGACATTCGACTCCTTGTTACTTATGCAAATTTCTGCAGCTGGTGGCTTGAATTTCTCCTTAGAAAATGGTTTTTTTTTCTTTTCTATGACATTATCAGGCTGCAAATTTCCCAAACTTTTATGCTCTGTTTCCCTTATAAAACCGAATACATTTAACAGCACCCAAGTCACATCTTGAATGCTTTGCTGCTTAGGAATTCCTTTCACCAGATACTCTAAATCATCTTTCTCAAGTTCAAAATTTTACACATCTCTAGGACAGGGCAACGTGCAGCCAGTCTCTTTGCTAAAACATAATAAGAGTCACTTTTGCTTCAGTTCCCAACAATTTCCTCATCTCCATCTGAGACCACCGCAGCCTGGACTTAATGTCCATAATGCTATCCAGTTTTTGGTCAAAGCCACAAGAAGTCTCTAGGAAGTTCCAAACTTTCCCACATTTTCCTGTCTTCTTCTGAGCCCTCCAAACTGTTCCACCTTCTGGCTGTTACCCAGTTCTAAAGTCACTTCCACATTTTCAGGTATTTTTCCAGCAACGACCCACTGTACTGGTAGCAATTTACTGCATTAGCCTGTTTTTATGCTGCTAATAAATACACATCAGAGATTGGGAAGAAAAAGAGGTTTTATTGGACTTACAGTTCCACATGACTGGGAGGCCTCAGAATTATAGTGGGAGGTGAAAGGCACTTCTTACATGGTGGCAGCAAGAGAAATATGAGAGAGATACAAAAGCAGAAACCCCTGATAAAACCATCAGATCTGGTGAGACTGATTCACTATGAGGACAGTATGGGGGAAACCACCATACTGTTCCCTCCAGCTTTCTCCTCCTGCAACATGTGGGAATTATGAGAGTATAATTCGAGATGACAGTTGGGTGGTGACACAGCCAAACCATATCATGCCAGATACCCTAAATCATCTCTCTCAAGTTCAAAGTTCCACAGATCTCTAGGACAGAATAAAAAGGCCACCAATCTTTTTACTAAATTATGGCAAGGATCACCTTTGCTCCAGTTCCCAGTAAGTTTCTCGTCTCCATCTGAGACTTCCTCAGCCTGGAGTTCATTGTCCATATCACTATTAGAATTTTGTTCAGAAATATTCAACAAGTGTCTAGAAAGTTCCAACTTTGCCACATCTTGTCTTCTTTAAGCCCTCCAAACTCTTGCAACCCCTGCCCATTACTCAGTTCCAAAGTCTCTTCCACTTATTCAGGTTACCTATAGATCAGCACCCCATTCCTGGTACCAATTTTCTGTGTTAGTTCACTTTCACACTACTATAAAAATACTACCTGAGACTGGGTAATTTATAAATAAGAGTTTAATTGACTCACAGTTCTATGTGGTTGGGGAGGCCACAGAAAACTTATAACATGGCAGAAGGCAAAGGAGAAGCAAGGCATGTTGTACATGGTGGCAGGAGAGAGAGAGTGAGAAAGTAGTACCACACTTTAAAACCATCAGCTCTAGTTTTATAGTGACAACATACTCACTATCACAAGAACAGCAAGGAAGAAACAGCTCCCATGATCCAATCACCTCCCACCAGGTCCCTCCCTTGACATGTGCAGATTTCAATTTGAGATGAGATTTGAGTGGGGACACAGAGCCAAACCATATAATATGTGTATATATATAGATATATAAATATAAAATATATATTTATATGCAGTTTATAAAAATAGTGAGGTATTTTTAATTCTCATAAACCAATTTTTGTCCCCTTGGGGGAAATATTATCTCTATTGAAAGGCATGATTTATAATATGAGATGATTTTGAGTAATTTTAGCCTTTCCATAACCATAATACATTCCAGTTAAAACCAGTCATTAAATAGTTTTTATATGACTTACCTTTGTTTCTTGGTGAGGCCCACTGAGTCTTAAATATGAAATGCGTATGAAAACAAAAGCATAAACATGACTATAGCATTGTAGTGCTGACTTTTTCTTCTTACCGAGATAAGAGTCAAGAGAGACTTTTGTACAACTTGCTTTTTGAAATTCAGTGCCTGATAATCTTGTAATTATAGAAAAAAAAATAAGTGAGCTTAAAATGACTGAAATTGAGAAATTTTGGCAACTGATAACAAGGTCTTCAACATAAGTAATAGCCATCAAAATCAGTTGGGACTAAGGGCCATGGCCCCCTACATCAGAGTCATCTGGACTGATTATTAAATGTAAAGATCCTTGGAACTCTTTGCAGACCTAGTATATCAGCCTTCTTTCAAAGCTGAATCTAGAAGTCTAAATTAAAGCAACAACAATACAGTTTCTCCAGGAAACTATATTTACTCTAATCTTATGTACAAATGCTGAAATTAGTGTAAAAAATTGCCAGCCATGTCTGACTTAGAATTTACTAATTATCTAAGGAGGAATAAAAGGACATTTCTATAAAACATTAAGATGTAGTATCTATAATCTGTGTAGAGTATTTTGCTGAAATTCATGTTGAGAAAAGCTGCTTGACATGCCATGGTATGTTAGGTTCTACTTGCATTGTTGGAGGCCAAGGCAGGGGGATTGCTTGGCACAGGAGTTTGAGAACAACCTAAGCAACATAGTGAGAACTCATCTCTACAAAAAAGAAATTAAAAATTAACCTGGTATGGTAGTGCATGCCTGTAGTCTCAGTTACTCAGGAGGTTAAGGTAAGAGGATTGCTTGAGCCCAGAAGGTGGAGGTTGCAATGAGCTTAGATCATGCCAATGTACTTCAGTCTGGGCAACAGAGCAAGACCCTGTTTAAAAAAAAAAGAAAGAAATACATGAGATTGTGTAATTTAAAATGCAAAGAGGTTTTAATTGGCTCATAGTTCTGCAGGCTCTACTAAAGCATGATGCTGGCATCTGTGCACCTTCTGGGGAGGCCTCAGGAAACTTACAATCATGGTGGAAGGCAAAAGGGTAGAAGGCACAGTCATCTGGCCAGAGCAGGAGCAAGAGAGCAAAAAGGGAGATGCCATGAACTTTTAAATGACCATATCCCATGAGAATTCACTCACTATTGTGAGAACAGCACCAAAAGGATGGTACTAAGCCATTCATGAGAAACCACCCAAAGAACACGATCACCTCCCACCAGCTCCCAACTCCTACATTGGAGATTACAATTCGACACGAGATTTGGCAGGGGATACATATGCAAACAATACTACACTGCATGTGTTCACCGGGCTACTCCATCCACACTGAAGCCCAGCAGGTAGACCAAGCCTTAAAGATTAGTCAGGCTTACTTACTCATGCCTATATACACTACATACAGCATAAGTTTAATTATTCACTCAACCATCATGCATTGAAAATCTATTATAGTATATAATATATGATATTATATTAGTATATTATATATACTAATAGTTATCTTGATGTTCTATTACAACAGTATAACAAATAGTAAAGAGATAAGATCACTCTTGAAATATATGGTACACTGTTATTCATGAAATAGCTAAAGGAATTCAATTTTTTCTTCTCAAGAAGCAATACCTAAAGATTAATTTAAAAAGAGTAGTTAAGTAGTTGGTTCAAAGTAGATTAAGAACAAAATAAGGCATGGCTATCTTTGATTTCCTTTTTAACCTCGATGGAGTAGAATAACTAAAATCATAGATAGCTATTAAATGGCATGTAAAAATATTCCTGAGAAGAACAGAAGCCAAAGATAGGGAACATTCTCTGGAAAAAGAAAGAAATAGAACAAAATACATTAATAAAATGGTCCTTCCCTGAAATTGAGAAATTAGACTAAATGCTTCCTCTTTATAAGCACTGCTGGCATGACTCCACCTAACACTAGTTATTTTCCTATATTTTACCAAAAAGTAAATGCCTTAGGAAGGAAAGAATTGAGAACATTTAGGAATAGTTAAAATTTTGCTGGTGTAAAAGTCTAATGGTTCAATGGAACTATCAAATATTTGGGCTCATATTTTTCTTATGATCATGTGATTCCAATATAAATTATGTAGCTGAAAAGGCTGATAGCTCTGGCACACAAACATTTACCCCCAGTGCTATGACTTTACAGGTGTAATGATGTGATGCTATAACTTTATATCATTTTTATACTTTTTAAATTTTGTAGGTTTATAAAAAACACTTTAATCCAACATCTTTTGACAATTTTGCTTGTTATTCACTAACGTGAATGAAATTTCAGGCATTTTGAACTTTTACCTTCCCCAGGGGTTGTCTGGGGCTTGGACAGCTGAGCCTCTCTTTTTTTGAGGGACCGGGAATATATTAAATCATGTAGTTGATTTAAAGCTCTGAGATTTAAAATAAAGTGTGAGACTCTTAGTGCTAGGGAGCTTCTCAGCATGACCAACATTTAGTAATAATAGAATGGATGAACCACAACGGGTCCGAAGCTTAGCATAAGTAAGTATGCAAGACCTTGTATGCTTATTCTAACTTCTTTATTTTGGAAATGAACCAAGAACACCCTCCGCTGGGAGATTACCAGTATTCAGTAACTCAGTAGTGGTGAGAAAAATTATGAGAATCTGATTGTCATGTAACCTTCTTAGCTGTTAGCCCCAGTTGCCATCACCATGCAGTTTCAAGAGTGTTTTCAGTTCACAGCAACTCCGGTTTCCAGTTTGTTCATGATTCTCAAAATGATTCAAGAGACTTCTTTGTAAGTGTACTTTCCATTAATATGATGTATCTTAAACTATTTTTCTTTTTACTGTGCCTGCCTTCTCAGTAGGAACTATTCTGTCAGACATCCAACAAAAATCATATTTTAATCACATTTATAATGTCTTCCTGTAGTTGGGGAATAGCAGACATTGAACTGACTGACTTAAAGGTGAAAGAGAAAATTAGGCTTTGCCTCCCTTAAAGCAGGAGTACATTCCTACCATAATGACATTTTCAGATTGCTCTGCACTTATAAATAACACCAGTTCACATCAGGTATATGCACTAAGCAGTCCTTCTCCAAGTGATGAAACGAATTCTTCTCCACACAACATTCAAGAATCCAGTATCCAATTCTTTTATTTCTATTTGTGACCTATAACTCAAACATGCCAGAGTCTGTAGGTAAAATAATTAAAATGAAATAAAATTGAGGTTAAATTAGTCCCTTTGCAAAGGATCCATTTTGGCAGTATAAATAACGTGTAACAGATTTGTGTTAGATGCACAAAATAGGCAGAAATTTAAGCAAAGATAACTTACTTTGTATATTAGCTTAAGTTAAACTAAGAAATAGAGGAGAGAATGACAGTAAGAAAGTGTGTGTGTGAGTGTGTATGTGTGTGAAAGTGAAAGAGAGAGAGAAGGAAGAGATAAGAGAGAATAAGTTACCTAAGAGCATTGGCTCTGTGAAGTTTAGTGGATAAAAGATTTGAACTAAGTAAGAGCAAAATTTTTAAAAATTAACACTTTTTTTTTGAAGAAAACCCATAATCCTAGACACTGAGCCATCACTGAAATTGCTCTATTTTGATATTCTTTGAAAGAGAACTAGTGATTTCAAAAGACTGAGGCTTCCCTGTGTATTACAAAAAGAAAAGGGTGGAGAAGGAAAATCAGATCAAAGGAAAAGGATGAGAAGTTCAGTAATCAAAGAACCTTAGGAAATCAGGAACCCCAGAAAAAATTCAAACTCGAATGTACATGGCACAGAGAGCAAACAACATTTACAGTTTCATTTGTTAATGCTATGTAAGTCATGTATCTACTCTTGGATACATGAAGAGATATATCTTATTTCATTAAAAAATGAGATTAAGCATTAATTATCATCAGAACTTCAGTTTAACAAAGAAATTTTCTTTTTCTTTTCTAGACTGTTCTAATAAGCTCTTAGTTTTCATTTGGAAGTAAAAAACAGCCTTTACAATTATACAATCATATATGTTATTCTGGGCTGCTATGACAGAATACCATAGATTAACAATAGAACAGTGACTTAAACAATATAAAATTGTTTCTCACAATTCTAGAGGCTGGGAAGTCCAAAATCAAGGCCAGGAAGATTCAGTGTCTGGTGAGGGCCCACATCAGAGTTTGCAGATGGCTATCTTCACCTCGTATTCCCATTTTGTCTAGAAAGTTATCATCTCACTCATGTTTCTTTTCATAAGGGCACTAAACTAATTCTTGAGGGCTCTGTCTCTATGACCTAATTACCTATCAAAGTCCCCATTTCCTAATACATCACAATGGGAGTTATTATTTCAACACAGGAATTTTGTGGGGACACAAATATTCAGTCCTTAGCACACGATTTTTAATAGTTATAATTCTTATAATTCAGGCAATACTTTATAACAGAATTTTAGCTTTAGAGGCAGAAATGGTATCGTGTTTTACTGCTGACCTGTAGATGGGTTAGAATTTTTTAATTAATGACTAATTTGTGAAGACTTTATAGTAACTAATTATTCCCCCTGTATCTATATAAAATCTGTAAGCAGCTTGGGACTAGTAATCATGTTTTACAATTTTTCATTGTTGTTTCCATGACAACCCACATAGTGTAAGACAAAAAGTGGAGACTTATGAAACATACTGTATTCTATATTAGAATAAAGATCAACTATTATAACAAATAAAGGATAAAACTTTAATATGCATTTCTTATTGAATTATTTCCCAAAAATATGCTTCTGATCTTAAAAAATAATTAAACTTACACATCCAACCAAGATGGAGTAACAGGGAACAAATTTACCTCTTTGCGTGAAATAAAAAACTAAAAAACGATACAGAAGAAATTACGAAACAATGATTTTTATACATGTGAAAATAGCTGGTGCAAGATAATAATTCCCAAGAGAAGGGAAATTAAGTTATGTGGAACATTTATCCTAGGCTAATGGCTAGAAAGTGTTTTCAATTCACAGTACAGAGAGGGGAAACACACCACACACACACACACACACACACACACACACACACACACACACACAGGTCCTAATAGTTACCCAAAATTAGTAAGATAGAGGTTTAAGTCCGGGGAGGATAAAGCAGATAGAATTCATAAGATAGAGTATTGCAGAAAACATTCCTCAAAGAGAATATTACAGAAATCTTCAGAGTGCTCCTCGTTAGTCTTTGGCTGAATACAAGTTAACAGATGGATGTATGGCGACGTAGTTTAGAAAAACAAACAAGTAAAAGGATGAGAGGGACAATTCCATAGAGAGAAAACTGGACTGAAAGTAGTCTGTGTTCTCACCTGTCATAGGTGTAAAAATACCTGTAAATTCCTGAGATGTCAGTTAGGATACTCAGATGGGTACAGCCTCATTAGTGCAGAAAAATAGCCTTAGAGTAAGGGCTACTCTGAGTCTACCTAAGAAAGCTTAAGGCAAGCATTAAAAGGATCAAAGTGTTCCCAAATAACTTAACTGTATCCCAGAACAGAGTTCAAGAATATTTATAGAAATGCAAAAATATCTAACAGCCAATGATGTAAGATTCCAGTGTCTGTCATCAAATACAAAAATTGCCAGGAGTGCAAAGAAGCAGGAACTACAGCTCACTATTAGAAAAAATACAGCAATTAATAGAAACAGATATGGATTGTATAGGCAATATAATTAATAGGCAAGGGCACTAAAATATTTATCAGAAGTATGTAAGATATGTTGAAGAATATAAAGAAAAGTTTAAGCAGAGGAATGGAAGACATAAAACATAAAAATTAAGCTTCTAGGATGAAACCTAAAATACACGAGATTGGAAAATATATTGAATAGGAACATACCTGATGAGGCACAGGAAAAGAAAAGGTTATTGAAATTGAAAATGTGCTAAATATTATGCAAAATAAAATGGAAAAATAAATTGAATATTAGTAAATTCTAGGAAAACTTTAATTAAGCTAATATATTAATTGGAATCCCTGAAGGAGGTAAGAGAGAAGAGGAACAGAAAAAAATATGAAGATATAATCACTGAAAACTTCCCAAACTTGATGAAAACCATAAACCCACAGATTCAACCTCAATGATCTCCAAGTCTCTAAAACCACAAAGCCACACTAATGAAGTTGCTTAAAACCAGTAATGAAGAAAAAACTTAAAAACAAACAGGAAAAAATACATCATGTAGAGTATCAAATATAAGAATGATAGCATACTTCTTGGCAGAAACAATATAAGCTAGAATACAATGGAGAAACATGTTTAAAGTAATGAAAGAGCAAAACTGACAATGTAGAATCCTATACCCAGGAAAAATAGCTTTCAAAAATAAAGGTAAAAATAAAAAACATATTTAAAAAACTGAAATCATGTAGTACTATCAAAGCTGAAATAATTTATTATCATTATTAAATATTAATATTTAATAGTATCAATGAATTATAAGCAATATTAAGAAAGTCTATTTAGAAGAAAACAGTCAAATGGAAATCTGAATCTACACAAAAAAATAAAGAACACCAGAAATGATACAGATAAATACAGACATAAAATTTTAATTTCTACATAATAACTAACTGTTGAAAGAGAAAATAGTAATGCATCATAATGTTTGTAAGATATGTAGAAATAAAATTATGAGAAAAATAGCACAGATGTCATAAAGGGGACTACAACTTGTCCTGTTGCAAGTTTTTTACACTCTCTATAAAAAGATACAAAATTCTATCAAAGGATATTGTGATAAATTCAAGAGGTATACTATAAACCAGGAAGCAACACTAAAATACCATGACAAAAATTTACAACTACTAACTAGTAGAAGAAAATACTGAATCATAAAATTATTTCATTAACCCCAAAGATGACAGGAATAGAGAAAAGCAAAGAAACAAAAATCATATAGGGTTACAAAGTCTAGAGATCTAATGCATAACATGGGGACAATAGTTAATAAAATTCTACTGCACTCAGGATTTCTGCTAAATAAGTAGGTTTTAACTGATCTTCCCACAAAAAAGGACAGCTATGAGAGATGATGGATATATTAATCTGCTTCATTATAGTAATCATTTTACTATCTGTATCTTGTAACATCATGTTGTACACCTTAATATACACAATAAAATTTACGTTTAAAAAATTTAAAACTTTTTTTTTTTTTTTTTTGACAGAGTCTCTCACTGTTGCCCAGGCTGGAATGCAGTGGTATGATCTTGGCTCATTGCAACCTCTGCCTCCGGGTTCAAGTGATTCTCCTGCCTCAGCCTTCCAAGTAGCTGAGACTACAGGCGCTCACCACCATGCCCAGCTAATTTTTGTATTTTTAGTAGAGACGGGGTTTCACCATGTTGGGCAGGATGGCCTTCATCTCTTGATCTCATGATCCGCACTCCTCGGCCTCCCAAAGTGCTGAGATTACAGGCATGAGCCACTGTGCACTGCCAAAAAATTTTAAACATTTTAAAAAGATTATGTAGAACAAATAAAAACCAAAAGTAAGACAGCAGTTTTATGTTTAATCATATTAATCTTGACATATTAAGTGAAAATAGTGTATCATGATTAAAAGGAAGATATTTTTAGATAGAATACAAAAGCGAAACCTAACTATATGCTGCCTAAAAGAAGTCCATTTTAAATATCAAGATAAAATAAGTAGATGGTAAAATAATTTAAATATATATACCATAGCTAACACTAATTAAAATAAATTAAAATCAAGCTGGAGTGGCTACATTAATATCAAACTCTGTAACTGTGAAATTGTGTGTGTGTGTATACATATACATATGAATGTACGTATATGTATATATTCTTTAGATAGAGAGGGGGAGAGAACAGATGATAGACAGATAAATAGGCAAGTAGATAGATCTTTGCCTTTGCTTCCTGAAACATAGCTTTTAAAACTCTTCCAGATAGTGGTATGGGAAGAATCCGTTGGTAAAATTTTTCATCTTTGATCCTGGGTTTCTGTTACAGAGTTACAGAATTTTTTTGGATTTCGGGATTGATAGGAGTGCCTTCTGTTCTAATGACTCTTGATGACTCTTGGTGGGCTCTTAGATGGGAGTTCATCACCAGAAAGGCCAAGCCATAATTAGAAGTTGGGAATTTTCAGCCCCACTTTTCATCTGCTTTTGGAAGAAGAGAGAGGCTAGAGATTTAGTTAATAATAGATTATGCCTATGTGATGAAGTCTCCATAAAAATCTGTAAGTTGAAGGGAATGTGGAGAGCTTATGGGTTGCGGAACATGTGGAGGTGCTAGGAGGGTTGGGAATGGAGAGTAGAGGTAGGGATTTTAAAGACAGGTATGAGGGAACTTGTGCCCACACAGAGATGGGCTCTGATGTGCACACACAGTAAGGGCTCAAATAAGTCCTTGCACCCATGTGATGACCATTGGAGCTGCTCCCTCTCCCAGGCAACAGCTAGTCTCCATCTGTTCTTGCCTTATGCCTTTTTAAGAAGTCCCTGAATAGAAAAGTCTTATGCTTAAGCTCAAACAGGGTGTTCTTTATTAGCTGAACTTTGGAATAAGAGACAGAAAAAGAGCTGAAGTCGTGTACTTCAAGCCAACTCCTTAAATCATATGGGCACAAAATATTCCAGAGATCACAGCAGTTCAAGCTACACATAGCAGTAACTCACCAAGTCAGGTTTTTTAATTATCTCAAAAACTTGAATCAACACTGAGTACTATCAAAAGCAAAATGAATATACATTAATCACAGAATATTTTAGTCATGGCATCTTTCATCCTAGAAAAGGTCACAACCCATGGGTCTGTTTCTCATCACACTTAACCTGAGGAAACAGGAGAGCAAGTAGCTTTGAAGAGATTGAATGGGAAAATGTTGAGTTTTTAATCTAGACAGAGCTACACAATTGTTGCAAAAAGCAAGTGCTTTCTCTTACTGGGTCCTGTTTCTAGAGTTGCCGTATTTGCTTCCCCCCAGTGATAAAGAAATGGACAACAGCTTTTACGCATGTTCATTAAGATCATGGGCGAAAAATAAGTCTTGAGAGAAACTTGAAACTAGTATATTTTATAGTACATATACTATAGTATATACCAGAATACATCCTATAAAATATACCACCGAATAGAATATTATTAAAAAATACCATTTTCTCTGCCAAAAATGAGTATGTTTAGTATACTGAGTGATTGATTGGTTATTTCTGGCAATACATTCATAGGAAATCAAGCCCACTATGCATCACTCATGGTACTGATGAATTGATGATTTAGACTAAACAGATCGTTACATTTTCTTGCTCCTCAAACTGGGGTATAGGTAAAATATTATCTATTTCTTTCTACTCTCATGGTAAAGTGAGCCGAAGGAGAGACTGAGGCATAACAGAAAAATCTTATTCTCCTGAGGCATTACATTTTCTGATAATATTTATTATCAGACTGTTTTCTCAGATAAAAGCATTAATTTTCAAACAATGCTCACTAAAACTTTTGGACTTTTAAATGTTTATTCCAAGCCTTCTGCAAATAAAGATGTATTTTCCCTCAGTGAATCAAATTCTCTGTTGAGTTTCTGAATTGCTTTCATCACCTATAAATATTAGAATTTAATTCCAGGATTTCATTGTGAAAAAATTATTGAAAATTATTTGAAAATTATTCTATTAAAACAAAGATGCGCCGGGCGCGGTGGCTCAAGCCTGTAATCCCAGCACTTTGGGAGGCCGAGACGGGCGGATCACGAGGTCAGGAGATCGAGACCATCCTGGCTAACCCGGTGAAACCCCGTCTCTACTAAAAAATACAAAAAACTAGCCGGGCGAGGTGGTGGGTGCCTGTAGTCCCAGCTACTCGGGAGGCTGAGGCAGGAGAATGGCGTGAACCCGGGAGGCGGAGCTTGCAGTGAGCTGAGATCCGGCCACTGCACCCCAGCCTGGGCGACAGAGCGAGACTCCGTCTCAAAAACAAACAAACAAACAAACAAAAAACAAAGATGCATGTGATTGTAGAAAAAAAGGCATATATTCATTTGCTTTTACAGGTCAATAAAAATTTGAAAAAAATTTTAAGTGTTACAGCTCTTTTAGAATTTGTCTAGTGGGCTTTCTGGTTTTTATGAGAAAGTCCTCCCAAAAAATTATTGAAAAAAAAAAATTGTGTGCCTATCCCCAAAATAAATAACTCACTCTTCTCAGCCTTTTATTATTCCGTGTGAGACTTCATTTGAATTTTTTTTAATAAAAGCAGAAAACTTGATTCTTTAGCAAATGTGGGGATACAACAGTAGGTTGGCTACAAATTTATTCTAAATTATTTAATAGACCGTTACCCTGATGTAGGCCAAATAGTAGGTGCTGGGATCGGTTCAGTGTCTGTTTTAGAGTAGATCTCAGTCTATAGAATGGGATAGAGATGTAAGCAAATGCAGTTATGACATTCTCTGGCCAGTCACGCACCATAAAATATATTTTTCTGATTTTAATTAAAATGTAATTTCACCTTTATTCCCTCTGTGGTGATGGCGATGTCATAGTGAGGTAGGGGACAAGTAGGACTCACCTCCCGGACCAGCTTGAAAACTGGCTAAAACTGACAAGTGGCCCTGAAAGCAACCCCTGCTTGTTGTTGCTCCCCATCAGCATAAGACATTCCCACCAGCACTGCGACAGTTGACAAACTCCATGGCAACACCCAGAAGCTACCGGTCATTTTCTAGAGATTTCTGAATAACCCATTTCTTAATTTGCATGTAAATAAAAGTGGGCATAAATACAGCTACCTAAAACCCATAGAAGTACCCCTAGGCTCCTTTTCTCAGTGCAGTGCCTATGGGCTAGCCCTGTTCTGCAACGAGCAGTCACAGAACTATTAGCACTGCCACTTCAATAAAGCTACTTCCTTCTACTACGAGGTTGTTCTTGAATTCACTCCCAAATGAAGCCAAGAAGCTGCCCTACATCACTGGCAAGTCAACCGGTAGCTTGAGAAGAGGTGGCAAGAGGCAGTAAGGTAGGGACAGCGGACAAATGATGAGATGTCAGCAATAGGTGTTAGTCAGCGAGGCAGCAAGGCAACTGGCAACCCAAGCTCCAGGGGTTGTAGTACTGAGTCTGTAACATCAAAGAGCTGCTAATACTGAAGAGCTGGAACACTAACCAAAGGCTCTTTTCAGGGCCATCATCTTTCCTGACAGATAGTGGAGCCAAGCTAAGGGGCAAGTGGCCACAGTACTGCTGCCTTGTGGAGTACTCACTGTTCTGGCTGGTGGGTGATGGGTCTGCACGGTGGTCTACCTGTGGCAGCTGAGCCTATCCAACCTGAGGAGACCATCACCCAGTTCTCATGCTGGAGACCGGTTGGCACCATTTTGGCTCTTGCAGGTGAGTGTCCTCTCTGCCACCCCCTTCAATTTCAGGTAAACCAGGAAACAGAACCTCTGTCTAGGTGGTCAATTTAAAGTCCCCCATCATTTGGGTGCCCTGGACAGAGGCACATACTTTTGCCTCATCCCTCAATCCTTTATTCTCTAATGCCATTTTATTATTCCACCAGCCATTTTATTTTCTGCCCTGGATGTGTGTTTCATTTGCAATAATTTTGTTTTCACCCCCTGCAAGCTATATTTTGACAAATGTTTAAGGCAGGACCTTTATTTGTGAGAGGTGCCCCAGTATATTGACTCTAGGTCACTGGAGTTATGTTGTATTGTGACCCCAACTTGGCATGTGGGGCTCACTGTTAGCCATCACTGGATGTTCTGGAGTTTTCAGCCTTTGGTGAGGAGACCATCATTGGCTCTTACTTGGTTGCTCTGGGTTTTTTGGCAATGGTACTGTTGTCCACCCCGCTGGATGCTCCAGGATTTTCAGCACTGACATTCCCTCTAGAATTGAGGGGAATTCCCCCATTCCCCTGGGGGAATCTTGGTCTCACTTTTTTTGACCTGAAGTTAGAAGTTGTTATTTTCTCTAACAGCCAGTTATGGGCCCCTCCCTTGTGCTGTCTTCCTTTCTGTCCAATAAACCACCTTGTTCAAGCCCATCTTGGTTAAAGGGGCCAGGGTTTTTGATTTTCTTTTCAGTTTCTCTGCTACTGGGAGAATTCCGTGGCAAGTCAGGGTCTTCAACATCTCCCCTTGAACAATGCTGTTCACCCCTTCCCATTTTCCGTTTCACAATCACCTTCTCTTTCTTTTGGTCCCTCTTTGTGAAAACTAAGATGTTTGCTTTGCTCTCTGTAGCATTTAGACTCCTCATTCTACTGCCCACTCATAGTGCATAATCCATTTTTGTAAAGCTGTGTTACTTATACTTACACTTTCTTTGCAGAAGGTGGGAATTAAACATGGAAAATAACGAGGCTTTCATTAGGCTTATGCAAACTAAAAACAAATTTCTGTAGAGAACCTTATTTCATACGGATACAACAGCGAGTGTCTTAGAGGACTTGCCATTTGTGTGTCTTTTAGGCAACTGGAGCAAATTCAAATTAGATGATCTAAAGAGGAAAACAAAATCATTTTCTGTTGCAACACTGTTTGGGTCCAATACAAATTGGAGCACCAAGAGGTTTGTCCTAAACGAGGTTTTTAAAGTTATAATACTATTTTACAATTAGACTTATTCTGTAAAAGGAGAAGGAAAATTGGAAAAGTTCCTTATGTACAGGCTTTAATGACTTTCTACCAGGATTCTGACTTACAGGATAGCTGTATGATGTGTCTGGCTCATGATACTCCCAGGCCCAAGAAGTTGTCTCAGATATCTTAGATAACTGTCTCCTAGCTGCTCCCGCTAGAAGGAATACGCTCCCTTCAAATCTTCCCCAGTCCCCTAGTTCTGAGAGAGGACCCACCGGTTATCTTGCACAGGATTCCACCCCAATGTGATCAGGTACCCAGCTCCCTCATATTTAGCTCTAGCCCATAGTTCCCACTGCCTGAGGAAATCAGCCCAACCAGTACCACCATGAGTGCGTTCCATATCAGCCCTTAAAACTGAAGCTGTTTTCACTGTGGGAGGTAGTCAATGGAGATGGAGAAACACAGAGTATATGCATCTTTTTCCATGTCCAATTTGACTTTATGCAAGGAGAAATTTGGCTGGTTTTCAAAGGATCCAGGGAAATTTACAGAGGAGTTTATTAAATGGGCCATGTCCTTTGATTTACCTTGGCATGGATTATAAATATTATCCACTTGCTGTACGAAGAAGAGAAACAAAAAAATTCTAGGTACTGGCCATAAAAATGCAGATGGAGAGGCCGCTCACAACCAAGGCCATGGCATTTATCATACTGGGGAGATGTAGTTGCAGATCTGCGTACCCAGTGGGATTACCAGAGGGGTTCCCCATATCTCAAACGCCGAAATCACATGCTAACTTGTTTAGTAGAATGCATGAAAAATTGTGTGGACAAGCAATTAATTACGACAAAGTTAGCGAAGTCAGGGGAGAGATGAAAATCCTGCCCTGTTTCTGGGCCACTTGGTTAAGGCACTCAGGAAGTATTCTAATGTAGACCTTGACTCCCCAGAGGGATGAACTCTCCTGGACACACATTTTAATACTCAAACTGCCCCTGACATTAGGAAGAAATTACAAAAGGCAGCAGTGGATCCCCAAACCCCCATCGGCCAACTCTTAAGCATGGCCTTTGGAGTTTACAACAATAGGGGTAGGGCGGAGGAAGAGATAAAAACCAAAATAAATAACCCCAGAGTGCAATTGTTAGCAGTTGCTTTATGCGGTCTCTTACCTCAGATTTACCCATCCTGAGGATATGTTTCAAGATCGGCATCTGCAATGCCCAGATGAGAGCCTCCGACTCACTGGGCCCTCGGTCAAAATCAGCGTGCCTTCTGTGAGGAAGAAGGCCACTGGAGGAAGAACTACCTCTGGTTTAAAAGGGAGTCTGAGCCACCCAGACTCATAATAACCAAGAGAACAGAGGACTGTCAGAGCCTGAGTTCCTCTACACCTCTGACTGTATACATTACCATCTCCACAGAGGAGCCTCAGGTGACACTTGACAGCGAAGGTAAAAAATACTGAGTTATTGAATATGGGAGCAGCTTTCACAGTTCTAACCACTGCCTTCCCACTCCTTTACCATAACAGGGATTGACGGCCAGCCAAAATTTAGGATATTCACTTATCCCCTTCATTCCACTGTGCAGGACCATACATTTTCTCATAGTTTTCTGCTTATGCCTGAGTGCCCTGTCTCCTTACTGAAAACAAAATTATTTTCCCAATTTGGCAAGCCTCAGGCCTCGGGAGAAGACAACAGGGCAGGAAGGGACACTTCTCCTAGTTCTAAGTGCTTGCCTTAACACAGGGAAAAAAAAAAAAAAAAAAAAAAAAGACTCTTCCATGGCATATTGCTTCTCAAGTAAACAGCTCTGCTTGGAATACGAAAGTTCCTGGTAGAGCTGCTAATGTACCCCCAGTCCATATTATTTCAAAACTCACAGTTAATTATTCATGTAAAAAATATCCTTTGAGACCTGAGGCAAAGAGGGCATCCAGTCCCTGATACCAAATTTTCTAAAGTACAGATTATTATAATCCTGTCAGCCCCCATATAACACTCCCATTTTGTTTGTAAAGAAACCAAATGGGGATTATAGATTTGTTCAGGATCTGAGGGAAGTTAAGGAGGCAGCAGTGCTAGTCCACCCAATAGTTCCTAATCCTTACAAAATATTGACTCAAGTCCTTGAAGATGCTAATTGGTTCTCAGTATTAGACTTGAAGGATGCCTTCTTTTGCATACCTTTACTTCCAGAATCCCAGTATATTTTTGTTTTTGAATGGATTGATCCAGACATTCATGCTGCATCTCAGCATACCTTGACGGTCCTTCCCCAGAGTTTTAGGGACAGTTTCCATCTCTTTGGCAATGCATTGGCAAAAGGGTTGAGGGAACGACTGTTAACTAATGGATCCCTGTTGCAATATGTGGATGACCTATTAATTTCCAGCACTATTAGGGAAGACTGTGACAGGAACGCAGTGCAGGTCCTTAATGTTCTTGGAAAATAAGGGTATTAATTATCCCCACACAAGGCTCAAATTTCTATATACAAAGTTAAATATTGGGGTTTATGCCCATTCCTGGGACAAGGACCCCAAAATGAAAAAATACTATCCTGGCACTCTAGCCCCTTCAGATGAAGAAACAGCTAAGAGTCTTTTTGGAAATGACTGTATTCATTGGATTTGAATTCCTGGGTTTGGGCTCATGCCAAAACCACTCTATGAAGCTCTATAAAGCAGTGATCATGAGTCTTTGAAATGGAATAATTCCTGTCAACAGGCATTTTTAACCCTAAAAGAAAAGTTGGGAACAGCCTCTCCTTTGGGACTTCCAAATTTAGAAAAGTCTTTCACCCTCTATGTGGCTGAAAAACAAGGGAGAGCTTTAGGTATCATAGCTCAAAGACTCAGGTATAATCCCAGACAAGTAGCTTACTTTTCTAAATAGCTAAACCAGGTGGTGGCTGGATGGCCAGAAGCCTTGTGAGCTGTGGTCACCACTGCTTTATTAGTAGAAGTAGCAAGTAAGTTTACCTTGGGACAACAATTTAAATTATGCAGTAGCCTGGAAAATCAAGTACACGGTGTCCTAGAAGCGAAAGGACATCGGCGTCTAACAGGGGGCCAGTTACTCAAATATCAAGCCATTCTGCTTGACACCCCAGATGTTATTCTTAAATTATGTCTCCTCTGCTACCCTGCTGCCAGATTTCACATCCCAAGAAACAGATCTGCAATTCATTCACTCTTGTGTGGAAACCATAGAATGGACCTCCTCCTCTAGCAGGCCTGACCTCAAAGATGAACCCCTGCCCAACCCTGGTGTTGAGTGGTTAACAGACAGAAGTAGCTTTATTCATGTGGTAGTTAGAAAGGCAGGTTATGCTGTGGTTAGCCAGCAAGAACTCACTGAGGCCAACGCTTTAACTCCCCAGACTTCTGCCCAAAAAGTAGAAAAATTGCTCTAATTAAGGCCCTCCAACTGGGAAAAGATTTAAGAGTCAACATGTTTACTGACTCCAAATATGGATTCCTGGTGCTCCATGTTCAAGCAGTGATATGGAAGAAAAGGGGATTATTAACAGCCAATAGATCCCTCATATAACATCACTCTGAGATGTTGGAACTTTTAGACATTTCCAATTCCAAAAGGAGGTAGCAGTTATTCACTGCGGGGAACACCAAAAGGGAGACTCCCCTGTTATTAGAGGAATTGTCCTGGCAGACAGAGCCACCAAGGCCACAGCTAAGGAAACACTGGCATTCCAGGTTACTGCACTAACACCAAGAACTCCGACCATGCCAGTGGCACCATGCTATACACTTGAGGAAATTAAATGGGCAGGACAGAAAACCTTATAAAATGATCCCTCAGAGTGGTTGCTAGAAACAACCAACTCTCCCCAAAGCTGAGCAGTGGGAACTAATAGGCATTTTCACAATTCCTCATATTTGGGATGGGATTCTCAAATATTCTTCCAGACTATGAGAAGTTTCACCAAGGCCTGTGAACCCTGTGCCTATAACAAGCCAGGAAGCCACCCCATGCCCCACCCACTCCTCAAACTTACACACCAAGGAATATATCCTGGAGAAGACTGGCAAATAGATTTCACTTAAATGCCAGCTTACGGTGGACTAAAATATTTGCTAGTATTTATAGACACCGTCACTGGGTGTCTAAACGCTTTCCCCATAGGGACGGAAAAAGCATTGGAAGTATCCAAATTATTACTTTGAAAAAATTGTCCCCAGTTTGGGATTACCAAAAAGTTTGCAAAGTGATAAGGAACCCACCTTCACAGTTGAGGTGACCCAGCGGGTTTCTTCAGCCTTAGGCATTACCTACCGCCTTCACTTCTTCTGGCAGTCTCAATCCTTAGGTGAGGTAGAAAAAGGCATTCATGTTCTAAAAACGACATTAACAAAGCTCTGGCAAAAGATGTCAGTGGCCTGATGTTTCCTCCTGCCCATAGCACTTTTGAGGAAGAGGATGGCTTCAAAGGGAAACTTAAAGCTTTGTCCATTGAAATGACTTATGGAAGACCCTTTTTAACTTTAGACCTGCTACTTGATGAAGACACTCATAGAATACTCACTCATATTATCAATTCAGGCCAGCTTCAAGAGGCCTTTCAGGCATATGGAAATGAAGTGTTACTTCCTCACTCAAAGAAAAGAATAGCTCCCTTGTTCGAGCAGGATACTTAGTCTTACTAAAAACGTGGAAAAATGTATTCTCTGACGAACAATTACAACCAAAATGGAAGGGCCCTTATTGAATGTTGTTGAGCACCACCACTGCTGTTAAACTCCAAGGAATTACTAGCTGGATAACCTTCTCCAGGATTCAACCTGTTCCTTCTGAGTACCTGCAGGCACAAAAGGAAGACCTACGACCTACAGCTGTAAACTTTTGGAGAGCCACCGCCACTCATTTAAAAGAATCAACACTAGGCCAGGCGCAGTGGCTCATGCCTGTAATCCCAGCACTTTGGGAGGTGGAGGCGGGAGGATCATGAGGTCAGGAGATCGAGACATCCTGGCTAACACAGTGAAACCCCATCTCTACTAAAAATACAAAATAAATAAATAAATAGATTAGCCAGGCATGGTGGCGGGCATCTGTAGTCCCAGCTACTCAGGAGGCTGAGGCAGGAGAATCGCTTGAACCCAGGAAGCGGAGCTTGCAATGAGCCGAGATGGTGCCACCGCACTCCAGCCTGGGCAACAGAGTGAGAATCTGTCTAACATGGTGCTGTGAAATGTGAATTTTCTCTTTCTGATACTTCTTTTCTATTGCTTTGGCCAACTGCTTCCTCCTTGGAAAAACCTCTTTTGTCTTTGTTGGGTGTAGAGGCCACTCTAAGGCCCAACCAGACACCATACTGCCCCTGTGACTAATGTTTGTTCTCCTGATTAACATAATCCAGTGTGAGTGAAAACAAAGCTTCATAGTAAATATTTCAAAAATTATAGTGTCAGGGAATCATCTTAATGGTTGCTGTATTTGTCATCAACATCCAGGATAGAGAGCTCCACCATCTAGCACATCCAGAAAAATTCTACAGTCACATGCCCAGCCTTCCTAACAAACCATAGTGATCTCAAAGTATTTAGACCCCGCTACTTGTTAGGTGGAGCTCTCTCCAACTTAATGGATTCCACCTGAGAAGCTGGGTATGTATATCTCCAGTGTGCTAATGATACTATTTTTTGCACCCATTTTTGTGCTGATAATATAAAAAGGAGGGTTTCCCTGTGATGCTCTGATCCAGCTCTAGTCACAGTTCCCAAACCACAGTGAGATAAATGGGATTCCATTTGTAAGAGAGGAAACTATATGTGATGCCTGCTGCTGGATCAGAAAGTGCAAGAACAAAACAACCGCCTCATCTGGCAATGTGAGAATACAGCCCTCTCTGGAAAACAAGGACTGTTTAACCAGCTCATTGGAGCAAGGAAAAAATATGTCGGTAGACCCAACTTGGCAGCAAAGGATGGACATCACATTTCTGTAGGGCCTCAATTTGTGCCCTAATAGGGTTCATTTTTGTTTGTGGCCACAAGTGGGAAGAAATCCCACTCTACAACTACTTCTGAATTCCTGAGGAGCCACCTATCCTTTCAGGGATAGCTTTCCCTTATATATCAAAATCAGAACAGGAGTGAATGTATATTGGCCACTTTTGCCCCATTGGAATTCACCGTCTATAACCCCATGAGATTCAGGAGTATCAGAAAAAATTAAGCAGTATAATTCATTCTGGCAGGTCTATGGCCATCCCACCCTGAGCACACCCAGTCTTGTCAGAATTAATTCTGATGGGAATCTGGGTGGCAATAGTACTAGTAACCTCCTTGGGGTGGATTTGCTATCCATGAGTCAACATTAAAGAACTTGACTCAAATCCTAGAATCACTGTCTACCAACACAAATCAGGCGTTAAAAAGAATTCAAGAGTTACCACACCCTCTGGCAAATGTAATCCTTGATAAGAGACTAGCATTGAATTACTTACTAGCTGAATAAGGTGGAGTCTGTGCAGTTATTAATAAAACTTGATGCATATTTATTAGTAATTCTAGGTAAATTGAGATTAATATCCAAAAAATACACAAACAAGCTACCTGTTTACATAGATATAACCAGGTCACTGATCCCAACTATATCTGATTGACTATTATAAATGCCTTCCTAAGTCTCACCTGGTTTTTTCCTTACCTAGTACCTCTACTAGATATCTTATTATTATTAATTGTTGGCCCTTGCTTGTTTAGCCTCTTAGTAAAGTTTGTGTCTTCCATATAATATAATTCCATGTAAAAACGATGCCGGTAGAAGCCTTCCAACCCATCCTACCTTCTGATCTGGAGAATAAAAAGCATCCTGCATTTGGGTCCCTTGGATCAGATGTGCAGAGATTTTTACTCATCTACTGCTAGTCACAGCCTACAGCCATAAAATCATTAGGAAGCAGTTACAGAAGATGGACCTGCACCTTTTTCCAACCCCTTTAAAATTAAGAAGGTATATCCAATTTCTGAGTGGGGAATGAGGTCTGAGACTGGCAGGACTCAGTTTCCTACCAGATTGGAAACCAGCCAGAACTGGCAAGTGGTGCTGAAAGCAATCACTACCAATCAGCATAAGACATTCCCACCAGAATCAGTTTACAAATACCATGGCAACATGTGGAAGTTACTGCCCATTTTCTAGAGATTTCTGAATAACCTGCCCCTTAATTTAGATGTAATTGAAAGTGGATATAAATCTAGCTACCCAATAACCCATAGGCTGCTACCTTCAGTGCACGGACTATGGACTAACCCTACTCTGCAAGGAGCAGTCACAGAACTGTAATTCTGCCACTTTAATAAAACTGCTTTCGTCCACCACTGGCTTACTTTTGAATTCCTTCCTGAGTGAAGCCAAGAACCTGCTCTGTATCAATAGTGCCTATTTACCTAGCTTCACCAAATCATAGGTTTACCTGGAGTTCTGACTATCTTGCTTTGGAAAACTTAAACAGTGCTACTAGGTTGGGAAGAGGCAGATCAATCAATTACTTTGTTGTTCATCTAGCCCTACAGGTCATTGAGGAAACATTTATTCCTATCCAGTATAAAAATTCATCTACACAGATTTTATTAAATTCCCCACCTTTCCTGTTTTCAATGGCCCAAATTTGATAAAGCAGCTTTCTCTGCTCATTATGTGTTCCTCTTGGGCACATTTAGGATTTGGTTTATGCTACTCAAACTCCAGAAAGAAACTAGCTTTTAATTAGGGTTGAAGAATAAAGGGCAGGGCCAGGAAATTAAAGTAAATAGTAGGAGAAGTAAATAGCAATTGGTTAATAATTTAGTTATGTTATTACAACACAAGGAACTGCAATGGAGAGAGACAAGCGCTAAAAAAAAAAAAAATTAAAAAAATTAAAAAGAAAAACAGATAATTGACAGACACAAAAGGGGGATCAGCTGTTCTTGGGGTAAGGGAGGAGGCAGTGTTCAGAGAAGGCTTCATAGACCAAGAGTGAATGCCCAATAAGACCTGCTGATGTCATCACTCTCTGTTTGGCTTTATTTAAACCCTCGACCTACCGAGGGTTCCCTTGGCTTGATGTCTTTGAAATACACATATATTCTCAAACTTTTGCAACTGAGAAGTTCATTTTTATAGACTAGGCCTATTAACTGGTTTAATATAGAATGTCTAAAACATCATATACCCTTGAAAAATGTTTTCATGGATTATTCTAGCCATATGACAACATATATCTAGGAGGACATAGGTTTTCAAGTCAGGCATGTAAATTAGATTGAAATCTTAACTAGTTGTTGTTTACTAAATGAAGAATTTTAGATAGTTTCATTTCTCTGAGATTCACTTTTCTAATCCATAGAATTGGAGGATACATTTTTAAAACTTTGATAAGGATGTTGCTAGAACTTGATATAATAACCTTAATACAATGCCTAGCGGAGAACTGAAAAAAAAAAATGGCAGTTTAGTATTACAGATGGTAATAATGATGTTAAAAATAATGCCTTCCTCCTACATAGAAGATACTCTATGGATATCAATCACTTTGGATATTACAACTATTAAAGAAACCACAATCAATCAAATGATTTTACAATCTTATAAAATCATAAAACTGGAAAGAACTCAATTCCTTCACCTTCAAGTAATTCTAATAATTAATATACTTTTTTCATATTTCAGAAAAATCCAAAACTTTTCAGTGCAGAATAAATTAGTTATTTTTGTCTTTTGGAAATCTGACACTTAGCTTTGAAGCTGAATGATGAGTAAAGACATAATTATGTTGAATTTAGAAGAAAAACTAGCAATTTTTTCTTTTCTGTATGATGTACAGTTCATCAGCTCTACTCTGTATTTTAAACATACATAGAATAAGTATTTAATAACAGAATGCAAATATTAACCTGCCAATATTCCATTTTAAAATTACGTTGCTTCCACCCTCTAATTAGTCTAATTTGTAAAACAAGCTAAAATATAATAGTTGCTACTCTATGTATATAAATCTTGATAATACCTAGAAAACGTAAACACCATGGCCTTGTCACAGGTGGCTAAAATTAATCTCAAATTAAATATTTATAGCAGATAGGTCCATAGACCACACCTAGGAAAATAATAATCTAGACATAAAATTATTCATGGTATAGCTTTAGATTAACAGGTCTATAAAAGAATCGTTGAATTCATTTGATTTGACCTTTTTTTTTTTTCCCCAGAAAAATATCCTAACAATCAGAGATTAAAAGAAAAAAAAAAAAAAAAGGCCGGCACGGTGGCTCACGCCTGTAATCCCAGCACTTTGGGAGACCGAGGTGGGCAGATCACGAGGTCAGCAGATCGAGACTATCCTGACCAACATGGTGAAACCTCGTCTCTACTAAAAATACAAAAAAATTAGCCGGGCGTGGTGACAGGCGCCTGTAGTCCCAGCTACTGTGGAGGCTGAGACAGGAGGATGGCCTGAACCTGGGAGGAGGGGATTGCAGTGATCCCAGATCGCGCCACTGCACTCCAGCCTGGGCCACCGAGCGAGACTCCCTCTCGAAAAGAAAAGAGAAGAGACGAGAGGAGAGGAGGGGAGGGGATGGGAGGGGAGGGGAAGAAAAGCGGTAAAATCCAGATGTATGGCACAAAATAGCAAATGCAAATGAATAAAATGTAATAAAAAATTAAGCATAATAAATGATATATAAATATATTCAATTCAGAATACCATACTCTGAAGAGAGTTATGTTCTTGAATTCATTCTAATCATAGTCTTCTTATATAGAGAAACATTGTTTTTGTTTTTTCTTCATTTGGGGAATTTGTATTCCTCCAGCATCTTGACCAGTATTCTCACAGGAGGAGAAATTTTCTTCTGGATCAGGAAAAATATATAAAGCCTGCCCTCTAGCCACAGAGAACTGTGAGAAACAGATAGAACAGAGGTTGAAGAAGCAACCGTGAGGCACATTTGATTTCACTTCTTTGGTTTTAAATTTCTGAAGAAGAGATGTGTTAGATATGTTGGTTGAAAAACGTGGGAGATTTTGTCCTGAGTCCTATTTTGAACTCTGAAGATAATCCCGCTCTATGGGGAGCTGTGTGGCAACCTACCAGCACAAAGAGTGCAGGCGTGTTAGAGTGATGAGATAGACTGAGGTACTATTTCTTGCCCAACGGTGGTTCCTATGTGCATGGAAGGAAACCACAATATCCACATTCCCCGTGGGGGAAGTGTAAAGTAGCTGATTAATGGGTAGTTGAGGGGGTGTGGGGGTCCGGAAGGGATATGTTTGCAGAGAGATTGGGAAAGTGTAAAGTAACTGATTAATGAGTAGTTGAGAGGTGTCCGTATCCAGAAGGGATATGTTTGCAGAGGGACAAAGCAGGCTTTTGTCCTAAAGCTGTAGGGTGAGCCATCAAGGTTTAAGATTTAATGGGAACCACGGTCAGACCTTGAAGTGATACAGTGCCAGCGAGAGTTGAAATGAATCAGTCAGCAAGTGGAGGTGGGCTGTGCACTGGGTTATTCTCTCACCATGGAGATCACGGGCTGCATGTCACCGAGAGTGAATGTTAGCACGTCAGTCATCAAGAAGGCCAGTGACAGACTCTGGGAGTCATCTCACACACGTATAAGAGGATCAAAAGAGTTTCACTGGAGAGCTGACTGACTCACATAAGGACTAGTATCAGAAAGAGGTCTCACCTTCATCCCCTGAACTCTGCTTTTTAAATCCCGGGACAACCATACTTCCTCTTTGGTCCAGAATCCATCTTTGAGAAGAAAAGAGAAAGCAGGGGACAACTTCAGCCACATCATGAAATTTGCCTTTGAAGAGACAGGATATTTACTCAAATGATGCTGTGTAAATCAGGAAAAATTGAGATATCATTAATTGATTCTTAAAATATTATTCTAGTTTACTGCCTCCCAGCAATTAGGAAGATTTCTGAAGATAAAAATGTTGTATTTTAATTGTTTATCTGATTTTTGTGAGCAAATTTGCTATCCAACTACAGTATTTTAATTTTCCAACATAAATTTATGCTTCGTGAGGGCAGGCATACTTTTTTTTTGGAATTTCATTTGTACTAACCTATAGCATAGTAGTTCAATTGTGACTTCAGCTATTTCTTACATGATTCTTCATTTATCTGACAGATATTAAATTGGAAATAATCTGTTTTTAATCACTACTATTGTTATTGAATAAACAATGTCTTAAATATTTTAATATTTGTCTGAGAAAATCAGAAAACTAAATTGAAAATACAGATTAAGAAACAACAAATATTTAAATACTAAGAAAATCAGCAAAAGCAGAGACTCCACAATTTCTCCATTTAATGAACTTTATCAGTATTGTTCTGGGCTACTATGGAAATACTCCAAAAAAGCATATAAATAACAATTAAATAGTATTAAATTGAAAATAAACTACTAAATCCATTATGATCATTGAAACAAATAAATTATGAGTAGGCACATGGCTTTTTCTGCCACTTGAGGAATTCACAAGAAAAATAATTAATTAAATACTTCTTACAACATTTTCAGGTACTTATGTGCTAAGTAGGCTATTGGGTCAGCTAGTAATATCGTTGCAAGGTTGAACAGAACACAGACTTATATAGTGAAGGACTTGCACCCTGGCGGGAAGCAAGGCATGCTGGCATGTAGACAGAGTAATGTGGCAAGATAATATGAAGAACCGTACAGTGAAGCTCAATAGAACAAAGCAAAAGCTCGTGACTATGAATATTATGCAAACTGTCAGGAAGAAGAAATCTGAGTTTGAATTCTATGGACAAAATCTATGTCCTCATGAATATTATGGTAGGAAAGACACTCACACTAGCCCAGAAAGAAGGGCTAGTTTGATCAAGGAGTAGATACATTTTGAGAAAAATATTAAAACCTTTGTTGGGTTAGGCCATGAAAAAAGCCAATTGCAAGCCTAAGTAATTTTAAATTTAAAAATCTTTATATTTCAACCATAAGAAACATAACGACTGAATTTTTGAAGACAGTGAAGACATTACTGAAAAAGGAAAGAGATTGTTTATGTAGTTCATTCCCTAAAGGATCTGGTCATGTATGATGTATAAAAGTTATTCAAAATATTCTTAAATTAAACTTTCATCTCTGTGTTATCTTATTTCATGATTAAAGATTGTATTTGGCATTCCTAAAATCAATTACAATTTAATATGAGCTTATTTTTCTTGGTCAAAAGTCATCATAACATATTTAACATTATAATTGTTTTTCTGGTTCATTATTGAAAACTTAAAAAAACGCAAACTGTTTTATGTTATATTAAAGGCTCATGTTTTTAATGATAACATGCTATTTGCAATTGCTGTGTTTTGGACGTACTTTGAACAGTCTAATGTTTCAAAATACAAATGTACTTTGAATGTTTCACTCTTCAGTTTTTTGGATGACTGCTTCAGTCCGATTTTTCTTCCCACTAAACTCCGAGAAAAATCACCTTATTAATGCCTCCATGCTGCCAAGCCCAGTGACCCAGTGACCAATTCACAGGACATGTTACTTGACATTTCTTCAGCAGTTAATCAGGGTATCCTTGTTTAAACACTAACTTTTTTAAACGTGATTTTAGGTTCACCACATTCTCATAGCTTTCCTCCAATCTCACTGACTTCTCTTTATCAATATCCTTTGAAGAGCCCTCCTTCTCTTTGCAGCCTCTGAATATTGCAGTGCTCCCGGGCTCCCAACTTAGACATCTTTCTGTCTCTTTTCATTCATTTTACTGAGATGTGTGGCTTTAAAAATATTCAAGACTTCAAAATTTTAATTTATTGCATGGAATTCTCTTCTATACTTAAATATCTATCTATCCTTTTTACGTTCTTACTCAAATGTCTAATAGGCATATATCTTAACAAGCATAACCTTAATATGGCTTTTGCCTAAAGTTTGACCTTTGCACTCATCTCTGTTATTTTCCAAGTGTTTTCAATTGTAGAAAATGACACCACATTGAAAATATATCCCAAATATATTTTCTTTGCTTCACTACTACTACCTCCGATCAAGCCACCATCCTTCATCTCTTGCCTTGATTATGTAATCGTCTTCTAGTTTGTCCTACTTCTGCCATATTTGTTTCTGCCCATAGCATATTCTTCCATACAATAGTCAGTGTGATTATTTTAATATAAAAGTCTTGTTTCTAAATCTCTTAAATTGCTCCAACTCCTTTCCATGAACTACTCTCTTCTATATGATCTGGTTTTTGCTGCCTTCAAACTTTATACCTTATTTTTCTCTTTTCTCTTGACATGTTTTAACCATTTTTGCCTCTTTGCTTTTTCTCAAACATGTTAAGCATATTTTCAACTTATTTCTCCTTAGAAAAACATGTCTCACCTTCTTGTCACATGTATATCTCTGCTCACATAGCAACTTCTTTCCTTATCCATTTGGTCACAAATAGTCACTTATGTTTAATCTCTATTCACTATTCTTATTCATTCTCTATTCTTCCTACTATTTATTGCTACTTGCATTATGTATTTATGAATTTGTTTCTTTGACTTTTTATTTTTTTCTTTCTTCCTTACTAGAATGTAAGTGTCAAGAAGAAAAAGCCTCCACCCACTCTTAGAAGAACAACTGAAGGCCTTACTGATTGAATGAATGAATGAATGAGAACATAATGCTGAGCTTTTTTGAATATTGTCTCCATCTAACCAGTTTCCTTTAAATAACTGTATCTTTGGAAGCCTAGCCTTAGCAAGTCTCATCATACACCTTGAGAGTCAAGCCACTTAAAATAAACCTGTGCCCTATCATTTAGAACACATTTAATTTTTATTTTACTTGAAATAGTACTGTGATTGCTATAGAAACAACAATCTGCTTGCTATGTTTTTAGAAGGACTATTTAAACAGTATCCACTTTCGCAAAAAAATGCGTTACTAGAAAATGTTTTCCCTTAGGATAGTATGGTCATCTCATTTTTTAAAAAAAGTAATAAGATGGGCCACAAGAAGATTTTGCGGAGGTTTTTAGATTTTTAAAAATATTTAGTTATTATTTTCCCAGAGCACTGAGGGACATTTTTTTAAGTGCCAAGTAACACGTGCTAAAAGTGATGACTTGTCCTGATCTACAAAGTACAAGTATTGGAAAAACATAAACAGTTTTAACATCCTGGTAGCTTTTGAGAATTTTTGTGCCTTTGGTATAAAAGAACTGCCATAGAATATGTTCAGCCTCTGATTAGTGTAAGAACCTTCAATATTAACTGGGAAGAACTTCTGAAAATTAAATGTCTAGTGAATGTTTTCTGTCTCATAAAGTGAATTAACTGGAGAAATATGATAATATGTGGTTACTACTGTCTGCATAATTGACAGAAATATTAACAAAGGTTGTTTCTATGGATTATTATCAAACAGAATGAGGAATTAGGCAAATTATAATGAAATCCCTGGTGTTTTCAGTTTCAGCAAGCAGAAACAAACACATATATTTCTTACACAACTTTACTTGAATATCCAATGATAATCAGCTTTCTTTTACTGTAATTTTTAAGGAAGAGTATATGAAAGTTATCACCCATTCTACAAAAGCTGGCACTGTTGATTCTTCAGCTGACATGATTTGAAACTCTGGACTTCACATTTTCATCTGCTGCCAGCCATAGGGTCCATAGATCACATAACTGAAAAAGTTATTTTGCAACTTGATACCTTGGCTACCTATATCAAAATGTATAAAGAACATGTTTTAAAGCTTATATGTGCATCTGAGGCTATCTATATCACCATCTACCTTTTTCTTTTTGCTTAACTGCAAACTTATGATATTCACAAAGACACAAATCTTAAGTAAATTAACTCATCAAGATGGTTTTGGCATGCCAGAAACCATGTGTGACCATAGCAATTTTCTTGAGTAAATCTCCTGAAAATTTGTTTTCCTTCAGATATGCTTCATTTTTCCCAAATATTTCAAAACTAAAGTGTACCTTTTATGTAATTTAGTTAAGTATTACTAGGAGATAAATTATGCATAATTGTTGAATGCTCAATTGATAAAAAGATGACTCATAAAATATATAACTGTCTTGAATAAATTTAAAATCATTAATGAAATGATCAGGCCACATTCATACAAACCAACAAAATCCCAGCATCTAGATGTTAATGCAGACCTCAGGAGTTGGCTAGACTGAAGTCACAGAATATACAAGAGTATATTTGTGCTATTTATACCATCTTCCATTTATCAGTAGTGGTTGATAAAGTATATGCCAATATTTAATTTTAAGTGCTTTTAAAAATAAAATATTTCTTCCAACTGTAATACACAATTATAAATGTATTTGGAAATTATAAATTATAAATGTATAAAATTATAAATAAAATTATAAATGTATTTAAATGAAAATGTACAAGACATTTTCATTTAATGGAGAATTTATTTTTCAGTGAGTGGACATGCCTTTCATTTGTAGAAGCTCCTTTCTTAGTATAATACAGAGTTTACATTGCACAACTGGGCAGCTTTTGCTGGCTGATTACACGAATTTGTTTTTTCTAGCTATCCTTGGAAGTCTTTGATACTGTAGAACTGAATTGACTGGTGCCAAAGGGAAAACTTTTGGAAATCTCTGATATAAAATGTTTTTCTTTGAATAAAAGAAATGCCCCCAGACGTGGATTTTAAATCCATTTTGAATCTTTTCTGCTGGTTGTTAACTCTACATTCATCATTTTGTCCCTATTTTTTATGTAATGCACTTCAATGGATGTTTTTATGGGTGGTTCTTAACACCTGTATCCTCATAGATTAACATGATCTGCTTTTTAATAACATGTGCATTTCCATTATTTACCTGAATAGCATTTTAGACTGGTTTGTAGTAATCCAGTTTAATCTCTTTTTAAAAAATGATGTATTAAAACCTTCGATGTGAAACACAGCATGCTTGTTTCTGGGCATATGAAAATGAATAAAATACATGTGGCTTTATGCTTTCTATTTCTACTGTAAATGAGAAAGATGCTAAAAATAACTAACTTAATTACAGGCATACTTCAGAGATATTGGGGTTTCTGTTCCAGACCACCACAGTAAAGCAAATGTAACAGAAAGCAAATCACATGAATTTCTTATTTTTTTCAGTGCATGTAAAACTTATGTTTACACTAGACATACTATAGTTTATCAAGTGAGCAATACTGTATGTCAAAAAAAGTACATGCCTTATTTTAGAAAGTAGCTAAAAATGCTAACAATGGACCAAATCATTGGCAAGTCATAATCCTTTAACTCCTGAAGGATCTTTCCTTAACAATTATGACTGCTGACTGATCAGGGTAGTAGTTGCTGAGACTGTGGTCACTGTGACAAGTTCTTAACATGACAGTAAAATGTGCTACTTAATTGACTCTTCCATGAAAAATTTCTGGGTAGCATGCAATACTGTTTCACAGCATTTTACCCACAGTAGATCTTTGAAATCTGGAGTCAATTCTCTTCAATCCTGCCACTGTGTTATCAACTAAGTTTATGTATATTTAAATCCTTGGTTGTAATTTTGTAATTTTAACAACATTCACAACATTTTCACCAAGAGTAAATTCATGCATAGTAAGTTTTATCATAAGATTGCGGCAATTCAGTCACATCTTAAAGTTTCACTTCAAATTCCAGTTTTCTTGTGATTTTTACAACATCTGAAGTTACTTCCTCCACTCAAGTCTTGAACCTCCAAGTCATCCATAAGGGCTAGAGTCAATTTCTTCCAAACTCCTGTAAAAGTTGCTATTTTGACCTCTTCCCATTAATCCCAAATGTTCTTAATGGCACCTAGAATAGTGAATCCTTTTCAGATGCTTTTCTGTTCCCTTTTCCAGATCTATCAGAAGAATCACTCGCTATGGCAGCTGCTTGTTTTGGCTGCTTTGATCATCTATCCAGCCTTGCAAAATATATTTATTAAATTATAAGACTTGAAAGTCAGAATTACTTCTTGATGTGTGTGCTACAGAACAGATACTGCGTTACAATGCATGGAAACAACATTCATCTCCTTGTGCGTCTGTATCAGAGCCCTTGAGTAATTACGTACATTGTCACTGAGCAGTAATATTTTGAAAGAGATCTACTTTGTTTTATTTTTGAGTATTAGGTTTTGAGAGTGGGCTTAAAATATAGAGTAAACCATGCTATAAACTGATGTGCTGTCATCCAGGTTTTGTTGTCCCATTTATAGAGCACAGGCTGAATAGATTTAATATAATTCTTAATAGCCCTAGGCTTTTTGAAATGGTAAATAAACATTGGATTCAGCTTAAATTCACCCGCTGGCTGAGCCCCTAACAAGAATGTCAGCCTGTCCTTTGAGGTTTTGAAGCCAGGCATTGGTTTCTCCTCTCTACCTACAGACTTAGATGGCATCTTCTGCCAACATAAGGCTATTTCGTTTTCATTGAAAACCTGCTGTTTGGTGTAGTCAACTTCATCAGTTATCTTACCTAGATCTTCTGGATAACTCGTTTCAACTTCTACCCCAACATGTGCTGCTTTGCCTTGCACTTCTGTGTTATGGATATGGTGGTCTGTTTATTTAAACCTCATGAACCAACATCTGCTTGCTTCAATTTTTTCTTCTACAGCTTTCTTACTTCTCTCAGCCTTCATAGAATTAAAGAGGATTAGGGTTATGATCTAGATTAGACTTTGGTTTAACAGAAGGTTGTGGCTGGTTTGATCTTCTATCCAAACCACTCAAACTTTCTCCATATCAGCAATAAGGCTGTTTCACTTTCTTATCATTTGGGTGTTCGCTAAATTAGCATTTTCTTCATGAAAGTTTTCTTCGCATTCACAGCATGGCTGACTGTTTGATGCAAAAGGCCTAGCTGTCTGCCTATCTTGTTTTTTGACAATGTTTTCCTCACTAAGCTTAATCATTTTTAGGTTTCGATTTAAAGAAATATGTGTGACTCTTCTTGTAACTTAAACACTTAAAGACCATTGTGGGATAGGTAGTTGGCATAATTTCAACATTGTGTGTCTCAGGGAATAGCAAGGCTTGAAGACAATGGAGAAATGGCGTGAGGGCTGGTCAGTGGAAGAGTCAGAACACAGACAGTATTTATCAGCTGAGTTCCCCATCTCATATGGGTGTTGTTTGTGATGCCCTCAAATTATTGCAATACTATCATCAAAGATCACTGATCACAGATCACCATTACAGACATAATAGTAATGAAAAATTTGAATATACTATGAGAATTATCAAAATATGAAAGAGAGGCCTGAAGTGAGCGCATGCTGTTGGAAAAAATGGTGCTGATATATGTGCTCTATGCAGGGTTGCCAAAAATCTTTATTTGTAAAAATATACAGTGTTTGCAAAGTTCAATAAAGCAGAGCACAATAAAATAAAATGTACCTGAATTTAAATAAAATTGGTATAAAAATAATAAAGGGGCACCTCTATTTTACAATTTCTGCATGCCACTGTCGAATAAATCAACTGTAATCCGGTTACCAAAACAGAAGTCAGTTGCAACTGACTTACCAAAGCAGAATTAATATTGTCAGTCATTTAAAAATTTGGTCATCTTAAGGCTTTTTTGAAATTAAATGAACTCACCTCCATAGGCAAAGGGGAAAAAAAAGTATTATTTATGACATGGCAAATGTGAGATGGAAAACATTTTATGCAGTCATTTTTTTTATCTCACTGGCTTTTTGGATTAATTAAAGGTAACATAATGAATTTAATGGTGCCTAGCCACTTAAGACTGAAGCCATGACAAACTGGTTAATAGATGTCAACAGTTGTCTACTAGCTTTGGGTTGAAGTTGGTAGAACATTAGATGCATACAAAATTCATTCCACTCTGTCAGTTTTTCTTTGTTTTTGTTGTTATTTTTGGATGCTTTTATTTTCTCTAATGTAACTGTGATCTTTGTAGGCAACCAAATAAACATTGGATATGTCCTATTTTAATTTTTTCTACAAACGACATGTTAAAAGATCACATACTCTTTGCTTCTATAAAAAAGTTTAATAAATGAGGAAAACTATTAAATTTTAATAACTACTGGTATACTTTTTTCCAGCTTTATTAAGGTATGATTGACAAAAATTGTGTGTATTTAAGGTGTATAATGTCATTATTTTACATACATATACATTGTTAAATTATATCACAGCCATGCTAAATCCCAACGTGTATGGGCACTAAGATTGCATTCATAACTTGACTTGTACAGTAAATTAATGGTGCAATAAAGATGAGAGTGCAGATATCTCTTCAAGATGGTGATTTTATGTCCTTTGGATATGTACCCAGTAGCAAGACCGCTGGATCATATAATAGTTCTATTTTTAGTTTTGTGAGGAACCTTCCTACTTTTTTCTATACTGGTTTTAATAATTTGTATTCTGACCAACAATATGTAAGAGTTCCCTTTTCTCCACATCCTCATCAACTTTGTGTATTGTCTTTTTGATAATAGCCATCCTAGTAGGCGTAAGGTAATAGCTCATTGAAGTTTAGATTTACATTTCCATCATGATTATTGATGTTGAACACCTTTTCATGTATCTGTTGGCCATTTGTATGTCTTCTTTGGAAAAATGTCTATTCAGGTCCTTTGTCTATATTTTTTTAATCAGGTAATTTGGTATATTGCTCTTGAGTGTATGAATTTCTTATGTATTTTGATATTAATTCATATATATATATATATGATTTGTAAATATTTTCTTTCATTTTGGAAGTGCCATTGTCATTTGTTGATTTTTTTTTCTTGCTGTTTGAAAGATTTAATGTGATGTAGTCGCATGTTCTCATTTTTGCTTATGTTTTCTATGCTTTTGATGTTAGATTACAAAAATAATTTCAAACATAGCAAACATTTTCCTTGTGTTTTTCTCCTGGGAGTTTTATCAATGCAAGTCTTACATTTAAGTGTTTAATTCATATTGAGTTGATTTTTGTGTATGGTGTAAGGTAAAGATCCAATTTCATTCCTTTGCATATGAATATCTGGTTTTTCCATTTATTGAAGAGACCCTCCTTTTCCCTTTGTGTATTCTTGGCATCTTTGTTGGAGATTATTGACTGCAGATTTGTGGGTTTATTTCTGGGCTCTCTATTTTAGAATAGACTATACCACTATATATATATATGTGTGTGTGTGTGTGTGTGTGTACACACGCATACATGTATATGTATATATGTATGCATATGTATCTGTTTTTATACCAGTATATATACCAGTACATATATGTGTGTATGTACACACACACACATATGCACACACATGTATATGTATATATGTATGTATATACGTCTATTTTTATGTTAGTATCATACTGTTTTGATTAATAAGCCTTAAAATTTGAAATCAGAAAGTGTGATGATTCCACCTTTTTCTTCTTTCTTAAGATTGTATTAGCTACTTTGTGTGTTTTGTTTTCATATAAAATTTTTGCAATTTTTTTCTCTTCGTATGAAAAATGCCAGCGAAATTTTGATAGGATTTGAATTAAATCTGTAGATTGCTTTAGTACTATAGATATTTTAACAATATTAATTTTCCCAATCCATAAACAGGTGATATGTTTCCATTTATTTGTTTCTTATTCAATATCTTTTAACAATGTCATAATTTTCAGTGTATAGAACTTTTACTTCCTTGATTAAATATATTCCTAAATATTTTTCATGTTACTGTAAATGGTATTGTTTTCTTAAATTCTTTTTCTGGCAGTTTGTATTTAATGTATAGAAACAGAACTTGAACTTCTGATTTTGTTTATGTGTTATCTTCCTGACTTCAATGAATTGTCTGTGTTCTCTTGTAGCCCACTAAGCTTCCTTCAAAAAATTGCTTAAAATTCTTTGTCAGGAAGTTCATAGATCTCCATTTCTTTGTGGCTAGTAACTGGAGAATTACCATGTTTCTTTGGCAACATCATGTTTTCTTAGTTTTGTATGTTCCTCGAAGTCTTGTGCTGTCGTTACACTTTAAGAAAGAACCATCTCCTGCAGTCTTTATTGAATGGTTTTGGGAGAGAAACACCTTCATCAGTCAGCTCCTTAGGCATTTTGAGGTTCTTTCTTTCAGTTCCTCCTGTGAATGTAGTACTTCACCGTTTTGGTTCCCTCTTGTGGAACACTGAGGCGTTACTAATTCAGACAGGGTGAAATCACTGCAAGCACAAATAAACTAAAGGAGTAATATACATAGTCTCTGATCCAAAAGTAGAGTAAACATTTATCCTAGTTTTATTTTTCATCTAGCTTAGATCAGTTGCCTTGACTTAGTTTAGCAATCAGCACTCTCAAAACTGTCAGTTGGGATCATAAATTATATCACCTGTTGTGGATCTTTAGGGAAAGGACAAACTAGTTAACAAATGTTATGGACAAAAAGAAAAAGGATATTCTTAAATAAAAAGTTAAATTAGATGTCTATCCACACTAAATATCAAATTAAATCTATACAAATATGGTAAAAACTATTTAGCATTACATAGTGAGGGTGAAATGGAGCAAATGATCATTGGTTATCTCTTCAATAACTGGCTCTGGTTCTCACCCTAGAGTAAGTGTGTCTTTCTAGTTGGTCTGCTGGAGGGGACACTTTATCATTATTGGTCCATCAAGTAGAGGTGTATTTTGTGACTCAACCTGCCTGGAGTGGCACTTTCTTTTTCTTTTCTGAATTCTCACTGAAGTGTTCTAATGTGATAGCTGTGGCCCCAGTTGAATTTTAGTTCTAGTTAGTTACTATCTAAGATCACTTTAATTTTTGATGCTATAGTTATCACCATTTACTAACATTTTATTCACTATTCTATAAAGTCCCAAGTCATTTTTCTGTGTACCATTACCTAATGATTATCTTTCTGATAATCTGATTGGTTACTTAGGCCACAGCATATGCTTTTAGGAGGGCACTATTGCACAAAGCAGATGAGATACTCTGAAATTATACTACATTCAAAACCTGAATTTGTGACTTTGAGAAAGGTACTTCATCCTTTGACCTCCAAATGTATCAAACATGGATAATAGTAATACACATTCCATATTCCAGGGTTGTAGTAAGAATTAAATAAGAAAACCTATACAAACACTCTCAGTATTGTGTTTCACATCTAATAGTGTTTAATGAATGCTGTCTCTTTCATTCATATTATGTTTGTCTTCATCAAATTTAATTGATTATATTAATCTCTTCTCTTTCACCAGCATATACAGTTTTGTTTTCAATTTTGGCATCTATTATAGTCATAATTATATTACTCATATATGCAATATTTTGAAGTAGTTTCAGTGCAATCATACAAATCATTGAATCAAAGTGTAGAATAGTAAAAGGTCAAAAATCAGAGTTCATGCTACCCTGAAACATACCTCACTTTTGGTGAATATCTGTTAGCTCACATTGGTGGTGATTATTCAAAAGTAATTAATATATTTATTTTACTTGAATTTGGGATATAGTGTAATCAATCTAGTCAGTTATCACTGAATTGTTATTACATCTATCCAATGAAAAAAGAAGTCTGAGTGACTGAGAAAGGGTTTAAACAAGGTATATACTGAGTTTCTAAATAAATCACAGATATTGAAGAAGTGCTCTAGGACACTGGTTAGGGCACATTTTGTTTCTTGTTTTTTTGAGGGTGGGGTGTTAAGACCTCAAAAGCACAGACAACCAAAGCAAAAATAGACAAATGGGATAATATCAAGCTAAAAAACTTCTGGACAGCAAAGGAAACAATCAGCAAAGTGAAGAGACAACCCAGAGAATGGGAGACAATATTTGCAAACTACCTGCCTGATGAATGATTAACAACTAGATTATATAAGAAGCTGAAATAACTCGATAGCAAAATGTAATAATAATGATCTGATTTTAAAGTGGTCAAAACATCTGAATAGACATTTCTCAAAAGAAGACACACAAATTACAAACAGGTATATGAAAAAGTGTTCAATATCACTATCATCACAGAAATGAAAATCAAATCTACAATGAGATACCATCTATCCCCAGTTGAAATGGACTTTATAAGAAGACACGCAGTAACAGAAGCTGGTGAGGACACAGAGAAAGGAGAACGCACATACATTGTTGGTAGAAATGTAAATTAGTACAGCCACTATGAAGAACGGTATAGAGGCTCCTCAGAAACTACAAATAGAACTACCATATGATCCAGCAATTCCACTACTAGTATAACCTAAAGAAAGAAAATCAATATATTGAAGAGACATCTGCACTCTCATGTTTACTGCAGCCCTATTCACAACAGCCAAAATGAAGAATCAACCTAAGTGACCACCAATGAATGAATGAAGAAAATGTGATATGTATACATACTGCTTACTCAGCCACAAATAAAAATGTAATACTGTCATTAGCAGAAACATGAATGAAACCGGAAGCCATTACATTAAGTGAAATGAGTCAAGAACAGAAAGACAAATATTGCATTTTCTCACTCATATTTGAGCTAAACAAAAAAGTGGTTCTCATGAATACAGAGAGTAAATATGTGGCTACCAGAGACCAAGAAACAGAGCAGGGAATGAAGAGAGGTTGATTAATGGGTTCAAATATAGTTCGATAGAAAAAAATAAAGCAGTGTTTGATAAATCAGTGGGGTGACTATAGTTTACAATAATCTATTGTGCAATTCAAAATAGCTAGAAGAGAAGAATTAAGATGGTTCTTACATAAAGAAAAAACAAATATTTATGGTGATGGATTTCCTAAGTGCACTAACTTAATCTTTACAAATTATATGAATGTATTAAATTATCACATGTACCCCCAAACTATGTATGCTTAATATGTATCAATAAAATTAATATAAAAAGAAAAATCTAAGTGCAGTAGCATAAGAATAATATAAAATACTATTGTGATGTTCACACTGCAAATATCCTTATTTCAGGAATATAGTGTTAAATCATGATTATGTCTGAATACCTAGTACTTGACATTATTTCTCATGGTACCACAATTCCTCATTAGGTTTATTGGAAACTGTGACAAAACTAAATTTTTTCTCTTTCCTGTTGGCTACTAGAAAACATCAAAGGTATTGGGTTAATAAAACACTTATTTATTTTTCAAATATTCAATTATAAATCTGAATACATACATAAGAACAATGTTTCTGAAGGGACGTGCAACTGTGACTAATTTACTTCTTCAAAGATCCCCTGAGAGCTAGGCAATAGACTAAAGCCTTGTGCACTACCTCTGAATACTATAATTATATTGAAATGTCCTGAAAGTAACAAATACATAGAAAGAAAAAAGTTCCTGAACACATAGAGTGTGTGACTATCTTAATTCTGAAGACTGGCTTTGAATTCTGTCAATCCTTCCAAAATTAGGGAAATACAGAACCCTAATGTTAAACTGAGATAATTTATAGGACTATATTAAGCAAATCAAAGTACTTCAAAACAGAACTCCAAAGCTGTTAATGTTGTTTGCCCAATACATTCCCTACAGGAAGGACTTCGCAAAAATATATTCATTATGGAATGTAGTTTCTGTTTAAATAAGCAAAGTTAAAAGGAACTAAGCAATTGGCCAGGTTCAAAACTTATAGCTTCTATTGAGTCTTAGTGTGGCAAAAATCCAAAGGAAGGAGACAAGGGTGTGGCATTTATCCAAGAACCATTTGCTGTGGAAAGGTGGCTTGTTGTAAGTTTATCTTCTAAACTTAACCAGCTCATCACAAATATTGCTTCTTCTTATCATTTTTTCTGGTATATTAGACATTTTTTAGAAAGATAGAATATCAACTATATTAAAAACAATTTTAGAGGATAAAATTGAATCGTATATAATATTTTTAATCACATTATTATTTTTAAAATTTTATATTCAGAGGCTACAGGCACATGTCTATCACACCATGGTGGGTAGGTCTCTAGTGTAACCCACATCCAAATAGTGAACTTTGTACTTGGCAGGTAATTTTTCAACTCTTAAACCCCTCCTATCCTTTTCCCTTTGAAGTTCCCAATGTATATTATTTCCATCTTTATGTCCATAGGCATCCTTTGTTTAGCTCTGATATGTAAGTGAGAACATGTAGTATTTGATTTTCTGTTTGGGAGTTATTTTACTCAGAATAGAATAGTGGCCTGCTGCTGCATTTATTTTACTGCAGAGGACATAATTTTATTCTTTTTTATGACTGCATAATATTTCATGGTATATATGTACCACATTTTTTTTTTATCCAATCAACCACTAATGGACACTTAGATTGGTTTCATGACATTGCTATTGTGAACAGTGCTGTGATAAACATAAGAGTACATTTATCTTTTTTTAATGTAATTATTTCTTTTGTTTGGGTAGATATCCAGTAATGGGATTGCTGGGTTGAATGGTAGTTCTATTTTTAGATATTTGAAAAATCACTATACAATTTTCCATAGAGGTTGTAATTTGCAATCCCAGGAGTGTAAAAAAGTTCTATTCTATCTAAGTCCATGCCAACATCTGTTGTTTTTGACTTTTTAATGATAGCCATTCCGAATAGTGTTAGAATGTATCTCATCGTGGTTTTAATTTGCACCTCTCTGATGATTATTTATGTTGAGTATTTTTTCATGTGTCTGTTGCCCACAGTATGTCTTCTTTTGAAAAATATCTGTTCATGTCCTTTGCCTAGTTTTTAATTGAGTTGTTTGTTTTCTTTATGTTGAGCTGTTTGAGTTCCTCATAGAATCTTAATACTAGACTTTTGCTAGAGGCATAATTTGCAAATACTTTCTCCCATTCTGTAGGTTGTTTGCTTATACTATTGATTATTTCTTTTGCTCTCCAGAAGCTTTTTAGTTTAAAACCCTTTTTTTGTTTTGTTTTGTTGCATTTGCTTTTGGGGTCTTTGTCATAAATTATTTGCTTAGGCCAATCCAGAAGAGTCTTTCCTAGGTTTTCTTCTAGGACTTTTATAGTTTCAGGGTCTTATGGTTAAGTCTTTATCCATCCTGGGTTAATTTTTAATGAGGAAATGCTTTTGTGTAGGATGAGAGATGACAGTGTCCAATTTCATTCTTCTGCATATGGCTAGCTAATTTTCCCAGCACCATTTACTGAATAGGGTGTCCTCTTCCCATTGTCTATTTTTGTTGATTTTTGTCAAAGATCTGTTGATTTAGGGTATGCAGCTTTATTTCCGGGTCCTCTATTCTGTTTCATTGTTCTGTATGTCTAGTTTTGTTATGAGTATAATGCTGTTTTATTTACTATAGTCTTGTATTATAATTTGAGGTCAGGTAATTAGATGCCTCTGGATTTGTTCTAATTGCTTAGGATTGTTTTGGCTTTGAGCTGTGTAACTGTTTTTTCTAATTCTATGAAACATTACATTGGTAATTTTATAGAAATTGCATTGAATCTGTAGATGGCTTTGTGCTTTATGGTCACTTTAACAATATTGAGTCTTGCAATCTGTGAGCATGGTGTTTTTGTATTTGTTTATGTCATCTACAATTTCTTTTATAAGTGTTTTGTAGTTCTCCTTGTAGAGATATTTCACTTCCTTGGTTAAATGTATGTCTAGGTATTTTATATTTTTAGAGGCTGTTATAAATGGGATTGAGTTCTTAGTTTGATTCTCAGCTTAAATGTAACTGGTGTTTACAAATGTTTCAGATTTTTGTATGTTGATTTTGCGTCCTGAAATTTTACTGAAATCGCTTATTAAGTCTAGGAGTCTTCGGAGAAGTCTTTAGTGTTTTCTAAGTATACAATTATATCATCAGCAAAAAAAGGTAAATTGAGTTCCTCTTTTGCAATCTGGATGCCTTTTATTAAGAAAAATTATTTTTATTATTTTTCATATTTCCTCATTCTGTAAATGTGAAAATCTATTTTAAGTAGTCAAAATATTAATAAAAATAAGTTTCATGCACTAAAATATTTTATTCTAACCGATTTTCATGTTGTTTTACATAATCACATTTGTTTGCTTCATATTAGTTCATCACATGTTATAAAATGTAGCTATAAAAAACAGTTATGAAAGATAGACATTTCCTCACTTTTAGACAGTTAAAATGGTATCATTTGTTTTACTAGTTTTGGCATAGTAAATAATTTGGTCTGAATATTTGTACCCCTCCCCAAATTTGATGGAAATCCAACCACTAATGTAATGGTACCAGGAAGCAGAACCTTTGGGAAGTATTTAGGTCATGAAGTCAGAGCTCTCATAAATGAAATTACTGCCCTTGTAAAAGATATCCCAGAATGAACCATCTATGAGATGGGCCCTTACTGGGCACTGAATCTGCCAGTGCTTTGATTTGGGGCTAACCCTAGAATGGTGAAACATAAGAGTGGCTTATAAGATACCCAATACAGCCTTTTCACGAGATGGCGCCGAAACTGAAGAAGGGAGCTCTTGCCCCTTCTAAAGCCGAAGCCAAAGCGAAGGCTTTAAAGGCCAAGAAGGCAATGTTCAAAGGTGTCCACAGCCACACAAAAAAAGAAGATCCTCACGTCACCCACCTTCCGGCGGCCCAAGACACTGCGACTCCAGACGCAGCCCAAATATCCTCGGAAGAGCGCCCCCTCCCGGAGAAACAAGCTTGACCACTATGCTATCCTCAACTTGCCGCTGATCACTGAGTCTGCCATGAAGATAGAAGACAACAGCACACTTGTGTTCATTGTGGATGTTAAAGCCAACAAGCACCAGATCAAACAGGCTGTGAGGAAGCTCTGTGACAATGATGTGGCCAAGGTCAACACCCTGATTCGGCCTGATGGAGAGAACGCATATGTTCGACTGGCTCCTGATTACCATGCTTTGGATGTTGCCAACAAAATTGGTATCATCTAAACTGAGTCCAGCTGCCTAATTCTATATATATATATATATATATATATATTTTCACCATTAAAAAAAATGATACCCAGTCCATGACATTTTCTTATAACTGCCTAAACAAACTATGAACAAACAACAACAACAAAAATCAGTATTGAAAAAGGGAGGTGGTGCTGTAACAAATACCTAAAATGTGAAAGGTCTTTGGAACTGGGTAATGTGTAGAGACTGGATGAGGTTTGAAGTGCAGTTTAGAAAAAGCTTATGTTGCTATGAACAGACTGTTAAGAGTGATACTAGTGAGGGCTCAGATAGAAAGCCTCAATTTTCAGAGAATACCTAAGTAATCCCGAACAGAATGTTATTATAAACATGAAGGATAAAGGCCATTATGATGAAGTCTCAGACAAAAATGAGAAATGTGTTATTGGAAACACAAATAAGAAAAGGAAATTCTTATTATAATGTGGCAAAGAACTTAGCTATATTCTGTTTGTTTCCTAGTATTCTGTGGAAGGTAGAACTTGTGAGTAATGAAATTAGATATTTAGCTGAAGCTATTTCTTAGTAAAGTCTTGAAAGTGAAGCTTGACTTCTCTTGAGTGCTTAAAGTAAAATGCTAAAAGAATATAATGCTTAAATGTTACATTTTTAATCCAAAGGGAAGCAGAGCTTAGCATTTTGGAAAGCTCTCAATTTATCCGCATAAGAAAACTATGAGAAATCTTTTTCAAAAGACAACAAGGATGTTTCCAAGCTACTATTTAATAAGGTGATTTCTGTGAATTTTCCATGTCAACAGAAGCCAGGTCCTATTCATAAATACAATAGAAGAATGAGCCCAAAAGCATTTTAGAGATTATTAGAGCTGACCTTTGCATCACAGGCCCAGAGTACAAGGGCCTAGGGGATAGAATAATTTCAATGCTTTGCTCCTGACGTTCCAGGGCAGCACTCTTTAGTCACACCAAGTGTGGCTCCAGTGGGCTGAGGTGTGGAGAGGGTTTTGGTGGTTGCCCTTTCAGAGGGCACAGATGGTAAATCTCTGCAGCATACATGCAGTACCATCTCTGATGACACACAGAGTATATTAGTAGTGGGACCATGGCTATCTACATCTATATTTTGAAAGATGGAGGCTGCCACAGCCTTGGGTGCATGACCTAGACAGAGGCACCTCGATGTCAGGACACAGTTCCAACTAATGGAGCGCCTAGTGTTATGAAGATTCCAAGATCCTGTTTTTCTTTCACAGCACCAAACATGTATTTTAAAAAATTATCTACTGCCTTGAGAAAGCAGTAAGGAAAAGTGCTTATTGTTCTACAGTGTAATATAAAGCAGTGATGAGAGCTGCCTACGTTGTCTCTGGTACAGTCAGCACCTGTTGAAGTCCTGTTGATTTTAATTCAAACCTCCCCAAGGTGATGGCACAGTGCCCCCCCATGCCTTCTCTGTCCTTCTGTCAATAATTTGAAATGTCAACCATTAGGAAGGATAAGAGTTTGAAACTTTCATTATGAACCCTCAGGAAAAGCTATACCTAACACTGTGTGTGTGTGTGTGTGTGCACCTACATGGCTGCATAAAACCTATATAAGTATTTGTACGTACAGGCCGGGCGCGGTGGCTCAAGCCTGTAATCCCAGCACTTTGGGAGGCCGAGATGGGCGGATCACAAGGTCAGGAGATCGAGACCATCCTGGCTAACACGGTGAAACCCCGTCTCTACTAAAAAAACAAAAAATTAGCCGGGCGAGGTGGCGGGCGCCTGTAGTCCCAGCTACTCGGGAGGCTGAGGCAAGAGAATGGCGTAAACCCGGGAGGCGGAGCTTGCAGTGAGCTGACATTCGGCCACTGCACTCCAGCCCGGGTGACAGAGCAAGACTCCGTCTCAAAAAAAAAAAAAAAAAAAAAAAACAGTATTTGTACGTACATAACACAAACTTTCAGCTCTTATTCTCATTTGCAGTTCACTGTATCAAGAAACAGTTACAGACGATGGAGCTGTGACAACAAGTAACTAGAATTCACTGTGAACCAATCTCAAAAGAACGCCATTAAAATGGGCTGTTTGAAGTTAGGTTGCATTTATTATTTAGAAGACTTAGTCCTCCGTAACTAATAACCATTATGCAAAGTCCCAAGAAAGAAATGCAAGAGGGAAGGCCAGAAAAATGCCTATATTCTTTATTAGTTTAATTGGCTTTGTCTACAAAATTCAGTTTAGTTTTCTACTGGACTAAGTTAGACTATCTAGAAATATGAGAGATCTGCTTATTTGGTTACAGGTAGATCTACATCCTGAATTAAAGGCAGTCTTGGTGTTTTGCCTTTAGGCCATCATTCCAGTCTTGGCTCTTTAGCTCTAATTTTCCTGTTCATATTGAAGAAATGACGGTTCCCCTGTAGTATTAAAACTGACATCATTATTAAAGCATGAACCATAAGAGATATTCTGAGAGTTTTTTCTTTTAAAGAAATGAAAATGTGAAATTACTGTAGTTATATTATTCCATTAATATCAGTGTTAGAAAAGCATTGAGCAGGCTAGTAAGAACATAGATTTAAAAGAGAAGATCATTTCTTAATATTAAAAAGAAGAGGCCAGGTCTTAATAATACGTCCAAAATCAATAATTGAAATGACCTATTCCAAAATATGCTGTGCTCAAAACAGCAGCCTTTTATTTAAGAGTATGATCTCCTTATTTCAAAAAGTATGATGCTGCTCCATCTTTCTGCATTTCCCTAATAAGTCACAATAATGTGATGCTTATGTTACTGTTCAAAACATTTTTTCAGTTTTTATGGAAAGCTTTGATGTTCCAAATAAATCTCATTATACAGTAGATCAAAGAGGACAATGCCTTTCACCAAAGAAGTATAACACACCAATTAGCTTTTCATCTATTGGAAGTTATATATATTTTTTTCCTTCAATAAGTTCTATCAGTGCCTACAATGTGCCCAGAATATGTGATAGGACTATGTAGGTGTGTTTTCAGTGACAGGAGAATAGATCCGGGATAGGTAAAATGTGCTGAGAACAAAGGGTGTTAAAGTTCTATCATTATCGTAAAATGCTTTGTATTATTAATAATACTAATACTAATGCCTATTATTAAATAGCTATTTTATTCTATGATTTCTTCCTCTTGAAAAGATCTCATAAACTAAGACAAAATGTTAAGTGAATTACAGAGAGAACTATTCTATTTCTTGCATAAATGAAGCTGAAAATCTAAGTTTAAAAGGCTCGATTTCAGCTTAGAAGGGAGCACCAACAGCTATGCATCACTTTAGGTTGTTTAAACAGAGTGCCAGCCAGAAGCATTCTGTAATGCATCAGCAACCTGCCCTCTGTCAGAGGGTTCTGACGGTTGTGGGAGCTGTATGCGCATCTACAAAGTTGAATTTCACTCCCCAAGCACTTGGAATCTGCTTAAGTATCGCATTATTTTTGACTGAGTTCTGATGAAAGTTTCCTTTCTGTGATTTTATGATCTGCATCAAAGTTGAAGTCATGATTGCAAGTCTTATTTTAGATCTACTGTCACCTGGAGAACATAATTCCCTTGGGATACTAGAAGAATTTTAAAAATTTACTAATGCTCATGTGTCTCCCATGTTGCCTAAAAAGTTCTACACTGCTTTACCTTATATGATAATCTGATACTCAAAGGAATATCATGACACACAAACTCAAATCTGTTTCTTAGATAAATTATACTCCTTTCTTCCAACTGAACTCACCTACTAGATTTGTGCAAATTTATTGGTTTTGTAATAAATATCTCAAAAAAATTAGCTGAATTCCCTTTTGCTCTTTAGAAAAAGGGGCCAGGCATAGTGGCTCATGCCTTTAATCCAAGCACTTTGGGAGGCCGAGGTAGGCAGATCACGAGATCAGGAGATTGAGACCATCCTAGTTAACACGGTAAAACCCCGTCCCTACTAAAACTACAAAAAGGTTAGCTGGGCATGGTGGCACGTGCCTGTAGTCTCAGCTGTAGTACAGGCTGAGGCAGGAGAATCGCTTGAACCTGGGAGGTGGAGGGTCCAGCGAGCTGAAATCGCATCACTGTACTCCAGCCTGGGCAACAGAGCAAGACTCAGTCTCAAAAACAAATAAATGAACAAACAAACAAACACAAAAAGGCAGAAGTCTTGGACGACATATTTCTTTGTGCGTACTTTAGAGCAGTAGTGCATTATCTATCTATTGCTTCAAAACAAATTACCCTAACACTTTTTGGATTATAACGATAAATATTTATTATCTAACATTTTCTGTGAGTCATTAATTTCAGCATTGATTAGTCAGATGATTCTGGTTCAGATTCTTTCATGATGTTGCTGTCCAGCTGTTGGCCTGAGTTGCCATCACCTAAAGGCTTCACTGGGACTGAAAAGTTCACTCAAGATTGTCCCCTTATGTGGCTATTGGCACAGGGTTTCATTTCCTGGCTAGCTGCTGGCAGAAGAGCTCAATTCTTTGCCACGTTAACCTTTCTTTAGGGCTGCTTGAGGGTCCACATGACATGACAGCAGATTTTCCCCAGAGCAAGCAGTCGAAGAGAAAGAACAGGATAAGGCAGTTTCTTTGATGATCTAGTCTCAGAAATCACACACAATCACCTCCACCATATCATTAATTAGAAGCAAATTAGTAAGGATAGTACTTGTTTAAGGTAAGGGAAATCAGGCTCCATCTTTAGAGGGGTGGAGGATTATTAAATAATTTGTGGATCTATTTTAAAATGACTATAAGAAGGGCTGGCTCTTTCTTAGAACTGGTTTATGTAATCTTCCTGAACCTGAAGGAGCACATTTCTTCTCTACCTTAGTATTCAGAGTAGGAGATTTTATACACTCTGACAGAACCTTTAAATGCATAAGATTTTAACTGTGTGTATTTAATAGAAGCAGTGGGTGCAAGATTCCGTGCAGAAATAAAGGTTGAGTACATAACAGTTTACTGTGCACTGTTTCCAATACCAACAAGATGTAGTTCAAAAGCACTTACCTTAGTGTCACAGACAGAGATTTAAATATATGCAGCATCATTCCTAGTTGGAAGACTTTAGGCAAGTTACATAACCAGTTTTCATGTCAGTTACTTCATTTACTTAAATGAATTCTCACAATAACTCTGTGAAGTGTGTAATATTATCCTCATTTTATAAGAAGACAAAAATTGAAGCTCATTACAACTAGAAAGTGGCAGAGTCAATGTTACGATCCAAGTTTAGTTGATGCCAAAATCTCTTTGCTTTCTCCAGTGATTTCTGGAAAACAGAAAACACTTAAAATTGGTCAGTGATGTAGCATATATGAAAGTGGAGAGCATTATTATTAATAAAGTTAGTATCTACACAGAAAACAAAGTTTCATAAATAAAAATTATTTCTATTGAAGAACAATTAATATGTGGTTACTTAAATCAACAGAATTCTAAGTATCAGCAGGCTTTCAAAATTTTTTTTTTATTTTTTTGAGATAGAGTCTTGAGCTGTCTCCTAGACTGGAGTGCAGTGACGTGATCTTGGCTCACTGCAACCTCCACCTCCTGATTCAAATCTTTCTCCTGTCTCAGCCTCCCGAGTAGCTGGGATTACAGGCATGCTCCACCACGGCTGGCTAATTTTTGTATTTTGACTAGAGATGGGGTTTCTTCATGTTGGCCAGGCTGGTCTTGAACTCCTGACCTCGGGTGATCTGCCCACCTCAGCCTCCCAAAGTGCTGAGATTACAGGCGTGAGCCACTGCACCTGGCCTAAAGATTGTCTTTAACTTAAAACTTTGAGTTAGGGTATGCAGCCAAGTAACATACTGCATTAAAATTATTCAGCCCTACTTATTGTCTTGCTTTGTAATTTCATATTAAATGTTGAAGCAGTATGAAACATGATTCACAGCTTAGTTCTAGTGACACAGTGCAAGCAAATGTCAGCTCCAGGATGCCCTTGGTTAGTTTATACCTGCCTTATTTATTCAAAACCCAGATTTATCTAGTATCTTGATTATACTGTAAATAGAAAAAGGGATACAGGAAATGTCAGTTACATATTACAGTTGCCCTATCCCTTTCATTGTTTGTTGTGTACCACTTTGAATCTAGTATTAAACACTAGCTGAATAACTCTGAATTGAACCAATCAAATTCAAAACATATTCTTGAAACTTAGATGAATTTCTGATAATTCAAAATCATTGATCCTGCCTTGAACAATGTAGGTTTTTCAGGATATTTGATTTTATTAAATATTTAAGTAGCTAAGCTTTCTTAAGTTCTTAAGCATCCTTATTGGAAGTCTCAATTATAGAATCAAATACTATGATTGAAAGGAGTATCAACTCAAGAAAGTACAGAGATCAATGCCATATCTCAGGATGCTGGTCTATTTCCTTTAGGCTGCAGTTAGCTTACACTGAACTTGAACAGGTTGCTGAACTAATGAGTATTTAAGCTTATTGTAATTTATTACACGACAACTTATTGAGGCTGAAAAAGTGATCAATTTCAAAAGCTCTCCCTTAATATGTAGGAAGTATTTTGCACACTGAGCAAGTATAAATCACAAAGTAAAAAAAGTCGTGTAAGATTGTAACAAATATAAATTACTATATAAATGTTAAATAAATTACACAATATTTTTAAGCCGTGAAACATCAAATCACTTTGCAAAGAACTAAATGTCAAATGACAGAGTGTGAGTTTATGCATACTCCTTCTACGGGCCATTGTTACAACTTTAGTAACATTGCTTTAAAATTTTCATATCCACAGCATATTCACTTTTGTTATTTACTTTGCTTGGCTTTATTTCCTTTGTTTCAAATAGCAACCTTAATTTTCCAGGGAAAATTTTGAAATTTGGGGCTTGAGGCTGCTGTAGTGACTGGTCACTTGCTCTGTTTGGAGAAATTGCTAAAGAAGGTAAGGAATGGCAAGTGCATTACTAGAGGGTAAGAGTCCTGGAAAAAAAAAAAAATGATACCCCTTACACCAACATTTGTGTGTAGGAATTTGGTTGATGTTCAAAGGCAAACTTAGAAAGTAAAAATACGTAAATTGACAATATATATCTTGAGGGGTAAATATGGAAGGAAACATGGAAGGAGGGAGACCGTCTGGATAAGTAAGAGATTTTCAACTGATACCAATACAATGATTATGCCAATATATAGTGAATTCTTATAATTTTATGTTGCCTTCATATCCGTTTTGAATATAAGTTTACATTTTTTGTACCAGAAGTAAAGCTTAGTCTTCTTCTCTTGAAACAGTTTCTAGTCCTATGCCAACTCTCAGTTCCCCAGTGTGATCAATCCAGATATCTGACTTAAACAACTTCCCAATGGCGACCACTTCCCTATGCGGCCGCTACATACAGCCTACTTGACTGGCCCTGCTAATCTCCACATTCCATATGGACTGTGCAGATATGCAACTGTGACCATTTTCCACTCACAGTGTTACCTGTCGGACTTTGTGTCTGCTTGCTTTAAACCTACCAAGTAAAACTTCCCATAGGAAATCTGTTTGAATAATGTCCTAGATCCCAATAAAGACATTGATCTGTGGTCTCTTTCTCTCTGTTCTCTTCACCTGCTCTCTATCCTTCATGTGTGTGGCCTCCAGACACATCTATACCCCTCAAGATCTGTAAATAATAAACGGTGTTCATGTTGCATCTCTCCTAATCATTGAAAAGGTGCTGTCCATCTTAAAGATCCTAAATTAAAACACAGTAGTAATTATTACTATTATCATCATTATCACTGGTATTTCATGTTCCTACTATATTGTTGCAAGTCTTTAACATAAGTATTTTCATTTTTAAACCTGACCCTCAATGAGATATATTTTTACTCTCATTTTTACAGATGAGTCATCTGTCACTCAGGGCAGTTGAGGGAGATCACACAGCAGGGGACTAATAATGGTTTTACATAAACCCAGGATAGTCCTGTGCTAAAGACAATGTTGCAGATGTACTATCCTCTCTCCTGACTGCATCTGTGCCATGCCGTTCGAAACAGCTTGCCCTTTCTTATCATTTCAAGTGTCTTAGATCTCAAATATCTTCTACTTTGCCCCCTAGAGTACACAGATTTACGTTACATGCAAAGTCACTGATTGGCTTAGGGTGACTACTGTTGACTCAGCACACACTGGGGTTTTATTTTATTTTGTTTTATTGCACCACTTTGACAGAGCAAACAATTTGCTTCTTCTTTCAAGGCTGCAATGGAGTACAGTGTTTATTTGTTTCCACTATATCTGACTAAAACACAGGGATAGAACTGGGTATGTGCTGGTGTTGAGGACGAAATGGTATCAGAGAAGGAACTTCAGATGACAAAGATATTTCAGAGCATGACATGTTATCAGAAACAAGATGTTTGTTAAGAGAAAAGGATAGGGACGTGAACATAAAATGAAAACTATGAGGAAAATATCTCCTAATTTTCAAAATTCGTCAAAAGCAAATCATCAAGGAAGTTCATGGGGGCACACTGAAGAACTGGCTGGGATTAGTACTAAAATTACAGAACACAATTCCAGCATTTAACAGGAGAAGTAAAACAAAACATATCTGATCAGGAAACTAAGTCAAGGATTGCCTCAGTCCACAAAGGAAATTCTATTTGTAAGAAAAAATTGAAGAGGCCACTTCCTAAAATCAGAGTATAGAGTCAGAGAAATTGACTTGATTCCCAGCTGTCAATATAGCTGTCTTTGGCTGACTTATACAGCTGAGTAAGAGGAAGTTCCACTTCCACAGCTAGAAACTATACAGAGACTAAGTGAGTTAGCTTTATGAAACATGCCTCAGTGAAAGGCAGTTATGACATTAAGCATTTTGATGATAAATTAACTCAATTTCTGTTTTAACATCCAATAATCTGCAGATACAAGTTCTTTGCCAATAACATGAAATTTACTAACATTATTTATTGTTGTAGTCCTAAATGGTAAATGTTTGGATGTTTGCATTTTAAAACTTATGTATACATTTCACAAGTAAAAGTGAAAATAAAATAATTATTTCTACTACAAATGTTTTCAAAGTAGTCTTTGATTTTAAAGCTGAATGCTTTTTTTGTTGTTTTAGTTACATCTTTGTTAACAGTACATATCCTCATACTTAAGCAATCAATGTGAATTCATAAAAGTTGGCATATAACAATGTTAATAAAATGACAATAGCTATCATTTAAGGACTTGGTGAGACTAACTGTGATAAGTGTCTAAACACAGAATTACCACACCTAAGCCTTACAACAGCCTGTCTTGAAGGTTACCTTTATTAATTCCTGGAGAGGCTTAGTAAATTTGCCCATAGTTTCAGCTAACAACAGGTATATTAGACTCACACTTAGACTGAAAGCCTTATTCTTATTATAAAATGTAGGTACGTGCTATGCCAATGTAAGGTTCTTAATCACCTTCAATTTCATTATGCAACTGTACAGAAAACAGTCAACTTTTCACTGTAGTGAGAGGGAGGACAATTATTAGCGGTAAGCTGTTTTGTCCTTTTACCTACTCACAAAGACAATATAAAATTTAGTTAAATATTACCATCAACTTGAGTAAAAAAGGCATCATACATTGTTTTCCAATTCACTATTTTCTTTATTTTGCTATTTTGAATCAAAATATGTCTTTTTTATAAAACTCATTATTTTTGCTTTTTCTTACTTTTTAAAAGCGTATTAGAAACTTTTGAAGTTTTGAAAGGTTACTACAATATAGCTGAAAAATTTACTTTATCTAGTATGGAAAATCTTGGAACATTAGCATAAAATGATTAAAGTAACTAAGCAGGAAAAACAAGACAGCCCTACCTAAATAAGTTAAATTTCACATGGTAATTGATTTTTCTGTTTCAAAATGTTTGTAAATGTTGTAATATTGAGCTGGGCTTGATCTACATTGCTCCATTACATATTGAATTTAATAACATAACCTAACATAACCTTAATAAGTTCCAGGATTTTCCCCCTCTAGTTTCAAGATAATAGGGAATGCTGAAGCTCTATAGGTCAAGCAATAGCACATGCTCATCTGTAAAAATGGCTGCAACAACACTGTGTGGCCCAATTTAACTGTGCCCTGGTCCATTCCCTTGCTGCATTTAGACATGAGCTGTGTAAAATGGATAATTGTGGTAATTCTTTACACAACATAAAAGGAAAGATCTTCTCACAAACATGATGGCACTTTGGGAAGCTGAGTCGGGTGGATCACCTGAGATCAGGAGTTTGAGAACAGCCTGGCCAACACGGTGAAACCCCGCCTCTATGAAAAATACAAAAAATTAGCTGGATGTGGTGGCAGGCACCTGTAATCCCAGCTACTAGGGAGGCTGAGGCAGGGGAATCGCTTGATTCCGGGAGGTGGAGGTTACAGTGAGCTGAGATCGCACCATTGCACTCCAGCCTCAGCAACAAGAGCGAAACTCTATCTCAAAACAAACCAACCAACAAACAAAAACCACTGTGGTAATACAGAAGGGATTATCTGAAACCTGACTCTCCTGCCTAAATGTAAACTGATCAGACAGCTTGGGTTTTCCAGTAAATTTCTAATTACCTGTAAGATTTTATTCAACCACTGAAAAGATTAATGTACAAAATCTGCACACAAGGCTCTAGAATCTGATGATAACAAGTTGAATACCACATTTTTCTTATACATGATAGGCTTATATTCTGGTTGAAAGAGGATACATTTTTAATAAATGTGATTTGCTAATTGTATAACTAAATTGGTTCAATTTTAAAACACTGCAAAACTGTCCTTATAAATATTTCACATGGAAGACACGGATTGTCAAATCATAGGTCCCAGTTTTTGTTTAAAAACTAATTTCACCATGCCAATCTTAACATAGAAATTATTTTTTGAGAAATAAAATTAGCGCCCATGTGTCAATTTCTTCATTTTTAAACATATAGCTTTTTGAATTTTTTGTTTTTAAACAAACATGGCTGATTTTTGAATACTCTCCATAACCCTTCCGGTACCATTTACACCTTCTTTAGTTCTAGATACACAAAGTATACAGAGTAAGTAAAAAAGAAGTCAAAATTATGCAGTAAACTTTGGAAAAGATTCTGTGGTAATCCAAATTATAGAGAATTGTCCAAAATAAATCTACACTTCATTCTGTCTGTGTTGACTCAGCTTCAAAGCCTGGAAAGGAATCACATTTTGCTCTAGTCTAAACAAGGTTTTGCCAGCTCTTACCAGATTGGAAAACTAACCTTCCACATTTGTTTTTATTGGGTCACATATAAATGTTTGCAAATTATGTTATTAATCATTGCTAATGAGGTAATTTTTCATTAGCACATTTCCCCTTTTTAAATCTAATGCTTATTCAGATATTATCCTGCTCAATTTTGTTTTTCAATGACAGTTACTAACAAATCATATAATTAAATAGATCCTAGTTTATTACTTTTAATAGGCTCACTTGTACAACCTTTTAACTGCAGGGTTCTTGACTGTTTTTAGGCAATTTAGCAGAAAGTTAAGAGTTTGTTAAAGGCATATTCATGTCTTGGGTACAGACTATTTTTAAAATGGCTTGAGATTTTGGCAAAAGGTGATTAACGAGGTTATATGGCTTCAGTAGTTCCTTCTTAATTATAATAACATTTCCCCCCTCGTCACCGTCTCTTAGCTTAAATACAGCTTAGATACACATTTTTAAGTATTTATTTCCTTCTTCTTCTTCAGTCTCTCTCTTTTTCTATAGCAGAAACATAAAGAATATATTTAGTTAAGTGTTGTTTTCCAAATTTTCAGATATAGTCATACAATTTGTAATCAACTGCTTGTAAAGCAGATTTTTTTTCTTTTTGCTAAAGAGTAATGAAAATGAATATTTACTGATATGAGATTTTTCAATTACACTCAAATTTTACTTGAATTATTATGATCCATAAGTGTCACAGAAATGATTAATTTGTCAACAAATGTTATTAAAGCCATTTAAGCTCCTAAAGAAGCCATAACACTCTGTAGGTTAAAGATATAATTTAAGTTTAAAAAATTCAAAATTATTGCAAAAATGTATTTCCTATTTTTAGTGTCTGGTATATAGTAACATATAATAAATAATTGCTGCATAAATTAGTATGTATGAAGAACCATTCAATACAAAAGCTAAAATTGTTAGTATTAAATAACACAAAAAGGTAATTATGTAAAGTGATGGATATGTTAATTAGTCCTATTTTGGTAATCATTTCACAACATATGCCTACATTAAATACTGTACATCTTAAATTTTTGTCAATCATACCCAATATAGCTAGAATGAAAAACAGAAAACAAAATGACCACTTGGATAAGAGAGGATATTAAGTATTTAATGCAAACATGGTGTTTTCCAAAAATAAAACTATAAACACAAAAACAAAAGAACAAAACCAAGCCTCCTCTTCCCGCCTGCCAGTTATATTTAGAATTGTGAATCTACAAAGAGCAGCTTCCTCTCTTAAACTCATATTCAGAGTTAAATGCTTAAAATATCTGATTGAATAATCATTTTCATGTCTTTTTGCATTGCTTAAAATGAACCTAAAATGAAAAACAAGCATAAAAATGATTATTCAATGAAATATTCTTAGAAAAATCTGCATAGAATATGCTTCTGTTAGAGATTTATAATGTATACTTAGAAATTAAAGGTCATGAGAATGTCTGCAGTAAACAAACTTGTTTAATATTCTTCAACCCCTTTGTTTAGGTTATATGTCCTTTCAGCAATTTATGCAAGTTCTGTAGTAAAAAACTTGCTTAACCTTCATCAGTCCCTTTGTTAAAGTAACATAGCCTTTAAACCTTTTCTATCAAGGAATATTAGAGAGAAATTTTTGGGAAAACTTTTAAGAAATTTTGCAGTGTTACCTAACATAATTCCCTGACTCACAGCAGTTTCTCCAAATGTGTTTATTAAATCAGTGAATAAATGAATGAATAGTTCAGCTTTGGGAAATTACAGAAAAGACATAGCTCTTTATAACAAAACAAAAATAAAACTAATCTCTCTCAATCTCTTTTTCTCTTTTGCTTATATTATTTTTTCATTTTTTAATCTCCCTTCTTATATAAATCTGTGTTGACTGACTGTCAACCCTTCTCTTTATAGACCCGTTTGAACTCAGACACTCATTGGTTCTTCTATAAAAACGGACCCTATATAGAGATATGATTTTTATATTCTGTAGAGTAGAAAATGAATGCTCTGAAAAACTGGTAAAGCCCAGTAATAAGCCTGATATTGTTCCAGCAAAATAGATCATATGAGTAGAGTAGTCTCCTTTTCTTGATGTGACATATGGAAGGGAGAAACATCATCACTGAAGTGCACTGCCTGTGCACACAGGAGTCTGGCTCAGGGCCAGTCCACCATAAACTACTTACAAATGGTGTAATTAAAATCAATGAATTAAATGTTGAGGGGACTTTATATTCTAAAGCAATCAAAACTAAAATTTACTTTCTTATCACACCATCTAGTAAAACTGATTTTATGGAAACATTCTATTGAGAATTATAAAGAGTGACAATTAAAAAGATGGACTGGAGTTAATTTATGTTAGATTTACTTTCCTCTGATGGAATTTTTTAATGGAAATATTTAACTAAAAACATGATAAATGTCATCTATAGTAATTTATAAATTAAGAAGAAAGTTGGGTTCTGCAAGACACCCAGCCCCAGGGCTGTTTGTCCATTCTGATGCACCAGGAAGGCAGCAGAAGATAGTTTCCACCTTATAGGTTCTATCAAGAAACCTCCACCATATAGGTAGTATTAAGAAATAAAACAGCATTCCTATAGTTTCACCTACTCAGGAGGCTTAGGAGGCAGGATTCCTCGAGCCTGAGAAGTGGAGATTGTCGTGAGCCATGATCATGCCACTGCACCCCAGCCTGGGCAACAAAGCAAGACCCGTCTTTAAAAAACAAACAAACAAACAAACAAACAAACGAAAACTCTATGATATAGAGGAACAGATAAAATTAAAATATGGTTTAGCAGTTTATCTTAATGAACAAAAGTGTTTTATCTAGCCTTGTAAAGTAACATTTAAATTTTTCCTTGGAAAATTACCCCAAAATAGTGAAAATCAAGTAGTTGTAATAGAATTTTTATGTTAAATTAGATTAACTCTCATGTCATTTAATATTTGCTTAGATACCTTTACCAATTACAAAGACGAGTGAAGTAAATAGTCTGAAATTCTTGGGTTACTAAAATGAATTAATAATAATAATAATAATAAAAAGGCGAGGTATGGTGGCTTACACCTGTAATCCCATACTTTGAGAGGCTGAGGCTGAGGAGGGAGGATTGCTTGAGCCCAGGAGATCAAGGCTGCAGTGAGCTATAGTCTACGATCCTGCTATTGCATTCCAGCCTGGGAGACAGAGACAGAGAAAGACCCTGTCTCTCAAACAAACAAACAAAAGAACAACAAAAATAACTTACCTCCTTACTCTCCACTGAGAAATCTCTCTACAAAAAAAAATTTTCTTTTCATAATAATTATATATGCAAAATATTACATTAACCATTAATTGCTTTTTTAAAACAATAAAAATAAAAACAAACATCCACATACCCACAACATAGCTTTACTAGCAACTCCGAAGTGTAGAATATGCCTGACCCTGGTCTGTTCGATATCTTTTCCTTACATTCCACATTTTCTACATTCCTAAACATTTCTTTTAGGGACATAGAAATATGACTTTGTGCCGGGCGCGGTGGCTCAAGCCTGTAATCCCAGCACTTTAGGAGGCCGAGACGGGCGGATCACGAGGTCAGGAGATCGAGACCATCCTGGCTAACCCGGTGAAACCCCCGTCTCTACCGAAAAAATACAAAAAACTAGCCAGGCGAGGTGGCGGGCGCCTGTAGTCCCAGCTACTCGGGAGGCTGAGGCAGGAGAACGGCGTAAACCCGGGAGGCGGAGCTTGCAGTGAGCTGAGATCCGGCCACTGCACTCCAGCCTGGGCGACAGAGCGAGACTCCGTCTCAAAAATAAATAAATAAATAAATAAAAATAAATAAATAAATGAAATATGATTTTGCCTTTTTTGTTATTCTAAGGCCTCCTCTTATATTTCAATATTATTCTTGAGCTATTCACCCATGCTACCACATTATAGTACTCTACTGTGAGTCTATTGACTTTCTACATTTTCTCAGTGTTACAAACAACAGCGGCATGCATGCTTTCATGAATATCTTCCGGTGTACAAGAGCTAATATAGGGAATACATATAAAAGAGAAATTGCTGGGGCATGAGTTATGAACATCTTCACATGTGTAAGATAATTCAAAATCCTTCTCCAGAGTGTTTATAACAATTTATATGCCCTCCAAAGCACATGAAGATATACATTTTCCATACCGGCACCAGTATTTGGCAAGACCTGGTCTTATAATATTTGCCAGACCAATGGATGCACTCTTTGCAGTTTTAGGAGTTTTCAAAATTAGTAATAAGGTCTAAGGATTGTCATCCTTCTATCAGCCATGCCGTCTTCTAATTCTGTGAATTTCCAGTTTATATCTTTTCACATTTTTTATGACGGTGTTAGTCTTTTGCTCATTCGTTATTCTTTTATTTGGATACTAATTATGCTATGATTCATTTAGATACTGATATTAAAAATAATTTGGAGTATACTGGTATACTCATATACCATTCATTTAAATACTAATTCTCTGGTCACTTAAATGTATGCTGTAAATATTCTAGCTTGTGCCTTATCCTCATGTTTATGGTGGTATATTAATGTAATCAGAAGTTCTTAATTTTAATATAGCAAAATTTGTCAACTTTATGCTTTTTATATTTAGTTCTTTAGTGATTTCTTTCTTTCTTTTTTTTTTTTTTTTTGAGACAGGGTCTCACTTTGTCCCCCCAGGTTTGAGTTCAGTGGTATGATCTCGGCTCACTGCAGCCTCAACTTTCCAGGTTCAAGGGATCCTCCTGCCTCAGTCCCCCAGGTACTGGGACTACAGGTGCACGGCACCATGCCTGGCTAATTTTTTTGTACTTTTTATAGAGATGGGGTTTCATAATGTTGCCCAGGCTGGTCTCGAACTCCTGAGCTCAAGAAATCTTCCCACCTCATCCTCCCAAAGTGCTGGGATTACAGGCATGAGCTACCATGCCTTGCTTTTTCTTAAATATTGCAAAGAAATAAAGATGCTCTATATTTTTTTTAAATGTTTCCGTTTTGTCTATAGCATTTACTTATTTAATCTCTGTGGAATAAAATATTTTGTGGACTGTAAGATAAGAATTCAATTTCATATTTTTCCCATATGAATAACAAAGTGTTCTCAAACCATTTACTAATTATTACCTATTTTTACCTGTGATTTGAAAACCCAGTGGTGTAATAAATCAAGTTTAAGTATATGAGTGCTTTTGTTTCTGGGCTCTCTATTCTGTTCATTTTTTTAGTTTACCTATGCAGGAGTATTACTTATTGGGGTATAATTCTCATATCATACAAGTCATCCATTTAAACTATACAATCCAATAATTTTTAGTTTATTCACAGGATTGTGTAACAATCACCACAGTCTACTTTTGGAATATATTTATCCTTCTTAAAACAACCACATACTCATTAGCACCTACTCCTCAACCCTTTCTATCCACTACTACACCTTACTCCAGGCCTAAGAAACCACTAATCTACTTTCTTTATAGATTTCCCTGGTCTCTGCCTTTAATATAAATTGAATCCTACAATTACAATAGGTGGTCTTTTGTGACAGGCTTCTTTTATTTGGGATAATGTATTCAAGATTGATAGACGCATGTAGCAGTACTTCATTCATTTTTATTGCTGAATAACATCCTGTTATAAGAATATGCTGCCTTATATTTATCTATTCATCAGTTGATGAACACTGGGTTGTTCCCAATGTTATAAATAATCCTTCTATGAACATTCATGTACAAGTTTTTGTGTGGGCATATGTTTACATTTCTCTTGGATATATTCCTAGGAATGGAATTCCTGAATCATATGGTCATTCATGTTTAACTTTTGTAAAGTTAACTGTGTTTAACTGTTTAACGAAGTGGCTGTACCATTTTACATTTCCACAAGTAGTACATGAAGGTTAAGATTTTTCTAATTATTATAGATTTACAATATGCTTGTTATCTGGCAATGAGTCCTCTAAGATAATTGTTTTCTACAGTTTCTTGATATTTTTCTGTTCAATCTAAATTTTAGAATTTGCTTTACAGGTTCTACATGAGTTCCTATAGGGATTTTGACTAGAATTGGATTGTAGATGATTTTGGTAGAAAGTAACATCATTATCAGATTATATTTTCAAATCCATAAAGATGTTGCATCTCCACTCTTCACAATAGCAAAGTCATAGAATCAACCTAAATGGCTAAGGGCCATTACCCTTAGCAAACTGACACAGGAACAGAAAACTGAGTACCCCATGTTCTCACTTACATGTGGGAGCTAAATGATGAGAACATATGAACACATAGAGAGGAAAAACACACCCTGGAGCCTTTTGGAGGGTGGAGGATGGAAGGAGGGACAGGATAAAAAATAACTAATGGGTACTAGGCTTAACACTTAGGTGATGAAATAATCTTTACAACCCCCATGACATGAGTTTAGCTATGTAACAAACCTGCACTTGTACCCCTGAACTTCAAATAAAAGTTTAAAAAAAAATGCTGCATCTCTCAATGGTTTAGTTATTCTTCAATTACTATAAAGTTTTAAACGTTTTTAAAAGTCTGTTTTGCAACTTTTATGGGATTTATTTCTAGCTGTATTTTTAATTTTTATTTATTCTAAATTGTATTTTTAAATGATTTATTTACATATTTAATAAATTTACAGGTAGCACTTACTCTGTGCTAGGCACTGTTCTAAATGACAAGTCAATATATAAATATTTGTGTGTGTGTGTGCTTGTGTGGTATAACTTCCCACCTATGGCTTTTTAGTTTGAATGAACTTCAATTTACTCACTGGCACTGGTTTACCATTTCAAATCAATTATATTAGTATATTTAATAACAATATGCATCAACAAAAACACTATTTTTAATGATTAAAGGCATTTTTTTGAGGAAGTACATTTATACTCATTTTTACTCAGACATTTTGACTCTTATTCAATTACTATTAAAAATCCTTTTTAATATGGCAATGATTGATAAAATGGGGCAAAAGATTATGGGAACTAGAATGCCAAGTACCCCAGGATGTTTCACTTAATATATTTAGAGATTCATGCAGTTGATTTTGAATTTTAAAATACGGTTTCTTTAGAAAAAAAAAAATAGAAAGTAAAACATAAAAATAATCTTTCCAGATTCCCTAGGAGTGAATCTGTTCCTTGTCTCTTTTTGCTTCCAGTGGCTAATCCTGGGTATGACGTCTAATTTTGTGTGTCTACTTGATGGAGCCACAGCTTCCAGAAAACATTATTCTAGATGTATCTGTGAGGGTGCTTTTGTCTAAGATTTGCATTTACATCTTTGAGTAAAGCAGATTTCTCTCCTTAGTGTGTGTCAGCCTTATCTAATCAGTGAAAGGCCTGAAAAAAACCCAAAAAGTCTGACCTCTCTCATAAGAGGGAATTCTACCAGTAGCTTTTATTTTACCTATGGCTTTTAATTTGTCTTAACTTCAGTTTACTCACTGGCATGGGTTTACCATTTCAAACAACTATAACAGTTTATTTGACAACAACATGCATCAACATAAACATCGTTTTTAATGATAAAAAGCATTTTCTTGATGAAATGGATTTATACTCATTTTGATTATTTACTCAGTAAATAATAATCAGCATATGATTATTGGCCTTTGGATTTCATCTGTAATATTGCTTTTTTCTGGGCTCTCCATCCTGACTGCCTTTGACTTTGAACTAAAACTGTTGATTTTGAATTCACCAAGTGATATGATTTGGCAGTGTTCCCACTCAAATCTCATCTTGAATTCCCATGTGTTGTGGGAGGCACTCAGTGAGAGGTAGTTGATTCATGGGGGCAGGTCTTTCCCGTTCTGTTCTCATGATAGTGAATAAGTCTTATGAGATCTGGGGGTTCTGCAAGGGGAAGTTTCCCTGCACAAGCTCTCTCTCTTTACCTGCTGCCATCCGTGTAAGATGTGACTTGCTTCTCCTTGCCTTCCACCATTATTATGAGACTTGCCCAGACACGTGGAACTTTAAGTCCATTAAACCTCTTTCCTGTGTAAATGGCCCAGCCTTGGATATGTCTTTATTAGCAGCATGAAAACAAACTAATACACCAAGTCTTCACAATCACAAAAGCCAATCCCTTAAAATAAGTTTCTTTCTCTGTATACATTTATATATACATTCTATATATATATACACATTATATATACATTCTATTCATCTTGCTTCTCTGGAGAACTCTGACTATACACTGGGCTTGTGGCCACATCCCTCTAATCTCTGCCTCCTTCTTCACATTGTCTTCTCCTCTGTGTCTGGTCTCCCTCTGCTTCTTTCTTGTAAGGATAACTGTGATAGCTTTTAGGGTCCACCCAGATATTCCAGTATAATCTCCTCATCTCAAAATTCTTAATTTAGTCACATCTGCAAAGACTTTTCCTAAATAAGACAATGTTTATAAATTCCAGGGATTAGGTCTTGATATTTTGGGGTGATTATTATTCAGTGTACTACCATTTATAAGCACTAAAAGCCTGTACATACCGTCAAATAGTTTAAAGTTAAGTGTTGTAGCTAATCCAAAAAGATGCTTTTGTCTGTAACCACCTACAGCTTCTGAGTTAATTTTGTCAGATTCTTTCATGGTGTTTTCTGAGAGTTAATATCTCAAAGACACTCTGTGCATGTTTTGTTGCTGTTGGTTGTTTTTCCCCAGAGCAAGTAAAATAGTACTGGAAAAACAAACAAACAAACAAACAAAAAACACTTTTTTAGTTTTCTTGCAGTCCATATTGCAGACGGTAGGATGTAGAAGATGACGCCTTGTGTTGGAAAACAGAGACTTTGGTTCTAGGCTGACTCTAACACTTAACTTGCTATATGATTTTGGGTAAGTCATTCTCTTGACCTCATTTTTCTCATCCTTAAAAGGTGTCAGTTTGGTTATACAATCTCTGTGGTACTTTGTCATTCTAATATTTTATGAACTTGGATCTATAAACCTCCTTCTTTTACGATGATGTCTCCTGATGGCAGAATAGCTGATCCAGCTGTTTCTTATTATCCATCTCACCTAAAACCCAGGTTGTCTGAGTTAATTACTGGAATATTCTAAAAGTGATTCAACAATTTGACATTTTAAAGGTAACCAAATCATTTTGATATACAACCAACATATGTTAAACAATGTTAACCCATTTAATGTAACATATTTATGTCAAGCTAAAACACTATATATTTACATCAGTATTTATATCTCAAATCACAGGTGATAAATTTTCACACCGGGTGGATGATAAGTTGTAGATAAAATAATCTAATTGTTTACTAAAAATATGCCAAAAGCTTAGTTTTTTTTTGTTTTTTGTTTTTTTTTTTAATTAGCCAGGTACAGAAAAGTGCTTTTTTTAAATTATTTAAAAGTCCATGAATGCCATGGATCTTTTCAAAATTTCTACAGATAAACAGAAATGTCTAATTTGCATGATGAGAATTTACAAGGAAAAGACTATTGCTTTTTAAATTTATATAGGTGTAAAATGAGAAAAGGAAGTCGTTAAGTGATTTTTTAGGGTAATAATAATTATGAATACTGTGCTGAGAAACTAGGATTTTAACATTACTTTACAGTGATGTCAATTATCCAGATTTTAATAGTTTTAATAATGTATTATTTTTTAAATTGCAGTAGTGCTTTGACAAATAATAATCCTATGTTAAAAATAAAAACTGTATTTGAGGACACAACAGTATATAATCAGAAAACTATGAGCAGATATTTCAAGAATATTCTTCATCATTTCAAAGAAAAATAGGATATATCTTTATCTTATTCGTACATTCCCCAACTGCTTCCTGACTTAACATATATTGCAATTTACATATAGGTGCTGATCTGTTTATGAAGTAAAGAGTTTACATACTATAATATACAATATTTGTTTTTAGAAAAATTTCAAATCTGTCTTGTGCTTTTCCTTATATCTTACACTTCAATATTTGTTAACATTTTGAATATTTATGAACTACATATATAGTTATTTGCTAAAACAGCTCATAAAATAAGTTTCTTTGCCAGAAAAACCATGAAATTCAGTTGCTTAATGGAGTTTCTTTCTGTCGATATTTTAAGTGGACACATTGCCAATATAACCAAACCAGTTTGTGTTGTCTAGAACATGTGAATGGAAGGAAATTGTATGGAAGAAAGATCAAACTGTCAAAATTATCTGTAGAGTAAGAGTAAGAACTCTATTTCCTTCTTTTTTCTTTTTTTTCTTTCTTTCTTTTTTTTTTTTTTTTGTGATGGAGTCTCACTGTCACCCAGGCTGGAGTGCAGTGGCACAATCTCTGCTCACCGCAACCTCTGCCCCCTAGGTTCAAGCAATTCTCCTGCCTGGTCTGCCGAGTAGCTGGGACTACAGGCGCGCACCACCATGCACAGCTGATTTTTGTATTTTTAGTAGCAATGAGGTTTCACCATGTTGACCAGGCTAGTCTGAAACTCCTGGTCTCAAGTGATCCTCCTGCCTCAGCCTCCTGAAGTGCTGGGATTACAGGCGTGAGCCACTGTGACTGGCCAATAACTATTTTTTTCAAGAATCCTCTAAGAAAGGCAGTAAAGTGGCACCTAATAGCAGAAGTAAATTGCCTTGACTTGATCACCAGCTACATCCCTTACTAGCTGTGTAACACTGGGCAAGTTGCTGTGCTTCTCTGTGCCTCCATTTCTGTAACCTTAAAATAGAGATAATAACTGGATCTACGAGGATTAAGTGAATACTAACACTGAGTAAATTATTAATTAACATAAGATATTGATATTATCAAGACATTAGGAATTAACTCTTTTCCATGAATATGAAAAATCTATATTCCATTTTCTAAAGGAATTTCCTATTTGTTTTATGATTGATCGGACAGGTTGAGTTTTTCAAAACTGCTCACAGTAGTATTTATTGTCCCAAGTAGTCTTCTAAGCATTGCAACTTCTCAATAAAAAGATGGAGTTTAATTCTCCTCGTGAGCATTGGATGGCATTAATGATTCATCCTAATGGATAGACAGTGACAATAGAGATGTATGACTCCAAGGCTAACTTATACTAGGCGGCAGAGTTACTTCCTCTCTCTTCTTCTTTTGCTCTTGTTCTGCATCTCTCTTTCAATCTGTTTCTCTTCTCTCTGTGTTTCTGGATGTTTACCGTTGGAACCCATTCCCCATCCTCTGAGCAAGCCCAAGCCACATGGAGAGAGCATAGTTGTTCCAGTTGACAGTCCCAGCTAAGGCCTTGCTGCCATCCTGACATGAAAGTGATCAAGCTTTCAGATAATCACAGCCTTTGAACCATCACAGCTGATGCCAAGCAGAGCTGAGTGGACCTACTCTTGCCAAAACCGACCAAATTGCATATTAATGAATAAAATGAATGTTTTTATTATTGTAAGCTATACATTTTGTGATAATTTGTCACACAGGCTTAGTAACTGGAATATTAGGCAATGCAGATACATCATGAATTAGCAAGTACTTGAAAAATATAAGGGAGTCATGTATAAGCTTATTCAGCTTTAGGTAATAGTAAGAAAATTAGGATACAAAAATGTACAGACATCTCTATTTGAATCAGCGGGATGTACAGTCCCAATTTTGGCATCTGCAACCCAGAGTTTTACATTCCAGCTCCAATCTTACTTTGTTTGGAAAATTTGTGCATGTTATGTTTCCTTTCTTCGCTTGAGTTTCCTGAGGGTAAATATAGAAAATGCCTCATAGAATTGCTGAGGATAAACATAGATAATAGAAAGAACAGAGTAAAGCTTTTGTAAATGTCAATTATTGTTTTCATTCATTCATCTGACAATATTTAATGAGTACCTTCTATGCTGCAGGAACTTCCATAGCCCCAGGGAATACACTAGTGAACAGAGTGGACACAGTCCCTGCTCCTCAGAGCTTAGTATCTCAATATAAAGACCCACTACTTTGTTTGTGTCATTTTCAGTCTCTTGTGAACATATTATTTGGGTTCTTTCTGGTGTATTAACTGGATTCCTTGGTTGTGTAGTTTAACCTTCCGCCTCATCATCTTCTTTCAACTGTGTACCCTCCTCAAAAATAATGACCTGTTCATTTAGCAAATCTGAGCACATTCATTTTAGACAAATCCTTATTCGCTATCTCCATCACCTTCAGAAAACTCCTATGTATAACTCTCTGTGATCTTATTCCTACAAGAGCTTTTATTTTGTTTTCTGTTAATACATTTAAAAAAATATTGCTGAACTCCTACCAGGTGCTGTGGACACACTGGGAATCATTCATGAGAAAGATAGCATGTACTCAGATTAGTCACATTTCTCTCTCCTTTATTCTGATGTGTGTTCCCAAAGGGTAAGATCTTTGTTTTATTTATCTTTGTGCTCTCAGTATTGTCTCCGGAATGTAGTAAGTTCTCATTAGAAGTTTTTAAAATGAGTGAATGCTTAATTCTCTAAAATTAATCTTATTGTTGAATGGACAAATTGAGTTTGTCTTTCTCACACATGATTCACGTACTGAAGTTCCCTGTAGAATGGCATAATTATAAAATAAACACTTGGCATCCTTTATAACGCAACACCGCTTTAACTCATATACCATAGGGATAGTAATTTATAATCTAATTTCATAGCAATGGTGCTTAGAAATGAAAGATGGTGACGGTAACCTTCTTAACCAAAGTTATGCCAAATGTTTGCTTTGGGAATGAAATATACATAAGGGAAATTGAGTCCCTGGAAAAACTGGTACTTCGTTGTATGTGAGACCAAAACAAGTGACATTTTCGAGAGGACTTAGAGGTAAGGGAAATTATTTTTCTTTTATGTGATCTTGTCAGTCTTTTCTATAAGTGTTATGTGTGTTTTACCAGTTTACAGTGGCAGGATAATGCGGAAGGAAAGGTCAAGTTCACACAGTCTGCTAGAATTTGATTTGCAACTCACTTTTTTAATTTGCCAACTGTTCAAATTTTTCTGTGAACTTTTTTATAAAAGAAAAATACAATTTTTCATAGTTGTCATTGGATAATTTGATTTATTAATGCCACTGAATAGTAAGTAACTAGATTTACACTTAGCATTCTGCTGGGATTAGTATTTTAGTGAAAACGACTGTGTGTCTTGGTCTTGGACACCCCACAGCTTGCTGACACGTCCATTTCAAGGTAGTCAGGATTGTCTGTGGTTTTCTTTCTTCCAAGGTTTTTTGAAAATTGTTTTTCTCTTTCTTTCTAGTATTCTACTTGCGCTTAAGAAGTTAGTGGGCAATAGTAAAACCAGAATTATCTGCACATTAAAATGTGTCCCACACCGTCTCCAATAGCACTCATTTACATAGACTTGACAGAGCCTGTTCAGTGTCATGATAACTCGATGATGCTCAATGTGACAAGATGTCTCTACATATCTGCATATTTTTCTACAGGATTAGACATAAAAGTGGTCTTGGAGGGATGTCTACACTTTTATTTTTTGAAAATTTTATTAGAAAAGCACATTGTCAAATATAAAGACTATCTCCTTCATATCAATTTAGATTTCATTTTTACATAATTACATCTTTCTTGATGGCATCAAGCATGATTGATTTTTTTAAAAATCCAACTACAAAGCATCATATTTTATTTTTAAAATAATATGTTATCAACTGCTGGCCTCTAAGATCATCCCAAGTAGGTATTCCAGTAAATAAAAACAGTTGAAGTTTAAAACTTGTAATTAAAAAATTAATAACATGTGTTTAAAATTGTGAACAAATGAAAAATCAGCAATCATTTTCCATCAATTTAGTATTGCATCATGAATAGCACTTCAGGAGGCCTAAGTTATCCTATTGCTGGAATAATGCGATAGAATAGAAGGGTTATATACAGTACTAAATACATTTAAAAACTGAATAAATAATCAGAGAATGTTAAATACTTAATATGTTTTAAACTTCAAGCATACAAACAGAGAGCTGGATTCAATTGACCCACTAAAGTAGAGGATTCTGAAGGATAGGCCTCTGGGTATAACTTATACACATGGACATATATACATTTACACACTTCCACACAGACACACAAACAAAACCATGTCACCCACATCATAATAACCCCCACTGTTGGTAAGAAGTCAAAAAATTGTAAATAAGCATATGAAAAGATACTCCACATCATATATCATCAGAGAAATGTAGATTAAAACATTGAGATATCATCACACATCTATAAAATGGCCAAAATCCAGAACACTGACAACATCAAATGCTGGCCAGGATGTGGAGCAACAGGAACCCTTATCTACTGCTGGTGGGAATGCAAAATGGTCCAGTCACTGTGGCATACAGATGGGCAGTTTCTTACATAACCAATCATACCCTTTACCTGATGATCCAGTGTTCAGGCACTCTTGGTATTTACTCAAAAGAGTTGAAACTATATCCATACAAAATCTTGTACAGGGATGTTTATGGTGTGTTGTAGTATTTTTATTAATAATTCCTCAAACCTGGAAGCAACCAGTTTGTCCTTTAGTAAGTGAATGGATTAATAAACTGTTACATCCAGGCAATAGAATATTATTCAGTGCTAAAAAGAAATAAGCTATAAAGCCATGAAAAGACATGGGGGAAACGTAATGCACATTACTGTCTAAAAGAAGCTACACTGTATGGTTCTAACTATATGACATTCTGGAAAAGGTAAAACTATGGAGATAGTAAAAAGATCAGTGGCTTCCAGGGGATAAGAGGAAGGACAGATGAATAAATGGAGCGCAGCAAGATTTTTAGGGCAGTAAAACTACTCTGTATGATACTATAATGGTGGTTGTTTTACATTATACATTTATACATTTGTCTACACCTACAGAATGCACAACACCAAGAGTGAACCTTAATGTAATCTATGGAATTTGAGTGATAATGAAGTGTTAATGTAGTCTCATCATTTATTAACAAATATGTCACTCCAATGGGTGATGTAGAAATGGGGGAGGCTATGCATGTGTGGGGAAAGGGGAGCATATGGAAAATGCTTTACTGGGCACCACAGTTTGTCAATCTGTGGTGCACAAAGGCACAAAATCTCTGTGCTCGCCAAAGGCAATAAGAGCAGAGATGATCACAATTTAAAATATTAAGCCAAACTCTAGGCAGTTAGTGCCTATAGACAATTTGTATCTATTCCTAAAGATAAACCACGTATGTGTAATATAATATTTCACAAGTGTTGTCCTGGCCCAGGTTTGGGATTGTAGCTAAGAATTCTTAATTATCATTCATGGGCAATTTGCTAAGCATACATCTCAACCACTTCCCTTATTTGGGCTTTAATGATTCCAAGTTACAATACACACACCCAATTGCCAGAGGTCTCCAGGTGCTAAATATCTTGGGACAGCCCCTTTTCCTTAGGGTCCACGGAACTATGCAAAGCACCCATATATAGGAAGGCTCCTAAACCTAGCAACCCCTTCCTGCTTGCCATATATATATAAGCCACCTCCTACAGTTCCAGCTTTTCCCTGGGTAGAAGTCCCTGTGTAGCTTTGTGTGACAGCCTTCTTTCCTTCAGAGCTATAAGTCACAAAGAGTTCTTCTACCTTTCATCATTCTGGGGTCATTGCATTATCCTTCATCAGAACCTAATGAATGTTGAAACACTTTAACCCTGTATAAAACAGGAGTAAACCAGACTGCCATAAAATGATTGCCATCTGCCATGGACATATGACCAGGCTTACCCTCGGCTGGGGACTGCCATGGCTGGAACTGAGATTAGGCTTTGGGCAAGCACTTGGTAGAATTGCATAGGAATATGAACATTTAACTGATCATGTTTAAGGCAGAGCAGCTTTACTGACTGCTTACATCTGAGAATTCTGTGCTAAGCACCCCGTCCTCTGCCCATCTCCTACAAGTCCAGGCAGCCCATGCACATCTGCTGCCTTTTCAGGAGCAGATCCATCTCTACCAAAAGCAAATGGGGCAAGAGCCTGAGAGCAGGCCTCAGGTCCATCTGCTTGTCTGTATTTTCTGTTTCTTTTTCCATTCTTCTTGTAAATGGCAATAGGAGAAAAAATATAAACAACTTTTAAATATTTCTCTGGATTTTTTCTCCAGTTCTCTGTTTTCTTGAAACAAAATTATATATTACCAAAGCAAATAACTACTCCGCTCTAGAGTATCTTGGTTTCATCTTTGAAAGGTATTGTTCTCTTTTCACTTATTCCTCTAGAGGTATTTTTACTACTCACTAAAAATCAGGAAGAAAATATCTTTAATATTGAAAATTATTTTGGAAGATTTAAACTCTTAGAGTTTAGAAGCAAATGACCAATGCCTCACATCAATTATAATCAATTTTATTTTATTTCTACAATTGTAAAATAATTACAATTAAGAAATAGAAAAAATAGTTTTGCTTTATGTCTAGTTTGAATGCTGCTGTATATTTTTCACATTTGTAAAACACTGTACATAATTTTATATTTTGTTTAAATAAGTGTTTCAGTGATAGTCTCAAACATTATAGTTTTGAGAAAACTACTACCATAAACCTGCAGGAAATCAAACTATTTATTAATTCATCCACAATTTCTAGAAAGAAAATATATCCTCTTTTTCCATACTGTCTTGGGAAATCCCAAGTAAGGAATGCAGGTGTTATCAGATTACAATGATAAATTTTGATAATCCTTGTATTCTGACAAATGTTTTCATCATATAAAAACCTACAAGGTGTTGAAAAAACAAACATAACCAACACACCAGTATCGGGTGCCAAGATACTAATACCAAGTAGGGATACCTTCATAGCAAGTCATGTTAAATAACTTAAAGGGACAAATTTGAATGGAAATGAACATGAGGTTGTCCAATGTAATCAGGTTCTGAACTTCATTATGGAAATAATATAATACGAAAGAAACAAAACATGACTACCGTAAGGGTTAGATATTTGAATGAGCCGATCTTAAATGATCAAGTTGACAACAGATAGGTTCATGAAACACCGTCCTTCCCATTTTATCCCTGGGAAACTGAGGCTTGAAAAGTCATTTAACTTGAACCTAGATCACAGTTATTAAGGTGGCAAAACAAAATTTGAAACTCTTTCTGAGTCCGTATTTTAATCTCTGAACCCCTTAATCGCTGTGCCATATGGGATCTTAGAGGATGGTGCTTGTTTATCTTTGTAACTGTACACATTCAACATCTAAAGATGGTCATAGTTATATAGAGAAAAGCTCAGTTAAATTATATGGATTTGAACCACAGTAGGAGAACCTGTGGAAACTTCTCAATACCTGTGGAAACTTCTAGAACCCATCCTATGTTACTCTAAAGACAAGTCTTTTTTTCATTACTTCTCAATCCTTACATTTATTGTTTTTATCTGTCTGACTTTTCTTATTACATTTTTTGAAGTTCAGTAAAATTTTGAACATAGCAGGGACTGAGAATCCTTGCTTTGTGGGTTACTGTTAAGGCAATGTTTCTGGTATTTTATCTCACAGTAGGATATTTGCTCTATGTTTTGTTAAATATTCCTTATTAGTACAAGGCAGTTAACTTTATAAATGTTTTATTAGAATTTTGGGGTGGGTGAGGTAGCCGAAGTCTGTAATCCCAGCACTTTTAGGAGGTTAAGTGGAAGAATCACTTGGCCTAGGAGTTTCAGACCACCCTAGACAATGTATTAAAACCCCACCTCTACCAAAAAGAAAAAAAAAAAAAAGCCAGAAGTGGTGGCACACATCTATAGTCCCAGCTACTCAGGAGGCCAGAGCAAGGTTGCTTGAGCCTGAGAGGTCAAGACTGTAGTGAGCCTGGATAACAGAGAAAGAACAAGAAAAAGGAAAGATAGACCTGGTCCACGTTTTTAAAATTAATTTTTTAATAATTTGAAAACAAAAAAATTTTGTTTGTTTCAATGACAAATGATTGTTAAATCAGAAAACAAAAATCTGTAGTTCTTCAGATGGTAGAATTTTCTCCTTTAATGCATTAATACCATTAAATACATTGATATGTTACCTAACAGTAAACAGACTTTGCATTATTGGGATTAATTTTATGTCAAATGCAACCACATTCTGCTTTATCTCAACCTCGGTTATAAATCATTGGGAATTAACAATCAGCACCACCGCTTTTCAAGTTTTCTTTCCCCCTGCTGTCCTTTTGAAATAACTTCAAGAGGTATCTAAGAATTTCTATCAAGTCTCCTGAACCTTTACCTGCATCTGCATCACGGATTCTTTTCTGTAGCAAATCCCACCACTGAGATATTTTTTATTTGTTTTATTTGTTTTTTGTTTGTTTTTGACACAGAGTCTCACTCTGTTGCCAGGCTACAGTGCAGTGACACGATCTAGGCTCGCTACAACCTCTGCCTCCGGGGTTCAAGAAATTCTCCTGCCTCAGTCTCCTGAGGTAGCTGGGACTATAGGCATGCACTACCATGCCCAGCTAATTTTCGTATTTTTAGTAGAGATGGGGTTTCACCATATTGGCCACGGTGGTCTCGATCTCTTGACCTCGTAATCTGCCTGCCTCGGCCTCCCAAAGTGCTGGAATTAGAGGCGTGAGCCACCACGCCCAGACCCCACCACTGAAATCTTTTGTGAGATTTATGACCCATCCAGCCTGTGTGGACTGTATATATTACTTTAGCTTCCTGTTGCCCTGCTGCCTTTCTGTTCATGGCTTCCTCTCCCTCTATTCCTTCATCCCAGAACCCTCAAGGCTCCTTCCAACATTAAGTTCCCCTTGTTCACCACTGTCCCTATGCTCCTTTTGGGCCAGTGAAAATGCCCCCAGCCTCCAAATGATGATTCTAATCCTCTGGAAGAAGGTCTTGACAGTTTTTCAGGTGGTAGAAAAGCAACTTCTTCTCTGTGTTTTAGTCTTTTGATAAAATTTCACCAAAAATAAAAATATTAATAAAACATTGCGTGCTCAATAATTAAAGGTCTTTTAGTGCTCATGTACATTCTTCCTTACATATCAAACTCTCCAGGCTTTCTGGGTAATGGGTGCATCAAGTTGTTTCCTTGAACTATCAGATGCTATCATTTAGCCTGATTCACGGAGAGTTTCCTTTGCCTGGTGTATTTGTGATTTGTTTCTGTCACCCAATCCCACCCATGTAATTACTTAGAGGGTCTATCTCACCCCAGATAATAAGCTCTGTGAGAATGGGAACCATGCGTACATCTTCCATGGTGTATGTATCTTCCTATTTATCAAACAGACTCCTATTTTTATACAAACTATGTATAATGTGCAAGTTCTTTCTAAGGTGTCTGCTTGGCCGTATTAGTATTTGTGTATCACTGAAAGTCCCCGGAGGAAAGAAAGAAGTTACTTAACTCAAACTGCTCAAACTGCCAAGCATATCTGACTCCATCTCCTACCCAGCCAGGGCCTCATGTTATACCATATGAAATTCAGTGAAGTGTGTGTGTGTGTGTGTGTGAGAGAGAGAGAGAGAGAGAGAGAGAGACAGAGAGGTGACGGGGAATGGACAGCAGTGGCAGGAATAAGTTGAACATACTACCCAATCTAGTATATTAAAATAAAATGTTATTTTTTAAGTCATTGTTCTCAACTGGTGATGATTTTAACCCTAGAGGATATTGAGCAATATCTGGAGACACTTTTTACGTTCATGACTGGAAGGGTGCTAATGGCTGCTGGTGAGTAGAAATAAAGAATGTTGCTAAACATTATGAAGCACAGAACAGTCCCCAATACAAAGGCTTATGTAGCCCAAAATGTCAATAGCGCCAAGGTTGAGCAACCCTGCTCTAGGTGAAACATGGACATTCTCACACATCCTAAGAGTTTACATTCCTCAAATATAAATGGAACACTGATGATATACTACACGTAGGAAGATGTATGCATGGTTCCTGCTGTCATGGAGCTTATTGTTTGGGGTGAGATACACCCTCTCAATAATTCATTGTGATTAAGAATGATGGGAGCCACAATGGAAGTAGGATGCAATATCCATTGAAAGAATAAAGGAGAAAATATTCAAGAGTCCTAAATAAGAGTTAAATAGTACTTTTTATTCACTATTTGCATCAATATTTATAGAAAAATCTCATTAACACAATGATGCTTTATTCACAATAGCATAATTCAAAGAAAATTATACTCTTTGGCCAATGAAACATAATATTGTTAGCTAATAAATAGATGCAATAATCCAAACCACCTCCCCTCCCTTCCCTATCTCTCCTCCTCTCCCCTCCCCATGCCATTCCATTCCTTTGTCCTCAGAATGTGAAATTAGTTTTTAAAACTAATCCAGAGAAAATAAACTAATTTTTATTTTAGACTGGAAAGTATGTTTTTTGAAAATCCAAGCTATAAGATGTTTCTTATTATTCATTTTTCTCCTCCTCTATCTGCAGGGAAATATCTTCTGTCTCTCTTTCTCCCTCTCTCCCTCTCCTCCTTCCTCTCTGTCTCTCAAAAGCTCTTACAATGTCATTAACATCTGTTTACATTGACAATAAATAAAAGGCATCTGCAGGGATGAAGATACACTGATATGTTTTCAAACTTTATGACTTTTCTCCTAGTATTTGATCTTCATAATATGCACTTTCTGTTATGATCCAATTAATCTTAAACACGATACCAGGCATGTAGACTGTTTGGTTTTAATTTACTAGGTTTTAACTAGTGGTATTTTCTCTTTGGGTATTGCTCTGCACCTATAAATTATTTGGTAGCAATTATCTCTTAAAATGCATCCAAATGCTTTTCACTTGCTTCTTGAATTCCAAGTAAGCCTTCAGTTGAGATATTCCTAAGAACTCATTTTAATGTTCTTTTTGTTTCTTCCTCTAACAGAGAGATATATGGATGATTTTTTTGGCTTGCAGTATGCGTAATTTGAAGAGTGCTGGGAGCTTCCCTGACCAAAAATAACTCCATCTGTATACAATTCGATAATATCTCATTCCTTTGCAGATTAAAACAAATGAGTACAAAACTCAGAATTTCCTGATGACATCAAATTTATCAGGTAAGCTGTTAAAATCACAATTTAAACGAATCAAATTTGCGAGGAGTTGGAAACTAGGTTAGGTACTGGAAATCTTTGGTGTGTGGGCCACAGACATTGCTGCTTCTATAAACAGATGGATCTGTAAGAGTCAATGGGCTGAAATAGGAAGAATGAATGGGAGTTTTCTCAGCAGTGAGTCCTGTCTTTGATTCTCAGTGTGTCTGTTATCAACTGTGTTTCTACAGATTCTTCAATTGTCTAATCCCAAGGTTCCTTCACTACAAAAAGGATGCTATTCCTACCTTGAAGGATGGTTATGCAGATGAAAAGTAAAGTAATGATAATGATTCTGCTACATTTTATTTTCTGAGTTTTTAGCCTGTATTATCAAATTTTATTCTCACAAACTGTTACTGTGTACAAGAAATGACATTATGCAAAAATTAAATAATTTACCTCTAGTCTTCAAATATGTGAAGAATTAGGATAAAGAACAAATCCGGCCAGGAGCAGTGACTCACACCTGTAATGCCAGCACTTTGAGAGACCCAGGCGGGCAGATCACTTGAAGTCAGGATTTCAATACAAGCCTGGCCAACATGGGAAACCCCATCTCTACCAAAAATGCAAAAATTAGCTAGGCATGGTGGTGCATGCCTGTAGTCCCAGCTACTCGGGCGGTTGAGGCAGGAGAATCGCTTGAAACTGGGAGGCAGAAGTTGCAGTGAGCCAAGATCATGCCACTGCATTCCAGCCTGAGGAACAGAGTGACACTCTGTCTCAAAAAACAGAAAAAAATTAAAAGAAGAACAAATCCAAGCAACGTGGGTCAGATTTTATATTTATAATTACTGCATATGTAATAGACACTGAATAAATAGCAGCAATGACTATTGCAAGAAAGTACCAAACCTATTTAAGTTGTGTTCAAGATTGTCATGGGCAGATTATTCAATGTGATCTAATGGTTTGAAATATTGCAATCAACGTAACCTCTTTTATTCTTGTATATTGTGGTTAAATATACTAGAAAACTCTACCATAGGCTTCCGTTTACCCTGCAACCGCTATTAACAGTAGAATATGTTGACAGCTGAACCTGTTTTAGAATGGGTGATTAAAGTGGGTATATTTCAGTTTTCTCTATGTATTTAGCCTCAGAATGAGTTCCTAAACTAAATTTGCTTTCCTTAATTATCTAAATCAATTGTTTGAATGGCACCATATCTACACAATAGCAATACAACTTCATACTTAATTTTAATTAGTTAAACATAAAGTGACTGGGTTGGCAATCGAACAGATGGAAAATTTATAATATTAAACCCACAGTGCCCCAAATGTTGAAGCCCATCAAACAAAGAAGTCTGTTCTTTTTTCCCCTCTACTTGTGAAAATTAATATATATATATATATTTCTCCACAAAATGCCTAGCAGACCTCATTGATCTACCCACATTTTAAACGGTGCATGAACAATGGGACTTAGGCAAGCTTGTGGTGCAATACACAACACCTGTTCACAGACTTAGTAATATAACATGCCTATTGTAAGTAATTTTGGATCTCTGATTTTCAAATAGACAATGAACTCTGGAATATCTTTATCAGTAGCATAGTGGAAAAAAATGAAAAATTAAAAAAACCAAGAGGCATCATTGGATGTTGCCGGAAAAGTCTACCCTGCAATATTCCAAGAAGCCTTACCATACGATAGTCATTACATTAGTAAATCTGCCAAGAATTAGATACCCGCTCTCATATTTGCTATCTCAGTAATTTTATATTTTAAGATCCATGTTCATCAGACAGGGAAATATCATATTAACCAATATCACAGGAACAATATGGTGATTTAATTAATGTATAGTGAAAGATCATTGTTACTGGAATCAGAATACTCTAGTTCAGAGGCTGGCAAACTTTTGTGTAAAAGGTCAAATAGATAACAAACATTTTAGGCTTTGCAGGCCACATGATCTGTTGCAACTATCCAACTCTGCTTTTGTAAACAGGAACACAGTCATTCACAATACATAAACCAATGGTCAAGGCTATGTTCCAATTGAACTTTATTTTTGAACAGAAATTTGAATTTTGAATGATTTTCATGTGTTACAAAATGTTATTTGGGGGTTCTTTATTCCCACTATTTCAAAAAGTAACAATGATTCTTAGTTTATGGACTATACACCCCAAAAGAAACAAAAAGTGGGCCTTAGTTTGCCAACTCCGGCTCTAACATAAGATCAAGGAATTCATATACAAATCAAGTGACCATATAATTTACTGTTCAAATCTGGATACTTTAGAGTGAAAAGATGCTCTAAACTAATAAAAATTACATACAATATTTTCTAATAAGAATATTTTTGAAACATTTTTAAGACTTGAAAGATAAGTAAATAGCAAATAACTAATATGCAAATATCATTTTTATTTTGATCATCTGGTTCGCAAAATATAATACACTCAGACTAAAGATTCTGAGCGTGTGGTCATGATGTTAAATCAGTTTCTCAGCCATGCATATCTCAAATAACACATCTCACAGCTGGCTTACATAGTCATCACGTGGTTTGTAGGGACAGCAGCATCAAGCCCTTCCCTTCTACCTGAGAGAGCTGCCCCTACACCTTTGTCCAAGAGCCTTCCATTTCATCCTCAACCACTGGTATGCATGCTGGCCTTGAAAAGGAAGCATTAGTCACTTTGCATGTGGAAAAGGCTGAAAAAAGAATAGATGGGTTGTTGTTACCTCTCTTGTTAAAATTTAATCTCATGCCAAAGTAAAGGTTCTGTTCACTGCTGATGAGCCTCACACTGAGGCTGAGACCAAGCCAAGTCCCGGAAGCACGAAATAGAGACCCTCCAAAATGATCCTAGCTCATTTTAATTTTATAAATAATAATACCATTTCATCATTTTCATAAAATGAAATATTTGAGACAACCGGCAAGTCAGAAGAGAGGCTAGGATAACCCTTGCCTGGGACAGGACTGATCTGCCCCATTTTTCCCAACATGCCTTCTGGTTTTCCATTTTATAACCTTCTTCAAGTAAATGCCTAAATGGAATCTTACATATAAGGCCTTGACTGCCTTATGCAAAATTGAAACCTCATCTGTGCCTCTCATACACACCTGGAATTCCTCATCTCTTTTGTTCTCTTACAGCTTTCATTTTTCCCTCCTCCTCCCCCTTCTTCTCCTCTCCCTCCTTCTTTTTTAAATAGCAGTGACTCTTTCTAACGTACTACAAAATTTATTTATTTATCATCTTTGTTTCATCTAATATTCCCAAGTTGAATGTGAATTTCCCAAAATAAGAGACTTTTGCATATTTTCTCTCCTAATGTATTTAAAGCACTTAGAATATGTCTGATACGTAATAAGTCCTAATAAACATTTGTTTAACAACTTAATAATAATAGGTTATATGTTATGGAAACAACTTCATATCACTGTTTCAAGCACGTTTCATAGATTCACTTCACAGTTCTTGCTGTAACTCTGATGTGGGGGCTATTTTTCTCTCCAATTTACCAGTTAGAAAACCAACGTATGAAGAGGTTAAGTAAATTGTCAAATAGCTATCAAGTGGCAGAGCAGGATTTGGTTCTAGAAATCTGGCTCCACAGTTTGTATTCTCAAACTTGTGAAATATTTTTAAATTAAATAAAACTTTAGTGCCAAATATATTTTTTAAACAGCAGTCATACATTGCTTAACTATGGAAATACATGCTGAGAAATGTGTCTAGGCAATTTTGTCATTTGTTGTGTGAACATCAGAGGGTACTTACAAATACCTGGAAGGAATAATCTACTACACGCCTAGACTATATTGTATAGCCTATTGCTCCTAAGCTACAAACCTGTGCAGCATGTTACTATAATGAGTACGTTGGACAACTAGAACAAAATGGTAAGTATCTGGGTATTGAAACATATCTTAACATAGAAAAGGTACAGTAAAAATGTGGTATTATGATCTTCGAGGCCACCATCATATATGCAGTCTGCCGTTGACCGAAATATCTTTATACATTGCATGATTGTAATAGAACGATTTTTTTAAGTCATGGAAAAAACAACTTTAAAAAAAAATTTAAAAAGTTATTCCATAAAGTAGAATAAAAACTAAAGGACATAAAATATGAGCAAAACGTATGATATAAAAAGATAAATCTAGGCTTCATTAGCCAGCTGGTAACATTTCTTAAAAGAAAATATCCAGAAATCAGAAAGAAGGACATAAGGAAAAATACTATAGAGAAAAATTTTCAAGAGCAGAGGTGCTTATATGTTTTTTGAGTTTCCAACAAAATAATAATAATAAAAAAAATTGGCCGGGCGCGGTGGCTCATGCCTGTAATCCCAGCACTTTGGGAGGCCAAGGCTGGCAGATCACGAGGTCCGAAGATCAAGACCATCTTGGCTAACATGGTGAAACCTCGCCTCTACCAAAGTATACAAAAATTAGCCGGGTGTGGCTGCGCGCATCTGTAGCCCCAGCTTCTTGAGAGGCGGAGGCAGGAGAATTGCTTGAACCCAGGAGTCGGAGGCTGCAGTGAGCCGAGGTGGCGCCACTGCACTCCAGCCTGAGTGACAGAACGAGACTCCGTCTCAACAGAAAGGAAAAAGTTATTTCTATACTTAAACATATCATTGAACTATTTCCGATCCCAAAGTATGAAAGAGAAAAGTTTTCGAGGAGAGAGAAATGTTCAAAGGCACAGGAATTAGACCAGCGTCAGACTTAGTTACTGAGAGTTGCTCCGTTGATTCAGGCAGCCAAAGTTTAAGAACAACTTATTTTTCACTTGAAATTCTGCATCAAGAAAAAGTATGAACCTCAGTGTGAAGGCACAATAAAGACATCTTCAAAGTCAGAAGTCTTCAGTAAATTGACTTACACAGATTTTTAAAGAAGTTACTTGATGATACACTCCAGGGAAAGAAGACTTAGTTGAGACAGAGAAAGGTGGGAGGGAGAGTGTTAGGAAAATAGTGGATCCAACCTAGAAAAGACATGAAGAGAAGGTCCCCAAAATAAACTTTGGAACATGGTTAGAAGACACTATTTGCATTTTGGAGAAGGAAGAAAGGGCTTAAATATAGAGGCAAAAGGGAAGATTACAGGGGTAGTTGTCTGGATGTGATACACTTGAGGAAACTGGAAGTAATAAAAATAATTAGATAAAGACATGCTATTCAAGAAAAAAAGGACGCTTAGGATCTGAGAAGCAGAGTTACAGAAGGGATCCATAAATGAAAGAAAATATTCACCTGTGATAAATATTTACATCGTTATGATTTTAATTTCAAAATTATAGTTACATAATGTAGAGTTATATAGAGTTATACAGTTGTATATAGTATATATGTTTATGTATATGTTATATATTATTTATATATAGTATATGTATTTATAGTTACAGAATAACATATAAATGTTTTCAGGCTTGAAAATATAAAAGTAAAACATAAATGACACAGTTTTGTAGGTAGAAGATTCTGGAAGGTAGGGGTAACTTGGAGAGAAGGGTGAGTGCGCTGCTGAAGCCTCAATTTTCAAAATGGAGAGTCAAGAAATAACATCTTTAGTCTTCAACGAATAAGATAGGCATGTTAATTTTGAATTTTTGTTAAAAAATTATAATCATAAAAGCCGTAAAGGAAAGTGATCTAACTATATTGAAGGGCGAAGAAAGTGAAAGAAGAGAAATTACACTAAACCTCATCTAACCTAGCAAAAAGTTGAGGCTTAATACCTAAAATCTCTAAATTACGCAGTAATGGTTTAAGAATAGCACTTGGTAATATGGTGATAATTGCCTGAAGAAACAGCTAAGACTTGAGAAGAGAGCCTTCTGGGAATGGAGATTAGAGATGACAATAGGGAAAGCAATTCTGTTTTTTTTTTTTTTTAATTTTATTTGACAATTTTCAAAATAATAGAATAAATTGAACATTTTTTAACAACAAAGAAAAATGGTAGATAATGGAACCAAAATGAATAGAGTTAGCTATGCCATACATTTAAAAGCATTAGCATTGAGTTAATGTCTATTTTGCCTACCATCATTATTACCTTTGGAACTTCATCTCACTCCTGCTCAGCCATCTCCTTTAATTTCTTGAGCTTATGGTGCATGCTCCAGACCCAGGTACTTTCTGCAAATTGCACCATTAGCCTGAATGCTCTTCACTCAGTTATTTGCAGTGCTCACTCTCTCACCTACTTGAGATCTTGCACATAGAGTACATTTTCAACAAACTTTTCTCTAGTTAGGTTAAAACATAGAGTACATTTTCAACAAACTTTTCTCTGGTTAGGTTAAAACTTTCTCTTCTTTGAAATTACCCTTTCATTCCTTTTTCCTGCTTTATTTTTCCTCCATAGTACTCACCACCATGTAGCAGATTGTACACTTTACATGCATTTTGTTTAATTTCTATTACCATTAGAACACAAGAGTCATGTAATCAGAAAATATTGTCTATTGCATCCACTGCTCTAACATTTAGGATGATAGGCAGCACATAGTAAATGTGAAATAAACTGTTGTTGAATGAATGACCTCCAGATGCTTTTGCTAAGGCAATAGAATTGCTCATGGTCAGTTGGCAAAGATTCCTGTCTGTTGGCCAGGATTTGGAGGAGCTTTGGCAATGTTTGCATTATTTGTCTTTCATGACTAGCAAAGCCACATTCATTCTTTATTGCTGCCATCTCTTACCAAGTATTTCATATAGTCCCTAAGTATTTACATATTTTTTCAAATAGTCCTGGAACATCTGTAAAATAGCTATTATAAAACCCATTTTAGAGAAGGATGAAAAGAAACTCAGACTGAGAGATTATAGGTAACTTAGTTAAAGCCCACAATTAAAGTCTTAATTAAAGCCTATAATTAATTTGGTTAATCCTGGCTACCAAATGTCAGAATTAATATATTCAGTCAGGCCATAGTCAGGCTTTGCAGGCCTGGGAGACATTTTTAAATGACTTTGCATTGAGTGTGTATCAAGTAAATATTTTTCTCTGCAAATTATAGAGAACTAAATTCCACTGGCTAACGTAATAAAAGCTATTTATTGTCTTATACAACTAAAAAAATACCGTATAAGGGTAGGGCAAGTTCCAGGTAAGAGTTTATTCCCAAGGTTTGTGATATCTTCAGGTATATAGCTATATTTCTCTATGATTCCTTTAACTCTGACTTTGTATGTTTGCTTTTTATCCAGCTGGCTTTTCTTTTGTCAAAATGTGGACACCTCTACATTCTCAGTTTTATCTTAAGACGATGCTTGAGAACCGATGTTCAAATTGATTAAAAATACTCAAGACTTTCCTAACAAATTGGTTGATATGGTTTGGCTGTGTCCCCACCCAAATCTCATATTGAATTGTAGTTCCCATAATCCCCACCTGTCGTAGGAGGGAACCTGGTGAGAGGTAATTTAATCATGGGAACGGTTACCTCCATGCTGTTCTCATGATAGCGAGTGGTTCTCATTGTTCTCATGATAGCGACTGAATTCTTATGAGATCTGATGGTTTTATAGGGGCTTTCCCCCCTTTTGCTCTGCAGTGCTTTCCTGCCATCATGTGAAGAAAGACGTATTTGCTCCCTCTTCCACCATGATTGTAAGCTTCCTGAGACCTTGCCAGCCATGCGAAACTGAGAGTCAATTTAACCTCTTTCCTTATAAATTACCCAGTCTTGAGTGTGTCTTTATTAGCAGTGTAAGAACAGACTAATTCCTGGAGATAGAATCATCATCTATACAACCCAATGTGGACATGAGGGATTCATACTGTACAGCCAGCCGCAATGTTTAACATGGAGTATAGTTTGTCCAAAAATTTTGTATGTGTTGTTTCAACATATTTCCTGGAAGCCATGTGTATAATGATGACAGAATATAAAATGGATGAGACTTGTTCCATAAACATTACAGTGTTAATAATTATTTTTATTCTCTAGTAATATCCGATGTAAATGGAAGGAAGGAGACAAGCGTGGACTTTTTTTAAATAAAGAACATAACAGGAAGAGGAAGAAGAGAGGAATGAGAAATACTTAGCTTTTTTGGTGGTGAGTAGGACAACAAGAAAGGGGAAGCAATTCTCTGCAGAAGATGAAAAAAATACTCATGACAAGTCTTACTTTGGTTACCATTTTCTTGTGATGCCTACTTAAATGCTTTTTCCTTTATTTGGTGAGGAAACACAATGTAAAATATTTAACACAAAGGAAACCAGTTATTGTCAAATGTAACAAAATTGACTGAAAATCTGTGGCTCTATTGTTTAGCAGTGACACTATAACTAAGGTGACATCCACAATCAGAACCATGTCTGTTGAGCATAATGTTTTCCTTTATTTAGAGAAATAATTTATACCTGGGAAATAGACTGGTTTTCACATAAATTTAGCGGGACTGAAGTAACTGACAGCCCCACAGATAGAATCCCTCCATTAGTTAACAAGACGGATCTCTTGTATGTGTTATTGTGACTATAACATTGTCTCGAACAGAGGATGCAACAGTGAGTTTAGCAATTTACGTTAAATGATAGAAAATACTTTTCTTATTCTTGGTTTTATAATCCCAAAAGACTTAAAAATACACACATACACACACATTCTCATTCACAACCTGCCATAGTAAGTAAGGAAATTATTGGTGTGTGTGCGTGTGTGTTTGTGTGTGTGTGTACAGTGTTTATTCATTTGGTAATTACAGTGTTTAGGAATTTAAGTCATCATTTTAACAGTATGAAAATTTTACTTAAAAATATGCTCTCTGATTTTTGTTTCAAAAAAATAAAATATATGAGAAGAGTAGATTGAATATAAAGATAACAATCAGAAGCTGAGATGCCGCTGCCTCTTCAGGGGAGTACCTTCTCTCCCATTTGCCAGTTACACTCTGTGTGGAATAACATTCACCTTCTTTATAAGCTTTACTAATTGACTGCTCCCTACATAGCCAGTATGACCTATGTCAAAGGGAAATAGCACTAAACACTTGTTAAACTTGGCAAGACAGACTTTATTCTGACTACTGCAGTAAGAGAAAAAGATTCCACTGTAACCGAGCTGAACTCCAACCAAGACAAAGGTGACTGAGGTTTTAAAGGAACAATAGAGAGGAAACAAAAAGGGGCCATGGGGAAGTGAAAAAGCACAAAAAGAAGCAAGGAGAGTGATGAAGAAACAAAAAGGAATCTAAGGGGAAATAGAAAATGATATAGGGAGATGAGTAGAAAATTACTGACAGTGGTTGGGTGGACCACGTGGGTTGGGACAAGGTACATTTTGTAGTTTGGCAGTATTGCAATATTTTACTTGGGACTGTGGTCACCTTTAGTGGTTGGGTCTAGTGCAGGCAGAAGCCAGGCTGAAGTAGCTAAGTCTCTTAACACAATGCTCAGGCAAGTTCGTTTTGCTGTGTGGGAGTTCAAAGTTCACACTTACCATTCTTGCTTTAAAATTAAGATGCAAAGCAGTTGATCAACATAGAGGGAAGGGGAGGAGGGAGACGTGACAGAGGAGTGGCCCAGATGCATGTCCCAGGCTACGAAACTTCTATGTGAAATTGCTTTTCAAACTAAATGCTCATATCCAGTGGAAGCGGGGCCGGATTGCCATGAGGAGTTTGAAACCTCAAGATAAATAAGGCTCGTTGCCCTGGAGGAATAACTTTACTGAATAAGCAAGTCGTTTTGAGTATATTTTAAATACTTTCTATGCTCCCCAGCAGCAGAGAATATATTCATCTTGCTCTCTGTCATCATTCCAGAATCTACCAGAATGTCCAGCTCTCACTATTTTTCCTTCCCCTCTCCTTCCTCCTCCTCTTTCTCTGCCTCTGCGTTTTTCTTTTTCTCCTTCCTTATTCTTTCATTCAAAGTACAAAGTAGTTTGTGTAACAAGATGCTCAGAAAATTGAGAATAAAGAGTGAAGATTTCAGTCTATATTTCTGGAATATTAAGAATATACATACTTTCAAGTCCCTATTTTCAGGAAAAGGAGAGGAGAGACAGACAGAGAACGCGAGAATAATGAGATGTCCTGGAGTCCAATTGTTCAAAAGATTATAATTGCTCTGTAACTGAGGCATTTTGAGATTTCCTGTTTTAACTTAATCTTTTGATTTTTTTCTTTTTTATTGAAAAAGTATTTATTATCTAACTTTGAGGTATATAAATTCAATAATTAAAAAGAACAGTACTGATTGTTTTTAACACGCAAAAGTCAAAGTGTCAAATAGTCATTTAGAAACATTCTTATAAGTTGGGTTTAGTTTAAATCACTTTCTAAGATGTTTGGCGTAGGCTTGATAATTTATTCAGATTTTTCTGGTCTCCCAAATTTAGCTTGAAAACATGCCAAAAGGGATATAATTTTTCCCCATAACTTTCTGCTCCCATTTAGAATGCAAATTACTGCAGAACAGCATCTTGCACGATATGGTAACTTTTCCACTTCTGAACTGCAGAAAATAGGAATATGTGTCACTAATATTTGTTAACTTCTTCCAGTGTTTGGGATGAAGTGGACTTTAAACAGACCAGGTCAAAAGTGCAGAGCCACAGAAAGGGATGTTTGAGTTTCCATTTCCTAAATCTACTCACTGATCCCAGAATTTTATTACTTATTTGTCTTCTTGATGGAGGGGACGACTAACTGTCAAGCCCACATCAGATGCACGTCTCAAAATTCACAAGCTGTCATTTCTTCTTTCTAAGTAGCACCTTTTGTTAGGAATGATAAACCAAATCCCTCTGAGATTTTCTTTTTTTTAATTCAAACCTAGGGGAGTGAAGGGTTCCCATAGTTACAGCTATTGTTATCAAACTTATTTTAAATATTTTTAAGTGCCAGTTTTTTTTTTTTAAGATAATGTGTTGATTGTCTGGGATGATTGTTGAGAGGTCAATATCACACTCTGTCACTGTGCTGTAACCTCAACTTGCTCTTTATTAAAAATCAGAAAGAGATTTTTCTTTCATGTCTATTGAATTGCTTTAAGAGAGCGCTGCACATTTTTCAGTTCTTCCTGGTGGGGTTACCTCTTTAATTCCCAGTAGAGATCCTAAGAAAAAAAGACAGTCATCAGCTTACGAGCAGCATGTATTAAGACTATTGTCTTTGGTGAAATCAATTAAAAGATCATGACCACTTGAGGAGAGAAATTTTCTTTTACTTCAGTTATACAACAAAGGAAGCCATGGTGAAATATTATTAATGATAAACCATTAGAGAGGGCCAACTATGTTTCAAAATTACTTTGCTAAGGTTTGAGGGCATGTAAATAAATAGATCTCTTGTATTACCCTCAAAGAATTACAGGTTGGGTTAAAAAGTAGCAGAGACAAGCACGTAAACACTAACTCAAAAATTAGGCATGTGATAAAAAAGTGTATAGATAAAAATGAATGGGAGTGCAGATGAAAAATGATCAAATTCTTCCTAGGGCTTTGGCTGGGAAAATCTGATTAAAAAAAAAAAAAAGTAAATAAATGGGTTGAGCCGCTATGTAGGAGTTCAATAGACTGACAAGGGACAAAGAGAATAATTGGAAAAGGGAAGGCGATGTTGTCATCTGCAACGTGCCAGGTAGTTGTCCTACAGTCACCTAAAACACAGGTAAGCATAGATAGCATAGTAAAGTCTTGAAGAAGCCATGTGGTCATCATATCAGACTGTATAAGAGAAAGTGGTAAAAAATAAGGTGGAAAAGGTCACTTTTCCAATGGGACATGCCTTGAAGGGCCAGGAAGAGCATAAGTTGAGTTTTGAAGGAGGTATAAAATCAAAAAAAAGCATCCAGGTTTTCCACACAGTGTAAGAATAAGATTTCTGGTGGGTAAAAGTGGCCAAGCAGGCAAGATTTGAATGGAGGCCTTCCTTAGCATAGTAAGGAAAGAAGAGATCATGATAGCTCCAATACTATGATTAAGGAGTGTGAACTTTGTCATCCAGGGAGCAACAGAGGGGTCCATTGCAAGCATAAAGTAGAGGGGAGACATCTGCAAAGCTCTCTTGCAGAAAGATTAATCTGGCAGAGTGTGATGTCTTGGAGGAATGTGTCGGAGTAGGTCAGTGGCTGGGAACAAGTCATTTATTCAAATCTAAAATAGTAAGAGCTATGGTAAGGGTGATGTCAGGGGAAATAAGATCACACAATGACCATAAGGAATGCCCTCATATACGTAGTATAACTTCTTGTTCTTCAGTTCCTCCATTAAACCGAGTTGTTTCCTCCAACTTTGTGAGTGTCAAGCCAAGTGGATCACACATGGTTGGCAATTATTTCACACATGAGTTCCATCCTATTTGCAGTTTCTTTTTCCAGCTCAGATATACACCAGATTTTGTATTTTTGGTGAATGAATTAAATCAGAGTAGGAGTAGCAGTTTGCCTAATGTTGCAATGGTAAGGAAGGAGGTAATGGGAAAGACCATTTCATGTTAACTTACTCTGTCAGTGGGAACTCTTCCTCCCTTTCATCCCCTCTGTGCTCCAAACATCAAGTCAGGAGAGAACAGACCAATGAAGTTGCAAGGACTGTGTTTTTTTAATGGACTCATAAAACACAGGCCCTCCCCTCCTATAACTCTACCTCAGAAAAATAGACGCCTTCTTCATCATCTCAACATTCTGTGCTTCACTCAACTGCAGCACTAAGGAAGGGGAATGACCAGAAGGAAGAGGGTGGGAAAAACATGGCTGATATTCTGAACTCTAGGGAGGACAAATACTGCTGAAGAATTTACGATGATAATATAAACAGGCTCCAACTAGCAAACAATTCTCTTTCATCCCACTGATTTATCTAAAAATTAAAAAGACCGAGTCAAATCAAAATAGCGGTATTAAATTTGCAGAACTCAGAGTGTGCATTAAAGGAAAACATTTAAAATGTATACCAGGAGAGCATAATGGGAATGGAACTAAACTAGTACTATTTAAACTTTTTTTTCCTTTAATTTATAGGTAACCACCATTTCCACTCAGTTCAACCTGGAGATTAGATTGCAATGATATATAGATGCTATTAAGGTGAAGATTATAGGGCTATATTCTGGTCCCCAAGAGCCGCTAATTGAATTGTTCCTATGATAATGGATACATGTTGAATAGCTCTGTGCAGAAAGAAAATAATTTATTTCCTGTGATCCATTTTATGCTCAACCCATAGGCAAAGCCAACTAAAGACATTCAGCATTTATTCAGCCTGTGCAAGTCCTCATCCTAAAGGTAACATTTCAGCCACTTTTCTAAATGATGATAAATACATGAAGCCAAGATATCCACAGGATGGAATTATTTTATCAAAGCTAATTTCTCCACAGAATCACCACCTTAAAGTTTTCTGTCAAAGGTGAGTGGCCAAGGCAGAATTGAATTATGTTACCTACGTAAGAGAAGGAAAAGAGAAGATAACGTGTGAAAGATTCAATTCTATCTCTAATAGGCTTTTTCCTTTCTGACACATTTGGTTTAGCTGTTCTCCAGAAATCAGCTTGAGAAGGATGTGTGTGTGAGAGTGAGAGCTCACATACATATGCTGCGCGCATAACACACCCTGAAATTATTTAAGAGTTTTAATTTAGATGATTAGAGTTTTGATAAAGCCTAGTTGCCCTCCCAATTTACTACAGAGATGAGAAAAATAAGTATGTATTATAAAATATAATGCAAATTTATACGATATGTGTGTTTCAATGAAGTAAATTTACATGACTTCAAGGTTTCATTTGAGCTCCCGTATGAAAATTCAATAGCTTTCCTGAAACCTTTCCCATCCATCTCTGCATGCAAAATTGGCTCTAGAATCCTCATGCAAAGCAGGATCCCAAGTGATATTCTTGGCACTCACACATTTAGCACCTAATGGATTCCAAAAGTGAGACAGCACATGAAAATGAGAAAGTATGATAAAATAGGTTCAAATAATGGCAACATGAATAAAAATCACAAATGTTGAACATTATGTTAACATTAAGGGCTGAAGGAAGAATTTTTCTATTTTATATAAAAATGGAACCATTTAAAAAATAACTAAAATCATTCTCCTTTTTTCTTCCTTTTTGATCTTTTATTAAACTCTACTGACAAATTCTGTTCTCCCGATGGGATTATCTGTAAACCCCCGTGCCCCTTGACTTCATGTATATGTACAGTGAAGTCTGAGTTACCTTACAATAGCTTGTTTTGTGTGCTTGTATCAGTTACCTCCATAATTCTTTCTTCTTTCTCCTCATCTGTTTACTCAAAGGTTTTACTTTTGCAGTGTTTGACCAACACATTGTCACTCTCATGCCCTTGGCCAAGACACTGTGGCCTGTTTTGTTTATACACTATTATTATCCATTAATAAATATATTTTTCACTCATAACATTTATTTGTTTTGGGATTCCTCTCATCTCAAATAAAATCTCCATTGGGAATGGTGTTGCAAATGGTTTCACATAGTAGATACAAATTAAATAATTGTTACATGGACTATTTTCCTTAGAAAGAATTCACCATGGGAAGTTTTCAAAACCTTTGTTAATGATTACCAGAAAATGTCAGCTCTAGCTGCTAACAGATCTGGGACTTAAACATGACAATATATGATAGAAGGGAAGGAAAAAAATTTGAATTTTCTTACTTTCTGAAGTCTTCAATTTTAATGTTAAAAAAGTGCAAGGTGAAGTGCCTATTTCGCTATAGTGCAAAATTTAGGGAATGGTGCAGACATCTATATCATCAATATAGATGATAAAGATATATTTCAAGGACCTCATAAGACACCGATATAAATTAAAGAATAGATATTGTTTTCAACATCATTTTTACTTGAATTTATCACTTTGAAAGAGACAGGAAGATATGGGAATGAATAGTATAGATATTGTCCTCATTATGAATTCCATCTGTAGTATTCACGTTAACTTATTCTGGCAGTGGGAACTCTTCCTCCCTTTCATTCCCTCTGTGCTCCAAGCATCAAGTCAGGAGAGAATGGACCAATGTAGTTGTAAGGACTGTGTTTTTCTAATGGACTCATAAAACACAGGCCCTCCCTTCCTATAACTCTATTTCAGAAAAAATAGACTCCTTCTTCTGCATTGTCTCAGCATTTTGTGCACCACACGGCTGCAGTACTAAGGGAGGGGAAAGACCAGAAGGAGAGGGGGAAAAGCATGGCTGATATCCTGAACACTCAGGGGTGCAACACTGCTGAAGGATTTATCATGATAGTGTAAACAGGCTGCTATACCATGACCATGATTTTGATATACCAGGACAAAGAGAACCTGGCCAGGTAAAATAATTACATCATTTAAAAATTGTCAGCTGGGTACAGTGGGTCACGACTGTAATCCCAGCACTTTGGGAGGCCAAGGTGGGCAGATCACAAGGTCAAGAGTTTGAGACCAACATGGTGAAACCCCGTCTCTACTAAAAATACAAAAATTAGCTGGGCATGGTGGCATGGGCCTATAGTCCCAGCTACTCGAGAGACTGAGGCAGGAGAATCGCTTGAACCCAGGAGGTGGATGTTGCAGTGAGCCAAGGTCGTGCCACTGCACTCCAGCCTGGTGGCAGAGGGAGACTCCATCTCAACAAAAAAAAAAAAAAAAAAAAAAAAGTCAAAGGCTAAAGAATACTGCCATAATGTAATAAGCCATGGGCATCTCTTCTCTCTCTTGCCAAAGAAAATGCACACACATGTACTCATGCACACACACATAACACACACAAGTAAACCCATGGATATGCAATTAGGATGGTGAAATACATAAATAAAAATTGAAGAATGTGAAATGAATGAAAGAGTTTATAACTGTTTTTAAACACTTTCATGATTGTCAGGATATAATAGGAAAGAGGTTTAATTTCTGTTCTTTTACTAACTCAATCAACATATGTATTTATTTTGTCCACTATCTAGACCTGTAAATGATTGTGTAGTAGTACACTAGTACACAAATGATGTGGGTAAAAACATGGGCAAGTCAAACACAGTCTCTGTGCTTCTGGGAACTACATAGTTGTGGGAAGCAATGGGCTCAAATGCATTGAATTTGGACTAGTGTATAAAATTGTGGGGAAGAATAATGTAACATAATGGAGAAATGCAATCTTCAGAAAAGAAATATATTTCTTGTGAAGGACTGAGGCCCTCATCACTATGATATATTTTAAAGAGGTTCTCTAGAAAAGCTGAGGGAGAATATATTAGACAATTGACCCCTAAGGTACTTTCCAACATATTAATTCTATGATTCAATATTCAAGGGGCTCAACACCCATGATAGGATTATCCAGTTTATTAAGAATATTATACAGAAGTAGGAGAAATTTACAATCAAGTTAATTGCATGACTAGCACCTGGAGGATCTGCACGCAGTATCTCCCATTATTACAATAGATTATATAATATACAAATTCTCAAATTTGGTGTTGGATTGGCTTTGTATCTGTTTAATCAGTCGTCTGCACTTCTTCATCATAATTTTCTATTGTGCTTCCCCGCCCCCCCAAATTTAACATGCTGGTTTCCATTGGCTTATTGAAAATATTAGAATTGAATGGTTTGTGGAACACTTCCAGGGATGTGGTTTTGGAGGAGTCTTCCTTTGCTATTTTTCATAGTACAGAATTTTTATAGAGCTCATTTGATATGATTTCTCATATACATTATGCTTGTGAATCTATTTAATTGTGGCTCCTGATAAATGGCATCCAGCTATACCTGTGACATTTGTCAGAAGGATAGTCTGCATGATGCATTTTGATAACTCTTAATAAGTGATAAATGTGGCATTCAGTTAAGTTTACATAGCACACCTGGTGCAGCAAACCCACACAGCTGTTAACAGGTGTGAACACTTGTTTACCAGCATTATTGGCATTCGCTCATTTGAGTCAGCTTCCCAGGTTTACTACTGCTGCTAAATGAGTCAAACTTATCTTAATAGCACTGTGGCCAGTGTCTGTGTTTTCCAGCACTGCTTAATTTAGAAGAAATCAGCATGACTGAAAAGTGACTTTCTTGCAATTCACCTGAATTTGACCTACCCAGATTGGGAACTTGATTTCCTGGGCACATATCTGTTGACTCTGGATTTTCTGCCAAAATGTGCCTGCCATTCCAGCAATGCATTTACAATTGCATTGTAATTTCCTTCCTTGCAGGAAGGAAACATTCATAAATTGAAAAACTGCCTGAATTTACCCAGGAAGAAAGTTTAAAAAATGAAAAAAAGGGGGAATTTCCTTCCCTGGGGCCTTTTAGTGTATGGTATGTCCTGGATTCATCTGGCAAGGTTCAAAATCCATGTATCTCCTGGGTATTTTCTTTGCAAAAACTCTACCTCTACACCCTGGAGGATCAAGGTTTCATGTTTGTTACAAGAGTTAAACTTTATCTAAGCTTCTAGGGAAAATATGTACTCCAAGTATTTTATTATTCCGATTCTTGTAGCTGTACTATAAATGTTGTAGGCATTGAGATGACTTGACAGTGTTTGGATTGTGTTTGACAAATGAGACAACTGATACACGATTGTCTTCCACTGCTGAGAAACGTTTCTCAGACTTGAATGTGAATTTCGGTTGGTTAATATTTCAATGAACAAAAACGGAATGCTGCAACTAAACCGATTTGTCCCCAGTTAGGAAAAGGGTGTATAATTGGTTCAAATGAGATTTGGTTTGTGAAGTTGTGAGGGCTGAAGGGATAAAGTAGGTAGTGTACACCTTCCCCATTAAGACATAATTAAGGAGAAAGTAGCTATTCAGAGAGAAACACGTGGCTAAGAGCAAGCACATGGCATGTAATCTCTCTCTACACTGCATTTAACCACGTGGGTTTTACCAGAAACAAAAGAACCCTGACCCCATCAAGCAGAAATACAATTATAAAACAATTATATTTATATTCTAAAAGATAATTGGTATATGTAATTAAATCAAGCAAAGATGTGGCAAACCAGAGATGGCTTCTAGTGCAGAATTCACAAAAATGTTGAATAGATGAGGATGGAACCGGGTTTTTCAACCAAATGTAATCTTACTATCTTTGGGCCAATTTCTTCTTAGCAATGTTTACTAATCCTTTATGCAGGGTTATTTTCCAGCATTATTACAACCACCATAAATGATTAGGAAGAGCAAATGTTAGAACTGATTTTTAAAAGCACAGTCATTTGCTTTTGTTCTCTAGCCAAATTTAACATCCTTTCATGTTCTTTATAATTAGTATCTTGGCTCAGATTATAGCCTCACCGCCCCTGAATGTGTCAAATTCTGGTGTCACTGTGAAAGAGACAGGCAGGCCTCCATGTAAACTATGCTTGGCAGTAGCAGGGTTCTAGGAAAGAAGCAACATTGCAGTTTAGCTCTTTTAATTGCACAATTCCTTATAAAAGTTATTTCTCCTTTGTCTTAAGGTTAATATTGAAATGTAGAAACAAAGCCTACTGGTAGCGTTGTCAGCAGAGTACCCTTTTCCCTTCCTGAAATGACTGCAGACTCAGGGAGTAGTTGAGCAATTACTGAAACCCCAGCATGACTCTTCCAGCTACTAATTAATCCCACTGTTAGGTGGTAATGGGAGAAAGATCCCAGGGGTATAGGTTGAAATTTCTATCTAGCTGAGTACTTGAAAATCTGATAGGCTTATAGGAATAGAGAGCTTTTAAGCCACGGAACACATGCATATTACATAACATACATTATGATGTGCTAAAACATGCACAAGAAAAACCCATGTTTATTGTGTTAATTTGCTAATACACATCTTCCTAAACTTTTACTGAAATCTTTTCTCCTTTCATGATATTAAAGGAAGGAAGAATAATGGTAAAACTCAACTGTATTTCTCTAGTTTAACCTAGAACTTAAGGGCCAAAAAGATTGGGAACACCTAAGTACATAAGATAATATGCTTTTAATGTTATAATAAATGAAATATATATATATTTCCTTCGTGGTTTTAAGAGAAAATGTGTTCCTGTTCAAACAAAATGCAAAGTTAGAGAAGGTCTTATCTAACAAGAGGCTGGAAAGGAAGTATCCCTATGAAGTTCATCTTTCCAGAAGAGTTCTTACGGTTTAATTTCTGTCACTCCCGCCATGCTTGCTTTTTCTTACTTCTTTTTAGACATCCGCCCAATTATCTTTTACTTGGTTCCTTTCAAATCATCTGAGAAATGCCAGGATTTCAGCAAAACCCTCATCTTGTTATTTGAGAAGTTTTCCCATTCTCCAAGTGTCATTTTTATCGTTGTTCTTGCTTTCTGGGACCAGATCATTGATTGAGTCCTGGCCAAAAACGGTGGAAAGAAACCCATTCTATTTTGGCATGCACTTGTTCCCTCCAGTTCTAGATTCATTTCAGGACTGAGAAACAGGTCTCATCTGCAGTGCATTGGTAATTGAAGACATGAATAAATATTATCTTGAGTGGAGTTGCTTGACCTCTGAAAAAGGGGATAGTGACTTAATTAAAGAGCTCCTTCATTGCAGTTCTACTTCCACTATAAAATAATCATAAAGGAATTATGCAAATGTGCCATAATAGCATCATGCCTACTGATAATCAATTTCAACTCACTTTGAAGAGAACGTAAACCATTTTTTCATTTTCAGAAAAAACATCATAAGTAAATTTTATATATTGAAGGTATTGAAGGTATTAAAGGTATTGAAGGTATTTGAGTTACCCTTCTGTAACTCAAATAGGCTTATGTGGAGAATGTCAGAAGTAGGTGGAATTCTTTGATATATTTGGAAAAAAATGAGGTATTTCATTTGTAAAAGTGTCAAATATCCTTCTCTCACATGCTAAGGAATTGCATAGTCAGTTGTTAATAAAAAAATGTAGTGCTGTTGGAATTGTGCTTATAATGATGGAGTCTTTTCATATGTTTCTCATCATAATTCAAGTCTAGGATATCGACCCTGAGCTAAATTCCCCTCATCCCAAAAATTAATCATCATGATCTTCATCATCATCATCATCAGGAGTAAAAAGTAATGAAAGAACAAGAGCTCTGAAACATGGATATTTTCTAAAGCTGTAAATTGAGTTATACAAACTTTATAATTAGCCTTTAGAAGAAAAGCCAGGTCAAATTTTTGTTCAATTAACCTCTTGCGTGTCTCATTAATCAAAACCTACTTAAAGTGATTTTCGTATTCTAAGCATAATGTGATGTCAAATGCACTGTTTATAAATTCCCATTATCATGGCTATAAAAACGTCATAGCAGTAGATTTTTGTTTGTTTCTTTTCATTGGGTTGAGTTTGGTCTTATTGATTTGCTATGTCTTTCAAGATGTTTATGAGGAAGGAATTACTTACCCATTTCATGGTATGCACTTTTATGCTTACTAGTCCACTGCTTTAGGAAATAGGAGATACATACAAAAAGGGAAGTTAGTTTAAATTTAAAATGTGTAAGTCATGGTGGGCAAGCAGCTCAGAGATTGTATCAACGCTATTACAGTCACTGACAGATTTGGAGAACGAAAAAAAAAGAGAGAATCAGATCAGGCAAATTGAAATCTGCCCTCCATTCTATCCTAACATTTATATATTCAGTTGGATATGACTGAAACAGTAATTACAGTACTTTCTCAGTCTGTCCATCACTTTGCTCTATGGTAGCCACAAAGATAAAAATGACACATCTGTAGGTCATGATAAATTTAAAGGAAAATGTGTTATAGTGCATTGTGGGTAAAATATGCAAATGAGCAAGACAGTAAAATTAATTACATGTTCTTAAATCAGAATAAAATGACCATCTTTTATTGAACCCCTCTTTTGTAGGAAACACAAATTCACTGTATTCATTGTTATAAGAACGTCCCTTGTTGTAATAAAGTGAAGCTTGACAGTTGAGGAGGTAAGGAAGCCTGAGAATTTACAACAGGAAAACATGAACAAATAAATTAACACAGAGAAGATGCTGGATTCATGATATATGCCACCTTTTCTTCAATATTTTTCAATTGTTTTGGTAATTCATAGATATGCTAAAATAAAAGTAGCAGAGAACAGAATAGAAGTAAACAAGGTTAGTTCATAAGGAGTAATAATAACCATTAATTGGAAGTGGAGCTGTGATAACATTTACAACCTTAATGAAGATACATGTGCAAATTTGGTATATATAGGTATAGATTATACCTATGTATACACACACAACATATAAATATATGTTTGTGGGTAGGTGTGTATGTGTACATATATATATTATTTATATTTTACTACAACCTGAAACCTACTATAATTCTTGGAAATTAAGAGGAACTCAATGAATGTTTTTTGAATCCATTACTAAAAGAATAAAACTGGTCATTTCAGTATGTTGATTCTCAACACAAATGTCTATACAATATTAATACCAATCCAGTGCAATTCAAATTGTTAATTTTCTCTAAACAAAATAGATATGTCAGTGAATTACTGGGCTTACATAGATCAAAAGGAAGATTTAAAATCTCATTTGACTACATTTACATACTAAATATATTCAAACAGTCATAGTCCTACCTTGTCTAATGCTACTTGCCTTAAGTTGTAAATAAAAGTGGTGTATTTGCACACTTGAGCATGCACATTTGTGTGTGTGTGTGTGCTCACACATGTGCAGGTGAATGCATGGTTTTCCTGACTGGACATATTTTGACTTGGCAAAGCTTATTTTTCCTGCTGGGCAATGCTATCCGCACTGTAATGAGGAGATTAATTTGACTTTTAATGTCAGCAATAGGATTACAAAGTGAGCTTTGGGTTATAAATCAGTGTTCATATTTACAATTGCCAATGAGAAGATTTGAGACTTTTAGACAGTATTGTTATTTCTCTAAGCTTAACTTTTTTTTTGTTAAAAATAAGGAGATATCTATATTTATTATGATACCATCCACAGGTCTTTAGAGCTACATGTTATTTTGAGGCTACTTTGGCACTCATCCTCTTGCTAGCCTCTGTCCCCTTTTATCCATCTTTATCCCATAGGTATATTATAGGAAACCCTTCCCAATTAAAAAAAGTCTAGGAAAGAGAAACCCTCAGAATTTGACAATACAAATTCAATGTGAAGATAAATTAAGAAAGAGTCAAGAGAAGGTTCTACTTAAAGATGACACTTCAATGTCTTTTTTTATATACAGCTTCATTTTCTTTTCTACAGATATCATAGCTTTGGAGACATGATCATGGGTAGTTTATCTCTATTTGCAATGTGCTTCCATATCTAAGACCTTATGATAGCCTCAAGAACCTAGTCTTCTCTAAGCTCGATATTCTGCCATTTAGCCAGAGTAAACACTAAACTTCACAGTCATCAAAATTTCAGATTAGCTGGGAACTCCTTGTCATGGTGCACAGAAATCCTTAGACTAGACTTTTTCTAGTTTTCTGCACAAAATAACCTTGTTAATACTGCCTGCCTGTCCTATTCCTCATGTCTACAACTAAATCTTTAGTGTATTACTATTCTTTAGTTTCTGCTAGGTACATCTTTCTCTTAGGCAAATTTCCTTTTTCTTCCACGGTATCAATCATATACTGAATTACCATTTCTTCTAAAAACCATTCCATTGCAATCTTGCTTTTTTATTTACACGATTATGCCCATTTGTTCCAATCGCTTTTTATCCAGTTTTCTCATCTCTTTCTACTGATCTGTGTCGCAATTTCTCAACTATTTCCTGCTGGACTCCAACATGAGTTAAGCCAGTTCTGCCTGTTTTTGTTCTGAGTTTAAATATATTATTATCAATGAAGTTTATGAAATTGTATTATAAAGAAAAAGGAACTACCTAATGTGCAAATTAGTATAAAGGAACTAACTCCCTTTCTTTCTAAGATGTTAACACACAGCGAGTCCTGGATAATATTTGCATAAAATACCTTAATGAATATAAATTGGATATATATTTTTACTGTTGATACTGCTAATTTTAAAAATACATAATTCCTTAAGGACAAAGACCATGTATTTTTTTCCTTATATACTCAACAATATAAATTTGTTAGATCATCAGACAATTCATTTTTTTAACAAAACCTGGATAGTGGAATTCATTTTCTTTGTTTAGCTGTGTCATGAAGACTTAACAGGCTGATCAATCTTGACAAACAATGGATCTTAATTCCAGTATTGAGCTATCACTTAAACTATCTTTTTTTTTTTTCTCTAAGCACTTGTAGAAAACTGACTAGTTGTTTTCTAGTCTCTCATTCCTTTTACTTTTAAATTTTTCACCTAACTTTGCCATGGGACTAAATTATAGCAACTGGAATATTGATGGAAATGATATATGCAACTCCAAACTCTGCCCCTAAAAACATCCAGTGCAATTCTCTCTCTTCTCTTTTTTATCAACAAGATGCTGAGAACATAATGTCAGCCTTAAAAACTTGAGGGATGGCAGAACCACTAGATGGAAGGAAGTGGGGTTTCTGAATGACTATGTGAGCAGATCCACTCCATTCCTCAACCTGCGTTGCGCTATTAGGCTGGTGCAAAAGTAATCGCGGTTTTTCAGATTAAAAATGCAGGCAAAAACCGTGATTACTTTTGCACCAACCCAATGTAATGTGAATGAGAAATAAACTGTTACTGTGTTAAAACACTTAGATGTTTCAATTGATGACCAATTCAAAACACAGAATGTTGATACATTCACTTAACTGTCACAGGAAGACTATGGGGGAGGATTAGATTTAAGAAAAGCTGAGGAATTCCTGAAAGAACCTGTATGTCAGAAATCACATAAAAGCAAATGAAGCATTCACATTGAAGAGAGACTAATACCTGCTTTAAAATTTCTAGATCATATCATGTGTAGAATAGCATCTGACTCACAGAAAGTACACACACACAAGAATAAGGTGAAAGTGCTAGGCACGGTGGCTCACCCCTGAAATCCCAGCACTTTGGGAGGCTGAGGTGGGCAGATCACCTGAGGTCAGGAGCTCAAGACTAGCCTGCCCAACACTGTGGAACCCTGTCTCTACTAAAAATACAAAAATTAGCCGGGCGTGTTGGCTCATGCCTGTAATCCCAGCTACTTGGGAGGCTGAGGCAGGAGAATCACTTGAACCTGGGAGGTTGTCGTTGCAGCAAGTGCAGGTCGCACCCCAGCACTCCTGCCTGGGTGATAAAATGAGATTCTATCTTTAAAAAAAAAAAAAAAAGAAAAAGAAAAAAGAAAGAATAAGGTGAAATTACATAAAATAGCCCTGTAGAGGCTATAGAATATCAGCTTCCATGTAAGACAAAGCTCAGTTTAAACCTTGACTCGATTACTACTTTGTCCTATGACTTTTTGAAATTTACTTAATCTCTCATAGACTAATTCCCTCATTTGTTAAACATAACAATTTTGACCTGTAAAGATTTGCATTAAAATATATATTTATAAATATGTAAATATACGCATGCATATATGTTTATCTTTACATGTTCATACATGGAAAAATGACTAACAATGCCTGTCACATGGCAACACCTAATAAATGATCATAGTTTAAAGTTATAGTTATTAAGATAGCTGAGCATAAATATTGTCTGTTCGCTCATGGTGAACTGGAAGTCAATCCATGCATTCTCTTTGACAGACTCACTGTTATGGGTCGAATTGTGTGCCCCACCAAATTCAGATGTTGTCATCCCAAGACCCAGTATTTTAGCTTGCGATCTTATTTGTAGATAGGATCTTTACAGAGGTAATGAAGTTAAACTGAGTCAAATGTACAATGAGATCATGAGAATGCGTTTTTATTTAAAGGGGAAATGAGACAGATAACGCATTTAGGGAGAGTGCCATATGAACATGAAGAGGGCTATCTACAAGCCAGTGAAAGAAGCCTAGAACAGATTCTTCCTCAGAGACCTCAGAAGGAATCAACCTTGCTAACACCTTGATTTCAAACTTCCAGACTCCAGAACTGTAAGACAGCAAATTGTCATTGTTTATACCAGCCAGTTAGTCTGTGGTACTTTGTTACAGCAGCCCTATCAAACTAATACATGTTAACTATTTAAAAATTGTTTTTAGAAATAAAAGAATAATATAAAATCTCTCAAGGAAATTGGGAAACAATAATTACTGACAGAACACTTCAACTTCTGCCATTGCCACCACTGGTGAAAGACTGAGCTCTGTGTAAGGTCCCATCGGCAGAGGCATAGGATCTTAGTTCAACACAAACCCTCTGATGTCTTGAGGGGAAGAGGCTAAAAGTAAAAGATTGGTTTCACTGACCCCTGTACTTCGGATAACAACCTCCATAATACTACTGTGGTAGAGGTTCCTATTCCCTTTGCCTTTTCAATGTGAGAAAACTTGATACCCTGAAGAGGTCTGCAAGGCATTGCAAATCACAGACTTTCTAGAAAAAAAATCAGGTGTACATTTCCCCTGAGGGAAACATTAATTCCTCAAAGGTTTTTCTTTGTGCAACTAGGAATAGAGAGCATTAAAGAGGAAATATTTAAACAAAGTTTCAAAGTTAAAACATTTTGTAAGGGATTGTTCTTGTTGTTTGAGGTATTTTGACACTTTTTAAAATTTGTGTCCATGGTACCAACACTGGGAAAGCTATTGGAAAACTACATTATTTTTAAATTTCAGATTTTAAAGCAGATATTAGTCTCTCTACAATGTGAATGCTTCATTTGCTTTTAGATGAGTTCTGACATGCAGGTTTTTTCAAGAATTCCTCAGTTTTTCTTAAATCTAAGCCTCCTCCACAGTCTTCCTGTGACAGTTAAGTGATTTAATATATTAAGATATTGGTAGATTACAACTATGCTCATTATTGATGAGAATGCTGGCTATCTCTCAGTGACTACTGTACTTCCTACTTCCTCAGCAACTATGAAAGGAAACACACATGGTATAAACTGAAGTAGTGAAAACTAGAGCTTAGGAAGCTGGGCTAGGCATGGTAAATTAAGATTTCTTTTCTAGACTTAGCATCTTTCACATTAGCTGAAATGATGTATTTTTCAGATTGATTCATTTTTATTTTATAAAATAAAAATGAATACCTCTGAAACATGCCTATTTTATACATTTTATTTATTCAATAAATCAAATACAACTATATTTTTGAGTACATGTTAAAAAATATATAGTCCTGAGCAGCTGTGCAGATCCCCAAGTAATATATAATATTGATTATGTGTGTATATAGATAAATACATACATAGATACATAAATACATAGATAAATGATACATATTATAAGGAATTTGGTTTTATAATTATGGAAACTGGCAAATGCAAATGGGCTGGTAGGCTCGAGACCCAGGAGAACTGATTAAGCAGACGAGGTCCAAAGACTGTCTGCTGGGGAATTCCTTTGTTACTGGAGAGTCTAGTCTTTTTGTTCTATTTTGGCTTTTAAGTGATTGGATAAAGCCCACTCACTTTATCAAGGGCAGTCTGCTTACTCACAGTTCACTAATTTAAATATTAATCTCATCCAGAAACACCCTCCAAGTCGACACATAAAATTAACCATCACAAAGTGCCACGGGACTTTCTACTTGAAACCATAGGGCCAGCCTAGTTCTCAACTTCTCTATCCCTTTCTCTTACTGCTAGAAATCCTTGACTCAACATCAGGACTTTAACAACATTTAACTCCTATTATCCCAGGACCTGAGGCCAGAGCAGCTTACACTCATTTAGAAGAATGATTGCCTACCATTTTTGCTGTCCTAGCCTGGAGGACACACCCTAATCCCTACACTTAAACTCTATTTTCATTTCTGTGACTAAAAGGCCCTCTCTTTGTTGTAACTGGCAGTAGATTCCAGCTCTAACTTTTTTCCCTGCTGTCAAGCCCCTTGTTCTGAAATTTGCTAAATGTCTGTCTCCTCCTGAGGATTAGGATAATAATTGAGAATTACACATATTGTGTGGCGATCTACAGAAGAATCTCCTTTGTTAACAGTTGTTCTTCCAAATAAACAGTGTCATAGTTTTCAGCTTAAGTTCAGTGTTAATGTTTCATTGAATGAATGTCAGGAATATTTTATAACAACTGTATTAGCCTATTCTCATGCTGCTATGAAGAAATACTTGAGACTGGTAATTTATAAAGAAAAAAGGTTTAATTGACTTACAGTTCTTCATGGCTGGGGAGGCCTCAGGAAACTTACAATCATGGCGGGAGGCACCTCTTCACAAGGCAGCAGGAGAGAGAATGAGTGTCAGCAGGGTGAATGCCAGAGACTCATAAAACTATCAGATCTCGAGAGAACTCTCTCACTATCAATATAACAGCATGTGGGGAAACTGCTCCCACGATTCAGTTACCTCTCATCAGGTTCCTACCATGACATGTGGGGATTATGGGATTACAATTCAACATGAGATTCGGGTGAGACACAAAACCAAACCATATCAACAGCTTTCTGCTCCTAAATATTGTTAATGCTTTCCTCCAACTACCTGCTGGGCAAAACAAACAAATAAAAAAAGACTATTGAATTCATTCGTAAGTAAGCCATTATAAAGCATTCACCTAAATTTTCTCAGTGAGTACCTGCAACTTCTGTCTACCTTACCATCATGCAAATAATATAATTGATAGATACAGGGCCAATCTGACCATCTGCTCCATCCAGTTCATCTTGCTAAAAACAAACAAAAACAAGACTTCACATATTTCCATAGTCTTCTCTTCCTTATCCAGTATGACACCATAAATTTCTCCATTTAATTCCTACTACCTTTATATTCTACCACATTCTTGTGTCGTTTAATATCCACATATCTTTGTGTTACTTAACCTGACATTTCCATGTCTTCGCTTGACTGTAATATTACTGGGCTCACCATTTTGTTTTACCACCACTTTACGTAATCTCACCTTTCTTTCCACATACATCTAACCATGGCCGCATAATCCTTCTAAAAATTCAGGGTTATGTTTATTTCACCTTTAAAAATGAGAACATTGAACACAATCATTAAACTAATTTGTGAATAGTGAGTATAATTTTCAACCGTAAAAGTGTCAATACTAGGCTGTTTCTCATTGTTTTAGCTTTAAGAATGCTGAGATTTTACATGCTGGTTCATTGAGTCTTTAAGCCAGCTTAAACATTTACAGACTCTTTAAAAAGTGTTGGTAATTAGTCAACATTTTAAATAAGTAAGTCAAAAAAGTAACTCAGGTTATTTTTACTTAATGTGAAATGTAATAATTTGATTGCTATATAGCAAAGAGAAGGGCCTACTCTTCATTTTAAATGGTTGGAGGGAAAAAGTATGGCTTTTTCTAAAGGGAGGAGCTGCTATATTATACTCCCAACTTTACCAAGTATGAATTAGGAATTATACATATAGCATGGCTATTAATAGAAGAATCTACTTTGATAGGGACCTACTTCAGCCAAGGAATAGTCTAAACAGTATGATTACTACTGCATTATTAATAGTAATATTCTTTTGAAGCAAGAATGCTCAGCTGAGAGAATTTCCTATGTGAGGACTAAGGATGGAAGATGAGATAAAGACTTAAAATAACTACATCCAGCCGGGTGCAGTGGCTCACGTCTGTAATCCCAGTACTTTGGGAGGCCGAGGCAGGTGGATCACAAGGTCAGGAGTTCAAGACCAGTCTTGCTAAACATGGTGAAACCCCGTCTCCACTAAAAATACAAATACTAGCTGGGCATGGTGGCGGGTGCCTGTAGTCCCAGCTGCTCGGGAGGCCGAGGCAGGAGAATCAGTTGAACCCAAGAGGTGCAGGTTGCAGTGAGCCGAGATGGCACTACTACACTTCAGCCTGGGAGACTGAGCAAGACTCCGTCTCAAAACAAAACAAAGCAAAAAACAACTACATCTTTCTTTTCTGCTGCATTTCTTTAATTATAAAGTTTGCTGTTATGAGGGCTCAATTTAATTAGGTCATTTAAATGGGATAAAAATGTGGAGTCGGCCAGACGCAGTGGCTCATGCCCATAATCCCAGCACTTTGGGAGGCCAAGGAAGGCAGATCATGAGGTCAGGAGACCGAGACCATCTTGGCTAACAGGGTGAAAGCCCGTCTCTACTAAAAATACAAAAAAATTAGCTGGGTGTGGTGGTGGGCGCCTGTAGTACCAGCTACTTGGAAGGCTGAGGCACAAGAATGGCGTGAACCCGGGAGGCAGAGCTTGCAGTGAGCCAAGATCAGGCCACTGCACTCCGGCCTGGGCAACAGAGTAAGACTCCATCTCAAAAAAAAAAAAAAAAAGTGGAGTCACTGTATGTCCACTTGTATGCGTTTTTTTTTGTTTTTTGTTTTTTTAAATTATTGAAGTACAGAAAAGTGCCTAGATCCTACCATGAAGTTTCTAAAACCCATTCTAAAACCCACTTTGCTGAATTCATATTATAGCTCAACAATTTTCAAAAACTGGACTCAATAATGAACCTATTTCAAGAAATACAACATTGCAAGTACTCTAGCATTCCCTTTCTTCCCCACTTCCAGTAACTAGCCCTTCAAGGGTAACTAGTATTCTGACCTGACAAAATAGATTTTTAAATATATTTTTGTACTTTATACAAATACACTATAAACATAGTATCTTATATAAATATATTTTACATTAATACTTCACGAACCTTTTGTACCTTAATTCTTTTGCTGTACCATGAAGTTTCTAAAACCCATTCATATTGTTGCATGTTTCTGTAGTTTGTTCGTTCCCATTTGCTGTATGATAATCTCCTATGTGACTATATCCTAATTTATTTATCCATTCTATAGTTGATGTGTATTTGGGTGGTTTCCAGTTTGAAGTTTTTACAAATAATTATTCTGCTATAATAATTATAGTTCATTATTTTGGGTAATAAATGTAAACATTTCTGAGAGCAGGGTTTTTTTTCATGATTTTCTTATAGATAATATAAATATTTTAACTATATTAATTCTTCTAATCCATGAACATGCGACGTTTCCATTTATTTGTGGTCTCTTTATTTCATCAATGTTTTATAATTTTTATTACAGAGATATTTGACCTCATGTGTTAAACTTATTTCTAGATTTTTGGGGTGGTTTTTTGTAGCTAGCATAAATGGCATTATTTCTTGAGTTTTTTTTTCAAATAGTTTGCTATTGATGCTATTGATGTGATCAGTAGTATAAAAATGCTACTGACTTTTGTATGTTGATTTTGTATCCTGCAACTTTACTAAATTCATTTATTATTTCCAACAGGTTGTGTGTATGTGTGTGTGTGTGTGTGCATGTGTGTAGTATGCGGGATTCTACATATATCATTATATAGTCTGCAAACAGGGACCATTTGACTTTATCCTTTTTAATTTGGACATCCTTTATTTCTTTCTTTTGATTAATTGTTCTGCCTAAAACTTCCAGTACTATATTTAGTAAAAGTAGAGAAATTAGGCATTCTCATTTTGTTCCAGATCTTAAAAGAAAAGCTTTCAACTCTTCCTCTTCAGTATGTTGTAGATTTGTCATACATGGCCTTTTTGTGTTGAAGTATGTTCCTTTCATAGCCAGTTTTTATCATGAAGAGATGTTGGATTTTATTGAATGCTTTTTCAGCATCCACTGAAATAATCATTTAATTTTTGTCCTTGATTCTCTTAATGTGCTGTATGCTTAATGATTTGCACATATAGAGACATCCTTTTATCCCTGGGATGAATTTCACTTGATCATGATAAATGATTTTTTTTTTTTTTTTTTTTTTTTTGATACGGGGTCTCAATCTGTCACTAAGGCTGGAGTGCAATGGTCTGATCACAGCTCACTGCAACCTCGACCTCCCAGGCTCAGGTAATCCTCCCACCTCAGCCTCCCAGGTAGCTGGGACTACAGGCATGCACCATTACACTGGGCTAGTTTTTTGTATTTTTTGTGTAGAGACGGAGTTTGCCTTGTTGCCCAGGCTAGTCTCAAACTCCTGTGCTAGAGTGATTCATATGCCTTGGCCTCCCAAAGTGTTGCGATTATAGGTATGAGCCACTGTGCTCAGCCAGTGAATGACATTTTTAATATGCTGTTGAATTCTGTTTGCTAGTATTTTGTTGAGGATTTTTGGGTCTATGTCTATTAGAGCAAATGGCCTGTCGTTTTCTTTGTGTGTTTGGGTGTGTTTTGTCTGGTTTTAGTATCAGGGTAATGTTGCTCTGGTAGAATGAGTCTTAGAAGCATTCCCTGCTTTTCCATTTTTTGGAAGCGTGTGACTAAGATTGGTACTAGTTTTTCTTTAAGTGCTTGGTAGAATTTAGCAGTGAAGCCATTGAGTCCTCGGCTTTTCTTTGATTGGAGATTGTATTGCTGCCTAGATCTTATTACTCACTTTTTGGTGTGTTCAGGTTTTCTATTACTTTCTCATTCAATCTTGGCAAGTTGTACGTGTCCAGAAATTTATCCATTTCCTCTAGGTTTTCCAATTTGTCAGTATGTAGCTGTTCAAGTCAAAAGAATTTCCAAACAAAATCTAAATAGGAAACCCATCTTGACCACACATTGTCCCTACAGCTGTGCTCCATTCCTCTACTTGCATTTACAAAAAGATCTTAGAAAAATACGTCATTTTTCTTTCATTTTTTTTTCTTGAACCCGCTCTCAGTTTAAATAAAGGATCCCATTAGAAAATAAAGGACTCACAGAGATCTTTCACTACGTCAAGTTTTATAAATAATTTCAAGGATATAAGAAAATAAGCAGCACAGGCATAGCACGGTGATTCCCTGTCCCTTGTTCCAGCATGAGATGTACTTTCTAGCTCTGATCAAGAGAAGTGGTTTCTAATTGAGATAAACAGTACCTCACACAGCAAGCAAAATTCAGATAATGAAACAGCTCCATTCTATACTCAGGTAGTTACATAGTTTATGAGATATTTTCCAAAAACCCAGGCCTCATAAACCTACCGATTCTGGGTTTGTTTACCATAGTCACTAAACCAATGACTACTAAAATAACCTAATGGATAAGAACTCTCCTCCACTATCATTGGTTTGTTGTATAGTAGGTTATTGTTAACGTTTTACAAGAAGAGTAACCTAAACTTAACTGAGTTTATTCTTCCCTGAAAACATCACCCAGGTAGAGGTAGACAAATGAACCGAAGTTCAACTGCTTAATTCTTCTCTTCCCCACCTCTAACACCACATTTGTTTATACCTATTTATCAAGAACATCAATAAAATTATTAAAAACACATATTTTAAAATGTATATGTTTTGTAATTTCAATGATACGTTTTCAGTCTTTCTCCTACTTGATCTATTTGATCATCTATTCTTTTCAGGTACTTCTTTTTAGTTCTTGGCCTCCAGGGCACAGCCTGTCTCTCTCTCTCTCTCTCCTTTGTTTCTTACCTCACTGGTTGCTAATTTTTCTCTCCTTTATTTATTGATATTATTTTTATTTTGTTTTAGATATCTAGGTATCTTAAGATGATAAGATTCATCTTAAGATGAAACATAAGTGTGTCTGGATTTGGTTCCTTCCGGTGGGTTCTTGGTCTTGCTGACTTCAGGAATGAAGTCGTGGACCCTCGCGGTGAGTGTTACAGTTCTTAAAGATGGTGTGTCCAGAGTTTATTCCTTCAGATGTTCAGATGTGTCCAGAGTTTCTTCCTTCTGGTGGGTTCATGGTCTCACTGACTTCACAAGTGAAGCTGCAGACCTTCGAAGTGAGTGTTACAGTTCTCAAAGGTGGTGCGTGCAGAGTTTTGTTCCTCCTGGTGGGTTCGTGGTCTCGCTGGCTTCAGGAGTGAAGGTGCAGACCTTCGCGTTGAGCCTTATAGCTCATAAAGGTAGTCTGGACCCAGAGTGAGCAGCATCAAAATTTATTGGGAAGAGTGAAAGAATGAAGCTTCCACAGGGTGGAAGCGGATCTGAAAGGATTGCTGCTAGTGCAGGCGACCAGCTTTTATTCCCTTACTTGGCCCGACCCATGTCCTGCTGATTTGTCCATTTTACAGAGTGCTGATTGGTTCCTTTTACAGAGTGCTGATTGGTCCGTTTTTACAGAGTGCTGATTGGTGCATTTACAAACTTTTAGCTAGACAGAAACGTCCTCCAAGTCCCCACTGGACCCGGGAAGTCCAGCTGGCTTCACCTCTCATAAGGAATAGTCTTTTGAATTCATTTCTCCTGTTCCTTTGTAATCTCACACAATCTAACAATTTCAAACCCCACATATATATTGAAGACTCTAAAACATGTTTCTTCTTTCCTATCGTCTCTCTTACTTCCTTATATACCTAGCTGCCTTTCTTGACATCTCTGTTTGTATGCCAATGTCCATCAGAAACTTCACATGTCTAAACCGAATTTCTGTTCTTGTTCTCAAATGTTCTCCTCCCATAGACTTATGCCTTCTGGGGGAAAAAAAAAAAAAAAATAGAAAAGCAACTCGTTTTTCTACTAACTCAGGCTAAAACCATGGTGCTTTTCTTGCTTTCTTTCCTTCTCTTACACTCACATCTGGTATATCATCATGTCCTCTTGGCTTTATCACCAACATTTATAAAATATGTTGATATAATACAAAGAAACATACTATTTACTTCTTCTCATCTGTATCTCCAAAAGTGAATTTAACTTGAAAGTAATAAACTTTAAGCTTCATGACCCCTCCCTAGTATGGGTCCTTTCTATCCCTCCAGAAATGCAGGGCAGTCATCTATCTATGTGCTGTAGGCACAGGGTGCAGTCTGTACTCTAATGCATTCTGGAGAGAGATCTGAAGCTGGGAGTAGGGATCAGCATGCTGGCAACACCACCTCCACAACCATCAAGTCCAGAGCAACACTTGCCCTTTGTTGACGTTGAACAGTATCTGGACTCAACCTGTCAATCCAAGAGCAAAGTATCTAAAGCCTACATGGTTCTTCTTTCTGGAAGATGACCAATATGGCCCAGGCTTATCCAGCCTGTGAGGACTAGCACAGTGGTAGCAATTGTGAGTGAGAGTGAGGAACCCCAGAAGATAAGGATTAGGTCAAGCTGGACCAGTGTTTGGGGCTGTGTACTTCCCCAGGGTTCAAGGATGGGAGATTAATGGTCTGGAACTTCAGAGGGTCAACACCAGCAACAAGGACAGCCTGGCAAAGAACTACAGAGAAAGTTGTAAAACAAAAAGTTATTTTTTTCTAAACTGTCAAAAATTAAAGAAAAATTTTGTTCAAACATGCTTGAACAAAAGGAGTTTTGACTTTTTTCAACAAGATAATTATCTTTCTATTCTCTCTGCAAAAAAAAAAAATTGTTGTTTGAAGGGTTGGCCAAGGAAAATGCATCTGGAGGTAAAGGGAAAAAGCAACATAGAGATACAGCAGGCAGGTAATAATAATGCCACTAATAGCTTATAAATTCTAGCTCTTTCATGATGCCTATTGACATCATGTTGACAGTTATTTTAACATTTGCAGTCTTTACTTACTCTAAATAAATATTTATTCTGGTACCTGACTTGGTAGCAATAATTTTGTATTTTTTAGAGTTCTCTGCAAAATTTACGTCTGCTCCTATGCATTGCTTTCTCTTTATTCTAGGTGTCCATTTATCTCTCACGTGGATTAATTCTAACCTTCCTGATTCGCCCCCATCTTTCTCTACTTAATTCACAAAAGGACAACCAGAGGAATTATTTTATACTGTAATCTAGGCCATGTCCTTCTCATGTTTGAAACCTGTCAGTCACTCCTTGTCTCATTCAAAGTCAAGATCAAAGTCCTTATCAGGGACCAAAATCTTGCCCTACTTAACTCTCTGACCTTACCTCTGTCTCTCTCTCTCCTCTTGCTCACCATTCACTCACCTTCAGTCAGGTTTGGTCTCTTTGCTGTTCTGAGAATGTAGCAATTAGTCTCCTAGGTTAAGAACTTTATACTTGAGTCCCTTTTCCTATTAAATGCTCCCTAAGATATTCACACTGTCTTTTCCCTTATTTCCTTAGGGAATTATAAACAGTAGTATCTCAGTAAGAATGCTCTAGTTGTTTTATTTAGAATTGATTTCTCGACACCCACAAGGACATCTTCTCCTCTCCACTGGATGCTTCTGAATACCATTATTATCTTCTAAAATACTATAAAGTCAACTTGCTTACTTGTTCATTGCATTTTTCTTCTTATTGCTCTCTAGAAAGGCAAGGAATTTTGCCTGATTTGGTCACTTTCTGTTCTCTCTTCCAATATCTAAAAAATGCCTGGCACAAAGCCACTGAAGATTTGTGACTGGTCAAATAAAATCATGAGATGTTTATGGAAGACAGCTTGGGAAATTTATTGAGTACAAAAAGTGCCTGTTCTAAGTGTATAGCACTGTTTGGGGAGATGGCCTGTCTGGAGAGAAGATGAGAGACCAATTATTTAGTGGTGATGTAGAGCAGATCTGCACTAGAGTAACAGAAATAGATGTAGGTTCATGGCACATTGATCCTGAAAATTTTACGAATGATTTTTCTAGTTTTATTTTTATTGTCTTTTCTGTAGTTATCCAAATATTTGGACTTATATAGGAGATTCCCAAATTGAAATTGAATTACCAAAAACTTTCTAATGTTACTCAAAGAATCCAAATCTAGCATTGGTGGGGTTGTTAACAAGCCTTCAGGAAGTTTTCTTCTAGGAATAAACGGTTGATTATTTTTTAAAAATTCATTTGCTACCATCGTTTTAACATCAGGGGATACAACCTGTGGGGCATACCACCTTAACGTGTGTGGAAACGGCAGATACATTTATTCCATCTGTGCATAAAATCACAGGGAAACTTACTCAACAAAATAGAAAAAGGTACTAGTGGGAACAGTAGGTCTTTCCACGTCTTTGGTTCCCAATGTTGGTGGGCATCCCTTACCCCAAACCTAAAGATAGCAAATTACTCTTCACAGACCAAAACATACACTTGAAAAGCTGGAGAAAAGGGAAAACAGATGGGAAGGGAAGAGGAGGGGGTGGAAGGAAATGAAAGGGAGACAGGCTGACACCTGTTTTCCAGCACAATGATCATTAAAGTCATCACATGTTCTGCCAGAAGCTTTATTTTAAATACCCTTGTCTGCTACCTTCTGGGTTAAATAGTTTTGAATATACATTTAATTCAAATTACTTTCTATCACAGTCAGTGACTGCAGTTAAATTTACTGAACAGCTTTAAGTTCTTCTGGAAAAGAATTGAAGGGGAGGTACAGGAAAGGCTACCCCCACCTTGTTCATTCAGGAACATTCACTGTATCTGAATGTTAAGTAGTTGCATTTGGTACCTCGATTAATGCTCCCTGATTAAAGGCAGCTATCACAATTCTTAAAACATAAACATTATAAAAATAAGTGAAAAAAATGGCTTAGAATAGGCAATAATTTAATAGATTAGTACTGGCCTCAAGAGGAATTCTCACTGTAAGGGTAGGGTTTAGTCTTCAAAAGGAAATTTCTGGATACCTAAGCTATACCTACATCAAATTAATTTCTTACAAACATAAAGGTTACTAAGTTGCGCTGATTCAGCTAGCTGTGAAAATATGGATCAGTGTTAATAATTGCAAGGTCCATCTCTGATATAGCAAGTGTTTTCTTCGTTTTTTAAAATTAGTATTTATAGATTAGGATATATTTATATGCTTCACTGTTATTACCATATCTATTAAATAAATATAATAATTGTTGCTGAGCACAACAACTGCATTATGTTTTCTCTTGATATTTATGTGTATTTGTTGCAGTGAACATATTGACAATCTAGAAGTGTTAAGTTCTGACTGCTGTAGTAACACGTATATTCTTAAACAAATGGTGTGTTCATTTAATCAGTAACCACAGAATTTATTACAGGCTCTTACTGTTACTGGTAATTTTTAGGAAATCAATAAACATACATTTAGTTTAAAATGTATATTCTTAGATGAAAATGAACAGTGTTATAAGATTATCATGGTATTAAGGAGCTGGAATCAGCTCCAATGCTATGTCTTGTTAACTACACAAATGTATTTAATTCATTTAATATAACTTTTCTCAGATAAAAAATGGGAATCGTGTTTTGGCAATTGAATAATCACTTGCTATCAGAATACTCCCCCTCCTCTGCCCAGATAAACCAATCATAAAACCTAGACATAATAGTAAAAACAGCCACATTGGACAACGATCAGAAGGCGGCAGACTGGCGGGGAGTGTAGACACTGGAGAAGGGCATTTGTACAAACAAAACTCCCAGTCTTGTGATTATAGCACAAGCAGAGGGTCTACTGCTGTTGGTAGAATAACTGCAGTGTCGTGATGTAGGAAATCAGATGAACCCAGGGAAGCTATGGCTACTGCAGGGACTGGAGTTCCTGGAGGGAAGGAACCAGAGAGGTGATCACATATTCCGTTATTGACCCCTGAGCTCTTCTTACCTGGTACAGACTCAAATCAGGTAAACTAATTACAAAGGACTGGGTTTGAAATGAGCTTCTACCCAAGAAACAAGAGTTTACGTTTCTCATTTGTGTAAACTGACTTTGAAATGGCCCAGTTGTTAGAGCTAGCAGATAAGAGTTTTAAAGTGGCTATTATAGCTCCCCTCAGTGAAGTGAAACAAAATGTGCTTCCATGAATGAAAATATAGGAAATCTCAGTGGAGAAATACAGATAATGTAATATAAAAAACTAAGTGGAAATTCTTGTAAAATAAATATACAAAATGTATTACTAGATGGACTTAACAGTTCAATGTAAATAGTAGATGAATCAGTGAACTAGGAGATAAATTGAAATAAATTATCCAATGTGAAGAACACAGAATAATAAAGACCATAAATGATTGAGAGAGCCTCAGGGACCTTGGAGAAAATATCAAGTGGTCTAACATACATGTTATTAGAGCTCTAGAAGGAAAATAAATGAGGAAATAGACCAGAAGAAAAACAAATAATTAATGTCTGAGAATTCTCTAAATTTGATTTAAGTCAGAAATTTCCACATAGAATATTCTTAACAATGAGTAGATGAAAAAAATACAAAAAAATCTGTGCCTCAGCGCATCACTATTAAATTGTTGAAAACCATAAGTTAAAAAAGAGCCAATCTTGACATTAGCAAACAAAAAATGATTATATAAACTACATAAATGAGATCATTGATTTGATTAATAATTTACTTTTTAGCAGTACATATATCCATTAAAGCATAAATAATGTGGGCTGTGAACCTACACATATACAAGTTTTGTATATTTTACATGAAAAGATACAAGGCATATTTTAATCCCTACCTTACACTATACAATATTATAAAATAAGCTGAGTTTTAAAAGTTGATAGAAAAATTAAAATTATGTTCTAAAGGAAATGTCAAATAAGAAAAGAGAAAGAGAACAGCACCAGGACAGAAATGGGAGGCAGGATAGAAAACAAATAATAAAAGAGTGGAGCTGCACTCAATCAAATATATTACATGGTTATTGGCAAAACACTTTAATTAGAATGTGGGGTTGTCAAAATGGATCAGAAAATAACACAGACACACACACACACACAAACAAAAGGGAAGAAGTAAATATATGCTATTTGTAGGAATGCTACTTTAAATATTAAGACATAAACTAGACTGAAATTCACGAAAACAAAAGTTATACTATGCAAACAGCAATCGTAAGAAGACTGACGTCGCTCTATTAATATCAGATTAAACAGATTTTAAAGCAAAACATATTTTTGGAGATAGGGGATCATTTTATATTGATAAAAAAGTTAAATTGGCAAGGAAGACATAATAATCACAAACATGTAAGTTACTAATCACAGAGCTTCAAATACAGGAATTACAAATAAAAAGAATCAATGGGAGACATTGGTTAATTCCACAGCTGTAGGTGGATATTTTTAAATTTTTCAGCAATTGACAGAACTAAACCAAAAATAAGGAGACTTAGTATATTTGAATAGTGCTGTCACCTACCTTGATTTAATGTCCCTTTCTACTTGGTTTCAATGATACCCACATCTAGAAATGATAACCTACATATTTTTCTTTCTTTTGATTTTTCTGAGATGGAGTCTTTTTCTGTCACTCAGGCTGGATTCCCGTGGCGCAATCGTAGCTCACTTCAGCCTCAAATCCTGGGCTCATGCAATCCTCCCACCTCAGACCTCAGGCACTCAAGTAGCTAGGACTATAGGAATGCAACCCTGTGCTTGACTAATTTGTTTTATTTGTATTTTTTTGGTAGAGATTTTTTTTTTTTTTCCTCACTCTGTCGCTCAGGTTGGAGTGCAGTGTGATGATTTCGGCTCACTGCAACCTATGCCTCCTAGGTTCAAATGAGTCCCTTGCCTCAACCTCCCTAGTAGCTGGGATCACAGGTGCATGCCACCATACCCAGGTAATTTTTGTATTTTTAGTACAGACAGGGTTTTGCCATGCTGGCCAGGCTGGTCTTGAACTCTTGACCTCAGGTGATCCACCTGCCTTGGCCCCTCAAAGTGCTGGGATTATAGGCGTGAGCTACCATGCCTGACTGAGATGAGTTTTTAAAAAATGACCTTATGGTGTTTCATAACAATTTCTTAATAAATATAAAATGATTAGAATTATGGGGAAACTATTTTCTAACCAAAATAAATAAGAAATCGGTAACAAAAAATGCTAGGAAAGCTCCAAACGTTGGGGGAAAAATGACACACTTTTACATATTCCAGGGAAAAGAAGAAATCACAAGGTATCTTTGACTTACGTGATAATAAAAACATTCAACAAATAAATATTGTGAGGGTGCAGCTAAAGTAATGTTGAAAAGAAAATGTGTAATTTAAGTTAATATGTTAATAAAAAGAAAGGTCAAAAAATTCAATAAGCTGAGATCAAACCTTAAGAATTTGAAAAAGAACAAATTAAACCTAGAGTAAGTATAGGGTAAAATATAAAATAGAAAAGGGTAAGAAGTTAATTAAATATAGATCAGAAAATTAATAATATAAAATCAATAACCAATAACTAAATGAATTAGTAAATCTTGAAAAAGATTGATCAGAAATTAAAGATGTGGCTCTGTGGCATAATGAGTAGCACATTGGACTTCTAAAACAGACATATAGACGAATGGAGCAGGTTAGAGCACTCAGAAATAAAGCTGCAAACTTACAACCATCTGATCTTTGACAAACTCAACAATAACAGGTAATGAAGAAGGGGCTGTCTATTCAATAATAGGATAACTGGTTAGTCGTATGCAGCACATTGAAGTTAGACTCCTTCCTTTAACCATACATAAAAATTAATACAAGATGGATTTAGGACTTAAATGTAAAGCCTAAGAAGGAAACCTAAGAAATACCATTCTGCACATAGGCACTGGCAAAGATTTCATGAAAAAATCTCCAAAAGCAATTGCAACGAAAACAGAAATTGACAAGTGGGATGTAATTAAATTAAAGGGTTTCTGCACAGCAAAATAAACTATCAAGGGAGTAAATAGACAACCTACATAATGGGAGAAGATAGCCACAAACTATGCGTCCAAAGGTCTAACATCTAGAATCTATTAGGAACTTAAACAACTCAACAAACAAAAAACAACCCCATTAAAGAACTGGCAATGGACAGGAACAGATTATTCTCAAAAGAAGATAAAAACGCAGCCAACTAGCATATGAAAAAAAGCTCAACATCACCAACTGTGGGGAAAAGAAAGAGAGATCAGACTGTTACTGTGTCTATATAGAAAGAAGTAGACATAAGAGACTCCATTTTGTTCTGTATTTGAGATGCTGTTAATCTGTGACCCTACCCCCAACCTTGTCTTAGCAAGAGACATGTGCTGTGGTGACTCAAGGTTTAACGAGTTGTGGACTGTGCAGGGTGTGCTTTGTTAAACAAGTGCCTGAAGGCAGTATGCTTGTGAAAAGTCATCACCATTCTCTTAATCTCAAGCACCCAGGGACCACGTACACTCCCAAAGGTCGCAGGGACCTCTGCCTAGGAAAGCTAGGTATTGTCCAAGGTTTCTCCCCATGTGATAGTCTGAAATATGGCCTCGTGGGAAGGGAAAGACCTGATCGTCCCCCAGCCTGACACCCGTGAAGGGTCTGTGCTGAGGAGGACTAGTATAAGAGGAAAGAAGGCCTCTTGGCAGTTGAGATAGAGAAAAGCATCTGTCTCCTGCCTGTTCCTGGGCAATGGAATATCTCGGTGTAAAATCCGATTGCATGTTCTGTTTACTGAGAAAGGAGAAAACCGCCTTAGGGCTGAAGGTGGGCCTGCTATCGGCAATGCTGCTCTTTATGCACTAAAAAGGTTTGTGGAGATGTTTGCATATGCATATCAAGGCACAGCACTTTTCCTTAAACTTATTCATGTCACAGAGATCTTTATTCATATGTCTCATTGCTGACCTTCTCCCTACGATGATCCTATTATCCTGCCACTTCCCTTTTTCTAAGATATTAAAGATAATGATCAATAAATATTGAGGGAACTCAGAGACTGGGTGCCAGCCTGGGTCCTCTGTATGCTGAGTGCCGGTCCCCTGGGCACACTTTTTCTTTCTCTGTACTTTGTGTCTCATTTCTTTTCTCAAGTCTCTCGTTCCACCTAACGAGAAACCCCACAGGTGTGGAGGGGCAGGCCACCCCTTCAGCAATCATTAGCGAAATGCAAATCAAAATCAAAATGAGATACCATCTCAGACCAAGCAGAATGGCTCTTATTAAAAAGTCAAAAGCAACAGATGCGGGAGAAATTGCAGAGAAAAGGGAATGCTTGTACACTGCTGATGGGAATGTATATTAGTTCAGCCACTGAGGAAAGTAATTCAGAGATTTCTCAAAAAACTTAAAACAGAATTTTATTACTGAGTATATACCCAAAGGAATATCAATCATTCTACCATAAAGACACATACACTTTGGATGTTCATCTCAGCAGAGTTCACAATAGCAAAGACATGGAATCAACCTAGATAAGCACCTAGGTTGTCCATCAATAGTAGATTGGATAAAGAAAATGTGGTACATATACACCATAGAATACGACACAGCCATGAAAAAAGAATGGAATTATGTCCTTTGCAGCAACATAGATGGATTGGGGCCATTATCCTGAGTGAATTAACTCAGAAGCAGAAAACCAAATACTGCATGTTCTCACTTACAAGTGGAAGCTAAACCTTGAGTACACATGGACACAAAGAAAGGAACAATAGACACTGGGGCCTTCTTAAGGGTGGAGAATGGGAGGAGAGCAAGGATTGAAAAACTATGGGGTACTATGCTCATTACCTGAGTGACAAGATAATTTGTGCACCAGACCCCTGAAACACAGAATTTATCCATGTAACAAAACTCTATATGTAGCCTCTGAAACTAAAATAAAATTGGAAGAAAAAATGTATATATAAATTTTTAAAAAGAAATAAAGTTTAAAAAATTATAAAATAAGAAATAAATAAAAGAAGAAACATTACCAATATCAGAAAAAAATGAGGCATCAGAACAGAGTATATAAACATTGAAAATAATAAGAAAATGTTATCAACAAATTTATGATTACATATTTGACAACTTAGATGGAATAAAGAAAATCTGTAAAAAGTGGATTGTACCAAAATAAATCCAGGAATAAATTTAAACTTGAATAACTCTACATAAATTTTTAAAGTTAAGTTTATAATTAAAAGCTTTCCTATAAATCTAACTCCAGAATTATATATCAATGCTGGTGATTCTGTCATGTATTTGGGGAAGAACAGAAAAAAAAAAAAAGAAAACTCACACACACATGTGTGCACGCACACACACACACACAAAGTAATTCAGATAACAGGAGCGATGGGAGCATCCCCTAACTTATTTTACAAAACTAATATTATTATTATTAATGTTTTAAAAATACATTGGAAGGATAGAAAACTACAGACCAATAATATTCATAAACATACTCACCAAGAAGTTAACCAAACTTGCCAAATGAGACACAGCAATTAATAAAAGCAATACATGTATCACATTGTAAAATGAATTTTACCAGGAAAATGCAAGGTTGGTGTAACAATCTAAAAATTCAACCAATATAACTAAAAAAATAAAGAAAAATATATGATCATTTTAATAAATACAGAAGAATTTGACAAAATTCAACTCCCATTCATGATAAAAATTATCAGCAAACTTTACATGAAAAGAAACTTTATAAATGTCATTAACAATATTTATAAACCAACAAAAAAATTAGAACCTGCATCCTACTCAATGCTTTCTACTTTGTATTAAGAAAAAGGTATGGTTGTGTATTCTCACCAGTTAACATTTAAAACTATATTGAAATGAGGCAGAAAAAAAATAAAAGACATTGGAAAGGAAGAAGTGCAAGTATTTCATTTGTAGACAACATGACCCTGTGTTTTGATATGTAGATTTCGTTTGTACTTAGGTATGGTGAGGCTGTCAGATTAGGTGACAGTTTCCACTAAAATACACAGTTCCCAAGAACAGGATACAGAAGGCCACGGGAAATAACACCAATGCTGATCACAGGCAGTAAGAGAAGGGAACTGTAGTCAAGAGTTTTTTTTATGATTTTTTTTTTTTTTTTTTTTTTTGGAAGAAATGAACAGGGCAAGATAAGCAGGCTACATAGATTTAGGATTGGTTAGTCTGAACAATTTTAGAGAGCTCTTGCCTCTGTATGGGGGCTGTCCCTATTTGTCTAAGCCTACTCCTGGGATGATTAGGGCAGTGAAATAGTGGCCTAAAGTGTAAAAGCCTAATAAAGAGGTAATGAGAGTAAGTGCCTTCAGTTGGTTAGATGCATAGGAAAGGCATGTTCACAGGCAAGTGACAAGGAATCAGTCAACCCTGCTGGAGGCAGTCTCTCCCAGGTCAGCAAAGTCCTAGATGTCAAAGCATCAAATATGGAACCTAGAAAACATTGTTAATACATCATGTTTACATCCATATAATATACTAAAGAATTGTAAGGAAAAAATTATCCTAGAATTAATCTGTGGATTTACCAAGACTTCAGGGCATAAGGACAAATAACAAAAGCCAATTGTGTTGGGGGTAGGGGAGTGGGGAAGGTATAAACAGTGAACAATTAGAACATTAAATCAAACTGCAAATCCACTTAAAATAGCAAAAACTTGTAAATGTTTCAACAAATTATTTGCAAGATATGGAAAATACAAACCACTGGAAAGGAAAATGAAAAAATTCTAAATAAATGAAGACATACAGTGCCTATGCAGTTCTCCCCAAATTAATCTATAGATTCAGTGCAATCTAAATCAAAATTACGATAGCCATTTTTTTTGGAAGAAATTCACAGGCTGATTCAAAAATTTATGTTAAAAGGCACACGATCTGAAAAACAAAAACAATTTTGAAAAATGAAGAGAAGTTCAGAAAACTTACACTACTTGTTTCCAAGGTTTACAACGAAGGTACAGTTATTAAGATAGTGTGATATTAGCATAAACTTAGAAACATAGCTCATTAGATCACAATAGCATGTAGACCTACTTATATAATGACAATTGATTTTCAATTAAATGCTAAAGTAATTCAATAAGATATAGTGTTTTCAACAAATAGGGCTACAGCAATTGAAAATATGCCGGGGGAAAAATAAGACAAAGAAGCTCTATCTTTACTTAGCACCATATGTAATTAGAAACTGCAAAAGTATACTTATTAAAGCATATCAGTGGTTGCCTGAGACTAGAAGTTGGAGGAGGACATTGACTTCAACTGAACTCAAGGGAAGTCTTCAGAATGATTAAAATTATCCTGAAGTTTTATTAAAGTGGTGTTACACCACTGCATAAATTCACCAAAATTCACCCAATTCTACACTTAAAATGGGTAAACGTTGTATGTGAATTATATCTCAATAAGTTGATAGAAATGAAAATAATATGTACATTATAATACTTCTGAAGTTTACAAATTAAATAATGTATATAAAAGTGCTTAGGTCACAAATCATTTTAAAAGATCAAGGTGTTATAATTACTATAGTAAAAATTGTCCTTCCTAATTAGGAGGAATGTATCATTCACATAAATTGAATGTATCCAATGTGCCATGTAACCTACATACATCCTCATATTTACTTCAAATATCCATTCATTGTTATACAACTTCTAGCAGCAAACAAATTTGTGGAATATAAATGACCATGAAAAAATCAAACTGCAGAACTAAAATTGATACATAAGTGTTTATACTATGAAGCTAAAATCCCTTCTTCTTAGTCACTGTGTGTTTTGTATTGAGATTATATTTGTTAGGCTTAAGTGCTTAAAGTGCCCATCATTATAAATATTCCATATAGATTTAACAAGGAAAGGTTTTGCTTATGTTTTCATTTCGTGCCGTAATAATTTAAAGACCATCTGATGAAGAGTGGTTTCCATATATTCTGCAAATGTTAGTTGTTTGCCGAATAGACTATTCAACAACCTATATCATGATTAAAAAAACAAATTCCTCCTTGATTTAGTACAGAAATAAGTTTGATGATTAGAAAAATGTTTAATTTTAACTGGATATTAAATGAGGTTTACAGGGTTTTGCTACGTAAAAACATAAATAGATATGTGCCTTTAATATGTTTTAAATGTTATTGTTGTCATTTTTTCTCATATGTTATGATGTTTACCCTGGCTGCAAGGAAACTTAAAATAAATATTAACATTCAGTTTTAATAAATATATAGTTCTGAGTTAATGACACACAATTCTTCCACATTACTTAATTTTATATGCATTTAATATTTGTCAAATACGTGGTTTAATATTTTAACACAGTGCCAATACTTTTAAGGCAAGAAAACTACAAGCATGAATAACAAGATAGTTTTTAAAAAGTAGTTTGTAAAAAAGAAAAAAAAAGTTTATTTGTTTGTTTTTAATTATTTGGTTGCATTCTTAAAAATCAGTATCTTTTTTAGGTCAATTTCCCAAACCAGGCATCTGGCAGCACTGCTTTTCCTAAGATCTATTACAAATTCCAATGCAAAAGTGACAGTATGCATTAGCAGACTCTCATGACACTGTATGCCAAAAATGCATAGGTCCACATACACCACCCCCCACACAGCCTTCTCCTCACATGTGTGCACACACACGTAATTTTAATCAAGTAAATCATTGAAAGTAAAATACAGACTTTAAAATTTGGAAAGCACACATTTTTTCAAATGCTTTTTTCAATTACATTATATATATGTATTACATAAGTAGCAGATAAATCTATTTTATGAATTGTATAAGCAAAAGGAAAACAGCTACTAGCTATCGTCATGCTGTGACATAGGAACATTCATTTCTGACTAAAATATGTGAGAAATGTATGTGATTTCTCTTTTGGATAAAGTCCAGAAATGAAGGTTGATATAAACATAAAGTATTGTGATATAGAATAATTTCCTTGAACATGGAATTAATACACGTTACATATATATTTTGATATATGTAAAGATTACTTCAAAGTTAATTGATGCTCACGGTTCATTTTCCAAAACAAGTAAAAAGTAACTATTCATTTATATAACATTGCTAAGTTGATAGAGTCAATATACTGATGAAAAGAGAATATATACAGGCACACATACACACAACTGGTTTGGGTTATGGTTTTTTCTATCAGGGTGGAGTGTACATGTTACACGCATTATTTAAACAGTTGATTTAAACATTCTTACAACATAATGCTCACATCATACTCAGCTATTATTTTCAATCATGAATTTTCACATGTAAAGTAATGAACAAAGGAAATACTTATATTTTTCTCTAAAATCGCATTGAACAGAACTTGATCTTTTACTAGCTATACAAAATTTATAATAACCATGAGCCATGGAATTATCATTATCACTTGTTATTCCACTGATGAGAACTGAAATGGTAGAAAATCGTGCTCAAATGAAAAAGGGCCAAATTTGCTTTTACGTCTACAAGGATAGAGACGTATTTGTTGGTGCCAATCATCAATACATGTTCTTCAGATTAAGTGCATAGATTTCCTGGATGATGAATACTGTGAAATTGTGGCAGTGTTTTCTGTGTGTAGGTGATCCTGTTATTCATGAACCCATATGGAGAGGTTCCAGGTTGATGTGGTATTTCATCTTCTCTTGCGTGGCTTGCCATAGTATGTTTTCAAACTGCTCAGAGAACTCTATTATCACTGTAGATGCTAATCATTCATTCCACCGTATATATCCCATTGTTTAGAAAATATTGCTTGCTGTGAAGTTTGGTTGCTAGAGTCATTTGGTCATTTGGTTGGTGAATCTTTAATTTCTGAGTTCCCATAGCAGATACACAGCTTTGAATATGAAATGTTATTATCTTGACCAAGTTGAATTGATGAGAGTTGAAAAGTAAATCCAGATATATATGAATCTTCATGTAATACTATATTTCAGCATTTAAAAAATTACCTTGCTATCTTCAGGGATCTGAACATAAGGTCAACAGGAGAATTAAAATATCTTCTCTAAAACTCAGGAGCAAATTTACCCTTCTTAAATTCAGAAAGTGAAATCGAGAAATTCCAGGTCTCCTGGACAAATATCCTAATCCTACCCTTGAACTGGCATCATTACAAGAGGATTGTTGTTAAGAGTTCAAGTGAGGCTGGGAAAGAGAGTGGTTGCTAGCCACTGCTCTCTAGGAAGCCCAACTAAGACCATGGGAAAACAAAACCATTTCCAAAGATCACAGACTTTGAATTAAGAAAACCTAAAGAAAAACACAGTGTGGTGTGAAAGTTATGAACTGAGATGGCTCCACTGGCTTCATTTGGATCATGTGTGTCTGAGTGGCACATTCCACCACAGACCAAACACCTTATTCCCCATTAACAAGTGTAGTCATACGGGTTTCTAACACAGTTGCCTTTTTCAGTGATGTGTTAACCACTCTTTAAATAGCAAAGTAAGAGGGCAGAGGAAAACTTTGAGAGTGAGAAATTCTCATGAGATGTCAACTTTTAGAACACAGTTAATAACACAAGTCAAACTGTGTTTTTTTTTTTTTTTTTTTTTTTTTAATTATTGATGTTGATTTGAACCTGACCCTACAAATTTCAGTCATTTTGTAAACACATTCCGCTGGATTTGACCTCAGATTCCCTGCGGGGTAGAAACCACTAGATGGAATTTCTAATTAAAAAAATAGGGCTCCCAGCGATTTAACCCCAAGTTCCCTCATCATTTACCCTCACGCTCCCTCTTATAAGTGGCCCGTAGTCTTTTATTCATATTGACAACTTGTACTTGACGGCACCCGCAGAAGAATGACAGCTTTCCTCCAAAAGCAATACACTCCATACTGAAGTTGCTTCAACACCTTGAAATTTACTTTTCAGACTGAAAGCTTTCATATGTGGTGATTAATGCAAATCACAAAGGACCTATTTATAAAAAGATTCCTTATGCACTTGGGGGATAGTTGCTAAAGCAATTTTCTTTTGCTTTGGGGCAAGACTGAGGAGAATTTTGACTTCATAGCTTCCTAGACCTCTCGCAAATTTACACAGGTGTGGAGCTCATATGTGTTTAACACACATCGTTTTGCTTCTCTCTGATTTCTCTTTGTCTCTTCTTTACTCTTTCAGTCAGCCTCTGCCTGCATCCCTTTCTCATACTCCAGCACCTTCTTTTTAAAGTGGTTTTAATGTTTATGGTAAATGAAGCACACACTGGAAGCTACATTACAATTGTTGATCAATTTTCAGATTCCAGATTTCTCTCACCAGGATGACTGACATTAAAATGGCTTCATTATGCCTATTGACAGGTTGGTCCATCCAGTCTTTTTCTGGCAAGTCTAGAATTTCCCATGGATAGTTAACACATGGAAGGTTAAAATGATATCTTACAGTGCCACCTTTGCAATTTGTTTTGGCTCTTGAACAGAGCCAGAGGAATAGAGGAGCCCCCTTTTACCTGTGGGGGATAGGTTTCAAGATTTCTTGTGGAAGTCTGAAACAGCAGGTATTGCCAAACCCTACATATACTCTGTTTTTTTCTTAAATATGTACATAACTATCATAAAGTTTAATATATAGTTTAGGCACAGTAAGAGATTAACTTCAATAACTAATAATCAAAAGGAATAATTATAACAATATGCCCATATCACTACTCTTGCACTTTTTATTAAGTAAAGTAAGGGTTACTTGAACACAAGCACCGCAATACTGTCATAGTCAATCTGATAACTGAGATGGTTACTATGTGAATAAGTACTGGGAAGCATAGGCAGATTGAACCCACTGGACAAAGAAGTGATTCAAGACAGGCGGGACGGAGCAGGACAGCATGAGATTTCGTCACATGACTCAGAAGACTGTGTAATTTAACACTTATGAATTGTTTGTTTCTGGAATTTCCCATTTAATATTTTTGAACCGCGGTTGACTGTGGTAACTGAAACCACAGAAAGTAAAATCACAAATAAGGAACAACAATTGTATTGGGTGCCTAAATCACAACTCTGAATCATGGAATTATCTTTCTCTCTCTCTTTCTGATATCCAGCACTAAATATATTAATTACATACCTACAGAAATCACAGTAGGATACTTGGACAACTGCTTCATAAGTAAAATATTGTACTATTTGCATTTGCTTTGAATTCACTATGGAAAATTATGTTACTGATCATTTTGTTGTAGACAACCTAGTCTATTTTTATGGCCATTTTTGTTAATATTATGTCCATTTTGTTAATATATAAAATAGAACTTACTCCAAGTAATCAAAAATCAGAAAGAACAGTTCCCTTTGGTCTCTCCCAAGATACTTCCTCCAAATCCAAGCACAAGGAAGCTATCTTTTCTGAGGTGTGTTCATTAGATGATGCCACAGAGATAGGAAGTTAAGGAAATAGGTGATATCATAGTTATGTGCAGGCTTTAAAAATAAGCTAAAAGCACGCCAATCATTCCTGAGGGGCAGTGAAACGTTTAAAAGAGATATTACAGTCATAAAACTGAGTAAGGCCCAATTTTTACTAATAGTTCACTCTTTAGATGGATCTTTCTTTTTTCTTCATTTCTTTCTACTGCTATTAAAATAATTTCTTTTATCACCTGTTCCTTCTGCTCTAGGCAGTTTACTCATTAAACACATAAAGAAGACTATGCCAATTAGGTGCTGAAGTGCACAGTTTATTTTATTAATGGAGAATACCAATTAAAATGTTTGTTTTTCATTCTGTTTAGCTGTTATTACAAATTACATTAATAAGGACTGACCTTCGCATATTTCAGATATGTACGCAGCATTGATTTTCTTTCATAAAAGTTTTCTTGATTTAGACTAAGATTCTAAAGCTTATTCACAATTCAAGAAGTACCTTATGACTGAATATTTCAGCCATAGGTAAAAGAATTCTCAAATAGAAGGTCACAATCAATTTTACATTATCTTTGGATAGAAGACTGGATATTTGGGATTGTTGATTATTGATTACCAATAATAAAATGACTTTGATTTAAAAAAAGAATGCTCCTGAGTGAGCTCTGATTGTTTAATACCTAAAGCAAAGTAGCAATGTTTACCTTTCTCAGTGAAGACAGCCCAATAAAATCACCAAATCTTTAAGGGATACTTAACTTACGAATTAACCAACCATATATATTCTAGAAACAGAACTTTCTGAACCTTTTGTATTTGGTATTTTGTGTATTTATGGGTTAATATGAGCAGATTTGCCTTTAGGTCTCTTCCACACTAATCTTCCTTCCCAGAATAGTAAAATCTGGAAAAATTTTTCTTGGTACCTTACACAACTCTGGCTTTTTCCAGTGGAAATTCACTTTTAGGAGCTGAGAGACGAAAAAGAGTGAATCACAGCTGAATTATTATTTGAATATTTTTCAATGCAACTAAAATGTATATATTTGGGGGTATATGAAATTATTGAAAGAGAAATTCTTGGTTTTTTATATTGGTATTTAGTAATATATCTTATATAAACATCTCAATGTATCATATATATTTCTCTATATTGTTTATATTAGACACTATGAAGAATTTTTACTGATTTTTAAAAGATTATTTAGTTCAAATAATCTTTAATTACTGGGAATCTTTACAAACATCGAATGTTAGAAGCAGATTACAGGATGTCTTAATTTTATGAGGTTGTCACCATGTTTGATAGGTGAACGCTGTGACATAGATTGGCAAACACTACCTTTAGAGGCTTACAATAGACCTAAGGAGGAACATACATTTAAGGTAAGGAGTTTGAGAACCACCTTCCTATTCGTCTCTGAAGCTAATTTGATTCAAGGCAATCAGCACAATGTGATATAATCAGTTTACTCTATACCTAGAAAAATTCTCAACTCAAAGAAGACATTGGGGCAAAGTTATAGACTTACTAGATGAATGTGCATCCAACACAGTTCCAAATATTAAATATAAAAGTACAGACTGGCTTTGAATCAACCATACTTTGATTCTGGCCCTTATTTCTTACCATTTTTTATTTAAAGCTGCGATTTTCCTCATGCATAAAATGAAGTTAATTGTAGTCATCTTGTAAACTCAAGTAAGGAATACATAAGATGATGTTTTAAAAGTATCTTGTAAAATGTCAGGCAGTTGATGATGCTCACATAAAACAACATAGTGTTATTTTTCTTCCTCTTAGCCAGGTATTGAGAAACGTCTATGTACAAAACTCTCTCTGAAGAATAAAAAATGTATAAATTACATAAGAACAAGTAATAGACAACAATATGAATATATGAATTGTGTTTTGTGTTAAGAGGGTGAGGACTTTTCTAACTGGAATGGAACAAACTATGAATATATGGAACTGAGGGAAGATAAATTGGGTGGTAACCCTTAGGCAGTCTTAAATTATAGATTAAAGAGTTTAAATAGTATTTTTTAAACAATGGGAGATGCTAAAGGCTTCTGAGCAAAGAAAATGACACAGTCAAAATTTATTTCAACTTACCTGCATTGTATACTATTAAGTGTAGAATAGACCAGATAGGAAGTCTGAACTAAGTAAATTGGGAGAAAATAAAAATAAAGGTTTAAGTATAAGAAAACTTTCAAAGGCATAACCAACAGAGTTTACAGGAGTGATTACATGGGAAATGGTCAAGAAGTTTAACATTATTCTGAAATTATGTATATGGACATTGGAGACCAGTTGGCTTTGGAAGGAGATTATGAATTCTTGTTCTGTTATGATAAATGTTTGAGGCACTCATATAATATTAAAATGGAAGTGTCCAGTTGAGAATGGGAAAGGCAGGACTAGGGCTGAAACAAATAGGATTAAAATAGAAATAGAAGTTTGAGTGTCATTGAAACGTGGGTAAATTGTGTTACGTAGTTTCTGGGAAGTATCATACTTCTTCTCCTAGTTGAGAATAGGCTTGACCACCTAACTTGTTATAGGCAATGCAACTTGAGCTGAAGTAAGGTGTCATTTTGGGGATGTGCTTTGAGAGCCATGTTCTACCTGGTCACAGCTCATTTGCTCCTCCACATCAACCAACAATATTCCCCATGGCATAGGTCTGAGTTGTAGAGCGTAAACAATTGCATGAAACAGAGCCCCTAACCTCTTCCTGCCCCACGTTACTCCACTCCCAGTGTCACAACAATGGCCACTGCTGTAGATTCTTCCTGGCTAAGGACTGTGAGGGGAATAAAACTATGTTGTTGGACAGGCATGGTGGCTCATGCCTGTAATCCCAGCACTTTGGAAGGCCTAGGTGAGTGGATCATGAGGTCAGGAGATCGAGATCATCCTGGCCAAAATGGTGAAATCCTGTCTCTACTAAAAATATAAAAATTAGCTAGGCGTGGTGGTGGGCACCTGTAATCCCAGCTACTTGGGAGTCTGAAGCAGGAGAATCACTTGAACCCGGGAGGTGGAAGTTGCAGTGAGCCAAGATGGTGCCACTGCATTCCAGCCTGGCAACAGAGAGACTCCGTCTCAAAAAACAAACAACAAACAAACAAAAAACAACACAACTATGTTGTTACAGACCACTATAACTTTGAGCTGTTTGTTTCCACAGCATAACTTAGCCTATTTTGACTGATACAAACAGAAGTGACCATGTAGCCTGTGAGTGAGATGGTATCTGAAATGAGAGAGAGTAAAGAGGTGAGGAAAAGATGGAGACTGAATCTTCAAAAATAATTTTGGAAGATAAGTAGAAAAATAAAGCAATAAGTGACTTGACTCAAGAAGAATAAATTTTTTTCAGGAATATTTATTTAACATAATAAAATCTCATAGAAAAATAAAGTAGCATGTGACCTAAGAATTGGCACACTTAGAAAATGCTGCTGAAGAAACTTTCAGCCTCTAAAACATTTTTTTAGAAGTGGCTCTCAGTGTTTCTACACCGCTCTTGCTGGAAAGATATTTAAAATTGTCAGCATTCATAGAAATGCAAAACATTTGACATTGTTGATACGTGCAATTTGTCCCTTCTCTACAGATTTTCAATTCTACTCAGTGATCAAAAAAAGTTACCAGAAAAATCTGCTTAGATCTCATTAACTTGTAATTTCCCCTTTCATCATTACTACCATCACCCAAGAAAGTTTATTTTTCATTAAATCAGATATATAAAATGTATTTCTGCATTTTTATACAATTTTAAATATCACGATAGTCCTTGTCTTTCTAAGAAAATATTGTGTAACACATTGATGTATAAAATCTTCTATAAAGATCCAAGTGATATATTTCTACACTTTTCATTTCTTGGAAGAGATAACTTAGAGTGTTCCTGAGAATTGGGAAATGATGAAAATAAAAACACTCTTTAAAGGTTCAATGAGAAGACATTCATGTTGGTCCAGGTGAGCCAAGGATTCTCTCCCAGCTTGATTGATTTTATCATGGTAATGTGCCCCATTCATTATTCTCTTGGGAGGCAACATTTTCCACTTGTAGAATTTCTCTAATATGACCATATTATATGGGAAATATATTTTCATTTACATATGTACATATCTGTTTCATATCCTCCTCTTGTAAGTTAGTTAATATGTAAACCACTTAGAAATTGCCCGGTATATACTTAATGTTATGAAAATACTAGTGATGATGATTTTATATAAATAATTGCAAGTTTTCAGCTGTGCAGCTTTATTTCTTTTTTTCCATCCTCTGTATTTCTATGTAAATTATTCTTAAATTCAAATCAGACCACACCAAAAGCTCTTCAGTGTTTTACATACAAGATAAGCTTCAAGCTACCTTCTCAAGTTCCAAAGACCTTTATTTCCAGGCCAGTGCCTAACTCTATGGCCTTACTAAGCACCATGTTGTTAGCTTATCCTTAGTGTCAATTATTTGAAGTTCCTTTGCATTTACCAACTAATTCATGCCTTTTTCTTTTTCTTTTTCTTCTGCTTGTAATGTCTACTCCACACCAGTCTTATTACCTAGGTAGGGCCTTTTTGTACAACATGATGTTTTGAAATATGTATACAAGGCTGGGCACAATGGCTCATGCCTGTAATCCCAGCACTTTGGAAGGCTGAGGTGGGCGGATCACCTGAGGTCAGGAGTTTGAGACCAACCTGGCCAACATGGTGAAACCCTGTCTATACCAAAAATATTTTACAAATTAGCCAAGCATGGTGGTGGGCACTTGTAAACCCAGCTACTCAGGAGGCTGAGGCAGGAGAATCACTTGAACGCAGGGGGCAGATGTTGCAGTGAGCCGACACAGTGCCACTGTGCTCCAGCCTAGGCGACACAGCGAGACTCTGTCTCAAAAACGAAAAACAAAAAACAAAAAAACAAAACAACAACAACAAAGCACATTAAACAAACAGAATCTGCTCTTATTTCCCTATCCATTAGAAACCTATATTGAGGAGCAATGAGAAATAAAGCATAACAGTAAAAAAATAAAATGTTTAAATGCATCATTTAATGGTTCCTGGTGGAAAAACTAGGCAACCATCAATGACTACGTTTTAGGCACTCTTCTCCAACTGCTCTGAAATGTAGATACTTTATTCCCATCTCAGACCTGTAAAAATGGCATTCTGAAACTCTCAGACCTGGTGTCAATCAAGCACAAATTAAGAGTTGGTTAAACTTCAAAAGGCAAGTGTAGGAAAAGATAGTCTGGATTTCAGGTGAAAGATGCAAAATCAAGACAATAGATGCCGAGTGTGATGGCAAGAAAATAGAGGCTGGGCGCGGTGGCTCATGCCTGTAATCCCAGGACTTTGGGAGGCCACGGTGGGTGGATAACCTGAGGTCAGGAGTTCGAGACCAGCCTGAGCAACATGATGAAACCCCGTCTCTACTAAAAACACAAAATTATCTGGGCAAAGTGCCTGTAGTCCCAACTATTTGGGAGGCTGAGGCAGGAGAATCTCTTGAACCTAGGAGGCAGAGATTGCAGCGAGCTGAGATCATGCCATTGCACTCCAGCCTGGGCAACAAGAGTGAAATTGCATCTCAAAATAAATAAATAAATAAATAAATAAAATCGAAAGGAAAGTGTAGGGCATGTTGCGAAGAAAACACAGAATAGGAAGTTGCAAAGGGGAGAACAGAGATAAGACAGGAACAATCAATTAAGTGTTTGTAGTGAAAAGTTTCAAATGGCAGATTTAGTAGGGAAGAAGGAAACACGAAGTTCTTTTCAAAACTGTCAAAACTGGGCAAAAGTAAAGTTAATACGACAGTGAAAGATGTAGGATATACTGGATCCAGGAATGCCTGGATGTAAAGTGATGAATCAGGTGGTTATTCCAACATTTCTAGTAATGATAATAATGTTTCAAATTGAAGTACTGGCAGTGAAGAGAGAGGTTGTAAACAAATATTTGCTATCTATGATTTGAACCACAGTATAGGTAAATCTGTGCTATCACTGTGTGCATCTTAATGTTTTTTTGAATAAAAACACTGAAAATAGTGTAGAGGATACTCATTTGTTTCCTGTAATCATATAACAATATGGAATGGAATGTCAAATGCATGACGAGTTAAGTCATTCCTGCACAGAATCTGCCAAGCACATGAATAAAGTTGCAAAACACATTTGAAAGTGTCAGGTGGATGTTTTTGGAAAACTGTATGTACACTTATTAAAAAAAAAGAAACAACAAACAATAGCTGCTATGACACATAAGTCAAAACCAATGTGTGTTTAAAAGTTTAGTAAACCTGCCTCAGATACCCTTTCATATAATGTGCTTTTTAACAAAGCCAAACTTTGTCTAAATATTTTTCCTCCGTGTGATGTTAAAAGAAATACCTTAGATCAAACCTAATTTAATTTAATTTAACAATTTTCCATTTTCAGTTACCCTTTCAATTTTGAGGACTGACACCCTTTCTGTCACCATCATAATAGATTATTTGGTCTCAATGCAGATGTCTTAATTAAAAATGTCAAATTAGTTGGATGACTTTTTAGTGCTTCTTCATGTTTTATGTTTACCGTAATGAGATCACTTGGTGTACAAAGGAAGGCTGCACACAAGCACTTAAAACTCTTAAGAGGATATGACACATCAGAGAAACTATTATGATGGCTATCAGGAGGACAATACCACGAAATGGAAGTGTACTCTTAACAGAACTATCTGCAAACCAAACTGACCAAAATCAAACAGTTCAAAATTTAGGAAACAAAAATAGTTCAGCAGTCCAATGAGTCATAGTCTTTGTTCCAGATACGATGGCAATTAAGGACCACAGTTTGAGTAAGGCCATTGACTTATGTATTCATTTTTGTATTTAACCTAGTAATACAAGTCATAGTAACGTGGAGACTCACTACAAATAGATAAATAAGTAAGTAAATAAACAAATAAATAAAGATTAGAAAATCTTGGGTGGGTTGTAGGGAAAAGAAAACCTTCGAATAGTCAAGCTTGCCATCCACCATTTGGGATGCCTTCAAACCAACTATTAGCTGCTCCCGTAAACACATTATATGTTTCTTCCTTCTGAGAAATGTCTTTAATGTACTTAATGGCAGTGCCTAGAGAACTAGGAGTAACAGCCACCTTTCTAATTAAGTTTTCTGTGGTAATAAAATCAGGGGAAAGGTAAGTGCAACATTTCATTTTCTTCAGCACCCCACCACGTGAGCCCCCAACATGGGAACAGGGGCGCTCTAAAGCATTATGTGTTTTTGTTGAACATAAATATTCTCAAGCACATTTTGGAGAGTGGCTTCTACCCATCTGAGCCCCTGGTAGGTCTGATTGACTACAAAATCCAATACTTTTCCCATTTTACAAATTAGCTTTAAATTTCCTACAACAAGCACCTCTCTAACACTAAGACTGGGTCCCCAAGAACGTCACTAGAACTTTTCTTCAGTGGAACCTAACATATCTTCATATATTTTGAGGTTGATACTAATTTCAGTCAATGACTACTTTGGCCTCTGATTATGAGAGGTCTTATTGGGAACTTTTAGTGAAAGCTATTCAGAAGGCAGGACAGAGCCAGGCCAAAGAGTAAAATCTGTATAAAGAAGGAGGTAGAGTAGAGTAGAAATTTCTCTACAGACTCCATATTGGCCCTCAGATATGGAAAAGAAGGCTATCAAATGGTGTTTGAGCAGGGGTCAGTTACATTTGTTTGCCTATAAGTCTGCATAACTCTTGAGAAAGGTCCAGGGAAAGATTTACTTTTTTGTGATTCTTTTATAAAGCATGTTGTGAAGGTTCATAACCACATTTAAGTGGAAAGGGAGCTTACTGGATTTAATAGAGTAACATCATACAAACATGCGTTCTAGCCACTTAAGTAGTACCAAGGCCTTGAGTGAACAATGCCTAGAAGTACAATATACTTTCTATAGGCATCACTTGGATAGATTTTCTATATTTGGTAGCAATTAAGTTATTGATTGGAAAAGTCAGGGTATTATTTCCATTACCTGTAGGAAAGCAAACAGTAGTGATGCCTAGAATATCAAGAATAACTTTCCATTCTTCTTTGTGGTTTCAGGATGACTCATATTAGGAATACAGGGACACATTGGCATTAGTAGAGTTGCTTTCTGATTTTTGATCAATAGTCCATGAGCCAATAATTTCTGTGGATTCTTGCTAGAGCATAAGCCTTTGCTACAGCAATCTGCAGACTACTTTCCCATGGATTTTTTTTTGTAAGAAAAAGGAAGGGACTCTGTAATAATCCATTTTCACGCTGCTGATTACCACATACTGGAGACTGGGCAATTTACAAAGAAAGGTTTAATTGGACTTACAGTTCCATGTGGCTGGGGAAGGCTCACAATTATGGCAGAAGGCAAAGAGGAGCAGGTCCCATCTTACATGGATGGCAACAGGCAAAGAGAGAATGAGGAAGATGCAAAGACAGAAACTCCTGATGAAACCACCAGAGCTTGTGAGATTTACTCACCGCCAGGAGAGCAGTATGAGGAAATCAGCCCCAGGATTGGATTATCTCCTGCTGGGTCTCTTCTACAACACATTGGAATCATGAGAGCACAATTCAAGATGAGATTTGGGTGGGGACACAGAGCCAAACCATATCATTCCACCCCTAGTCCCTGCCAAATCTCATGCCTCATATTTCAAAACCAATCATGCCTTCCAAACAGTCCCCCAAAGTCTTAACTCATTTCAACATTAACTTAAATGTCCACAGTCTATCAAGATGAGATTTGGGTGGGGACACAGAGCCAAATTATATCAGATTCAAACAACAGAAAATAAGGGAAAAGTAAATAAAACAGGTAAGGCTTTCGTGACAGCAAAGCAGCTTTGATACATAATCTTGGGAAAGCTGTTCACATCTTGAATGCCATCTGCTTCTGGGGAAAATTTCCCTGGTCAACTTTATCTTAAGATCTCTAACAGGTGTAGAGTTTCAGGAGTCTGGAGCAGCCCTTTAGAGTTGAAAGATATGGATCCAAGACTTGATGTCTTGAAATTTTGCTGCAGAGAAGAATTTGTTATGGTCCCTTCCAGTGGAATTCAAGGGCTGTCTTTCCCTGGTGTGCTTTTTCTAAAAGATCCAGTCTCCAGGTTCTAGATGATGAAAGATCTGGTTGTCGTTAATTGGTGAGTTATGAAGGATTTGTTTCACCTGGTGAAATTATGCTTTGGTATAATGCAATAAAGCCTTGCACTATTGAGTCATGTCAAAATTTATGAGTGAGAATTATGTGAGTTTGTATTACTAAAGGGATAGGTTTTGAAGTAACTATTTCATAAGGGGTCAATCTAAGTTTGGTTGCCATCAATTGCTAATACCTTTGACCGAGGCAATCCAATTGGTTCAATTAGCTTTGTAAAATGCCACTGCATTTGTAATACCTTATTTAACTGGTTTACAACTTGTCCAGTGAAACAAATACCTCTATCGCTGGAGATTTCTTCATGAATGTCCCATAAGTTAAACACATTTTCTAACAACCGTTTATTATATCTACTGTTATAGTATTGACCTTCATGCATGAGAAAGCTTTTATATACCCAGAAAATATACAGTAAAGGTGACAGTTGAATGAAATCCATCTGCAGATGTTCAAATGATTGAGCAGATGCTGGAAATGTATCACCTGAGGTTTTTATTTTTCTTACAAAAATTATGGATTTGACAAACCAAACATTGGTCATAAACCATTTTAGTGATTTTAGAATAGTAACTTCACCAATATTTTTTCATAATGTGAATTATCGTATCTCTTCTGTGGTGAATCCTGGAGTGATAGGTTTTAATAATGTAAGCTTTAAGGACTCAGGAAGGACCAAGCAGCAGTCCAGCCTCTTTATGAGTCCATGATTAACACTGAATTTACATGATTTCAGATACAAAATTTGTTTTTACAGATCAGATGCATTGCACTGTTATTAATATAGGCTATTATAGGTAACTTGACTTGGATCAATCTTATGGAATTCATTGTAATTGCAATTCTTAAAAATTTTAATACTGGGTGACACAGCACTAAAATCTGCCAAATAATTTCCTCAGTATTTAATTAATTCTTGCTCTGCTGAATATTATGTTAGAAGCTCTATGAACCAGTAAGTTTCTTCTTTAGAGTTCTGGGGATTCTTACCTAGTCTGATGGTATGATCTCACATTTATCACAAACCTGTACTTGTGAGAGTCTTTTCCATGAATCTCCTTAAAGGTAAAACACTTTCAGCTTATAGTTGTTTGGGAAAGTACCAGAGTAAACAATTAACTGTCTATGAATTACAAGACTTAAAATGGCCATGGTTAAAGATCTGATGAGAGTTCATTAAAATAATGATGCAATGGACAAAAACGTATGGTTTGTAACTGTTAATAATCTGAGAATATTATTTTAAGATAATAACTAGAATCATCACCAATAGTATTATACCAGGACTAATAGATTTATATGTATTTTATATAATTTATGAAACAGGTAGTAATGACACATCCCACATTCTTAAAAATACAACTCAAAGAAGGTTTTAGCAGTACTTATTTAATAATGTTTTCCATATAACATTTTCTTACTTAAAAAAAAAATTTCAATAGCTTTTGTGGTACAAGTGTTTTTTGGTTACATAGCTGAATTAAATAGTGGTGAAGTCTGAAATTTTAGTGTACCGAACACTCAAATAGTGTGCATATAATTTAATGTATAGAATAAACGGAATTAGTTCAATATTTCTCCTCTTATAAACAGAGGTATACTTTTGAGATGTTCCAAGGGCCATCTGGAAAATTCCTAAGTTAATTCAGGGTCAAGTAAAAGATTTAATTTAGAACTTAATTTTGGAAAGTTTGTTAAAAATGCGAAAGGTAGGCCAGGGGTGGTGGCTCACGCCTGTAATCCCAGCACTTTGAGAGGCCAAGGTTGGCGGATCACGAGGTCAGGAGATTGAGACGATCCCGGCTCTCACGATGAAACTCCATCTCTACTAAAAATACAAAAAATTATCCCGGCGTGGTGTTGGGTGCCTGTAGTCCCAACTACTCGGGAGGCTGAGGCAGGAGAATGGCATGAACCCGGGAGGCGGAGCTTGCAGTGAGACGAGATCGTGCCACTGCACTCCAGCCTGGGCAACAGAGTGAGACTCCCTCTAAATAAATAAATAAATAAATAAATAAATAATGCAAAAGGTTGAAAACACTTGATCAAATAGCATCACAGGCAGCTGTGAGCAATAGTAGAAAGTTCCATCATTGTAGAAAAACTTTAGCTCTTTTAGTAGAGATGACTCCATTTTCTTATGCAATCAAAACTTTAAAAAGACAACATGAAGCACAGAAAAGTATCTCAGTAACAAAAAAAATTTTGGTTTCCCAGGCCAATTATCTAAAAGGTAAAGAAAAATCTTTCATGATTTCAAATTAAGAATATACTAATACTTTAAGAAACCTTTTTTATTTTAACAGAGGACCGAATTCTAATTTTGCAGTAGTATACTTTTGATATTAATTCTCTACTTTTAGAAAACAAATCTTACAAACAATTCCCTTCTCATCTTAGCTAGCTTGATCAAACAAAATGTCTTTCACAAGATTTATCTATGAAAAATCTTCTACAACTTTGTCTTTCATTTATTTTTTGTCCTCTACTTTTTCTCTTCTCATTGTGGAGCACCCACTCATTCTTCTGTAGGACAACATACACTTTTTCTTCTTAAGAAAAATACAACACCCTCACCTCTTCATAGCATTTCCTTAACAAAAGCAGATCTTATGTTCTTTGTATGCTTGCATGCAGAGTTGCTTCTCATTATTTCTAACAATTTTAGTTACACATATTAATTAGAATATTTAATTCTTAGCGACCTTAATTTTCAGTGAACACTAAGAAGACAGCAATTGTGAACTGTCTGTGACACCAGCAATCTGTCAATTGGTAAATCTATGAATCATAATTTACAGAAGTATGTGCTTCCTCATTGTACAATTTGTCAGTGTGGGACAGGACATGTTTACTAATATCAACAAATATATTTAGTATCCCTTTAATAAGAAACTGTAAAGGAATCACAGTTTTATCCTTATACTCAGGCTTTTTGTTTTTTTGTGGATAGGTCTGAGAATTAGATTTTTGTTTGTACAGATTTCCCTGAGCCTCATCTTTCCATTCTAATGAAAAGAATGTTAAAACCTTCTGCTATAGGAAGAACATCTTTTACATGGGAATTTTATCTTGTTTACATCTATTTAACTAAGTTATTTCAACATTTATACTTGGATTGTGTGTAAAGATGAGACTTTAAACAGCTATCTATAATCTTAAGTTACTTTTCTGGTTTCCAATTTTGTAATATAGAGGTAATTTAAGCTTATTTTACCATTGAACTTAAGTAGCAAATGCCATGCATCTGCATGATATTTAATACTGAAAACCCTGGAGATATGTATGTTTCAATCAAATCAACGATATTCTTATTTTCCAAAGATTACTGAATTTATATGAACTTGAAAAGCATTTGAGTTAGGTCATCTTGTGTTCTAAGAGAATGCTTCATTTACATGAGTACTTATTTTTATTAAAGCCATGTAAATGCAGATATTTTACAATTTAATTTGTGATATTTTAAGGAGATAAATGTTACACATATATAGCATGCATACAAACATATAGACAGAAAAAGATCTTATAGATCTCATTCTAAAATTGTATTCCTGCACCAGGTATAATTAACACATGGTCGATTATTTATTAAAGACTATTTGAATTCCACTTGTTTTTCTGGCCAATGGAACAAAATTTCCTGCCCACATGGCTAAAGATTTTGACTGATATTTATGAATAAATACTTTTAAGATTTTTAATTTTCCTTCTCTTAGAAACTTTTTAAAGAGGAAATCTTGGTTTGATTCAATCTTTTAGATGTCTATGTGTACCAACTAAAGAATTCATTCCATTGATTTTGTGGCATTTTTGATATTTTCTTTCTTAATGCACTTCACAAATAAACAGATTTATCTAGGTTAAAAATTCCCCACTGTGGCCACTGTAAATTTAAGTTGTTCTTAGTAAGATTAAATCATTTTTTAAAAAATATACAGATTCTAGACCCACCATTTTTGTATTAACACATAAGGTTAACTGGTAACCTAATAACAAAGACATGGAATCAACCTAAATGCCCATCACTGATAGACTGGATAAAGAAAATGTGGTACATATATGCCATGGAATACTATGTAGCCATAAAAAAGAACGAGATCATGTCTTTTGCAAGTACATGGATGGAGCTGAAGGTCATTATCCTTAGCAAACTAACACAGGAACAGAAAACTAAATACTGCATGTTCTCATAAGTAGGAGCTAAATGATAAGAACACATGAACACATCGACGGGAACAATACGCACTAGAGACTTTCAGAGGGTGAAGGGCAGGAGCGGGGAGAGGATCAGGAAAAATAATTAATGGGTGCTAGGCTTAATACCTGGATCAGGAAGAATAACTAATGGGTACTAGGCTTAATACCTGGGTGATGAGAGAAACTGTACAACGAACCCTCATGACACAAGTTTACCTGTGTAACAAACCTGCACTTGTACCCTGAAATTAAACTAAAAGTTCAAAAAAAAAAAAAAAGAGAAACATCACAAAATGACAGCAGGCTCTCAAATAAATAAAAATATTTTACTCCAAGATACATTTCTTTGACCTATTTGAAATGATCCTGTAAAGCTACCTCCTGTGGGGGAAATTTACATTTGGATGAGAATCTCCTTCTTTATGTAGGTGTTTTTCTGATCCTGAAGAGATCAGCTGAGTCTAGTATCTTTTGAAGGACTGAATAGGAAGCATTTCCCATCTATTGCCTCTAAGGGCAGCCACCTACCAGACTTTGTCAACATAATAAGAATCTTGGTCTCCACAACCCCTTATTTTAACCCAGATACTCCTTTCTACTCTTTCCAAGTCGTCAGAGTTAAATTCTTAACTTTCAGCCAATTGCGAATCAGAAAATCTTTGAATCCATCTGTGACCTGTAAGCTCCTGTGTCATTGTCTTACCTTTCCAGACTGAACCAATGTATAACTCACATGTATTGATTGATGTCTGCCTGTAACTTCTGTTCCCCGAAAATGTAAAAACTCAAGCTGTAACTGAATCACCTTGGACACATGTTTTCAGGTCCTCCTGAGGCTGTATTATGGGTCATGGTCCTCACATTTAGCTCAGAATAAATCTCTTTGAATATATTTCTTTTAAGTTACCAGGTGTCCCATTAAGTAAGGTCACAGATTCCTTAGATTTGGACGAACCATTTTCAAAAAGTGGCTACCTGAGGCCTCTAACAGGATCCAATCCAATGAATTATAGAATCCAATTCAATCCTGAACCAGTCCAGTAAAAAAGTGCTTAAACAAAATCAGTCAGCTCAAAACAGAAATCCATGGAGCTGAAGTCAAAGAGAAAACTTGTCCACAGTGAGAATTTGCTGCAAGAGAGCAATAGGCACAAGGGACCCTCTTGAGTACCTTTGTTTGCTCATTCAGAGCTCCTGGGGGTCCCTGAGGATCTATGTTGAAACCCATTTTTGATGCCAATATCTTAAAAGAAAAATTTTCAATAAATTGAATTTAGCAGAGTTTATTAGAACAAAGAAACAATTCATGAATTGGGCAGTATCCTGAAGCAGTAAAGCTTCAGAGAGCTTCACCCAGAAACATGGGCAGGGTTTTATAGACAGAAAAGGATATGACATACAGAAATAGCCTGATTAGCTAATGTTTGCATTCACATAATTTGGACATGTCCAATCAGTTTGCAACCTACGATTGGTTGAAAGCTCAGCTGCTGCAATTGGCCAAAATTAAATTACTTGTTATAAGAAAATATTCTCAGGTTAACTAGCAATTTGTTTACATATTGTTAGGTTAAAGTTTATTAAGTACAGAGGGACTTACAGGCCAAATTTAATCTAACTTAACAATAGTAGCTAGCATTCATTATTGTTCCACATCCCTGTGCACCGTTGATGGCTGCACTTTTTGTTATTTAGGAAATTTCAGGTGGAAAAAAGTATACAATATTTATGAGTTTCTAAAGATGTCCAGAAACCAATTTTCTTTTTTTTCTTTTCTGTCTTTTTTTTTTTTTTTTTTTTTTTTTTTTTTTTTGAGACAGTCTCACTCTATTGCACAAGCTGGAGTGCAGTGGTGCAATATCAGCTCACTGCAACCTCCACCTCCCGGGTTCAAGTGATTCTCCTGCCTCAGCCTCCCAAGTAGCTGAGATAACAGGTGCCCACCACCATGCCCAGCTAATTTTCGTGTTTTTAGTAGAGATGAGGTTTCACCATGTAGACCAGGCTGGTCTCGAACTCCTGACCTCAGGTGATCCACCCATCTCAGCCTCCCAAAGTGCTGGGATTACAGGCGTGAGCCACCATGCCCAGAAACGAGTTTTCTACAGTTATACTCTAAACCCTCTTTTCCCCTCCTACCAAGTGACTGCTTCTTCAGTGTAAATTAAATACATTCCTTTTTCTTATCTGCTTGGATTAAACTAATTTACTTAACATTTGCTTATTCCGTCTTCTTTGGAGCTACACTTTGCTGCACTCTGCATAACATCTGAACTAACTATGACATGTGTATATACTTTGGATAGTCGTCTAAACTATAATTTCAGTCTCCTTTTAATCATGGAGTTGAAAGTCAAGAGACAACTGTTGAGGGTTTTATTATGTGATTCCGAGTTGTTTTAATAACAGACTATGTGGAAACAGGGTGGGCAGAGGGGAGTCATGTGAAAAAGGGAGCACAAATATTTCTTGACTTCAAAGCAAAGAGAAAAGAATAAATAAGTCACTATAGCCATCAACTCCATGTATTTATTACCCTTTAAAAATGGCCGGAGGTACTGAAATATAAATGAAAGAGACTACTAGGAAGTCTGACATTCCTCTCACTTCCAAACTATTCAACAATGCACTTATTCTGAGAATGCTGCATGCACTTTTAATTTTCTTTGTCTAAATTAAACAAGAAAACATGTTTGTGTAACATATATGTGTATATAGTAAGCTGGGTAAGTCCTTCTGTGCCTTTTCTTTGTCCTTAATAGTTCTATATTTATTATCCTTTAAAATTATTTTTCTGTGCATATAAATATAAATCTTATATGTTCAACAACAATTTTATTTTGATGTTTTTACAAATTGGGATTGGACTGTTCATATTGTTCTGTAGCTTGCTATTTTATTTAACAATATGCAATTAAGATATTTCTAAATCGTAACCTAATTTATTTATTTTAATTGCTGCACAGTTTTCCATTTATGATATGATGTAATCCTTTCTCTCTCTCTCATGCACATACATACTGACATACATAGACACACACACACTCATTTTTTTTCATACCGCTGACAATATTGTCATGAGATTCCTTGTGCATATATTTGTATATATGTGCTCAAGTATTTTGTCAGAAATATATACTTATAAATTATTCAACACTTTATATATATTTTTCCCATTCATAGTTCATATAGGGAATGAGAGACTCGCACATACACTCACATACGTATTTTGGCTGTGTCTTCATTATCTCAGTAGACTACATAAAATATTTTAGGCAAATATTTAGACATGCTATAACCAGAGTGTGCTAGACATGATCAAGTGTAATTCTCATTTAATGAAACATTTCTATACATTACTCTATTCGTACCCTTATCTTAGCTCTGAATATTCACTAACATATTCAAATATCTTCTCATTCTGTATCAGCCCCCTGTATTTGCTTTATGGTCTTGTATCTTCTTCCTTCATTTGACATTTATCAACATGCTGCTGATGCTATTTTATTTTTCTCTGTTCTTCCAGCAATTTTTAGTATCAGCCTCTATCTGCAGTAAAGAACAAAGCTACAGTGGAAATGACAGCTTCCCTAGAAGCCATCTAAGTACCTTCCTAAGCTCTGGGTTTGTTTGTTGTTTTTAGAAAATTAGAGAACAGAAAACATGGGCTACACCTGACAAGATTCTGAGTTGAACTCATTTTTTAGCAGATGTCATGCTGTGGCTGACAGCTTTGCAGCCAGAAGAGTGATTTTGGACAAGGGAAAGGAGAATGGGACAGTATTGCAGCATTTAATATTTTATTTGCAACCACATTGATTTTTTACAAGAAATACCTTGTGTTATAACAAAGATTATTGCTATTTTTGTTGAAAAACCACTAACTTAAAGGGACACTAGGTTTATGAAAATGAAATGAATCAGCTTAGTATTAAAGAGTGGACAGTTTATGTCTGCTTATAATTTTGGAAAGACTTAGAGATGGGTAAAAAAAGTGGAAAAGTAAAGAAAACTGCATATTTATTGAGTTCTTCTTAAAAGCTTTCTGGAAGCAGTGTAGATAAAAGAAAGGAACTATGTTTCTAGAACTATTGTGAGAATTAGGGAAGCCAAAGTCCATAAAATCTTATTTTTCATAATGGATAATTGGATGCAGAAAAAAACTCATATTTTCAAAGAAATATTTATTTCTAAAGATAAGAATACTTGGGATTTTATATTATGCATTTATTTAAGAAACTCATTTAAATAGGCCAAGCCTCCTGTTCCTGTACATATGGTAGCCCAGAAATTATTACTGATAAGATGTAGGTTACAAGGACAGCATAAGCTTGTTTTTACATCAACAAACAGAAATGATAAATCTATTTATACAGGATAGCAGTCACGAGAAAAACAAAATGGATTGAATCAGATCAATTGTTTTCATATGCAATAAATAAATCATTTTAAACTAAAAACTGCATTTATTTCTGTTAATTGGCACCCGTTGAAAATCAGTGCGATGGAATCATTTGGTACTCCATGCTGTTCTACGTGACCCATATTACTTGGTTAATTTTCTGCTTCAGGAACGTTATATAGCCACCACCAAGGCAGCCCCAGCAGAGTCAGGAAAGCATAATTTATGCAGCCTTCCAAAATGCTATTGAGGTTATACTTATTTAAAAATACTTAAGCATTATTAGAATGGGAAATCTAAAAGTCAGGAGTGAAATAGTACATTGCATATAGTTTGATATTTCATAGTTACACGAGGGAAGTACAAACAGCAACTTATTCTTGTTTTTATTCCCTCATATTTACATTCTATTTCTGTATCCCCCAGTGAACTGGGGTAAGATGGATTGTGCTCTTCTCTAATTCCTAAGCATTATATACTGGATGGCTGAGAGTTGCACTGAGTACTGAAATTATGCCAGTATAAATAGAATATTGCCTTTTACTTTTCAACAACTTGAGTTGCTCCGTGAAAGGAGCAATTTCCCCAAATACCTGAGCATCTGGAGACATTTCTTTTATTTACAATTTGACTACCAGACAAGTCATTAAGAATTTCAGAAATTGCTAGCTACGTTTTTAAGATAGGAAGTCCAAACTAAGTTATGATTCAGAAAATCCATTTGGCTAAAGTGAAATTTTATGCAATTAAATCCACATAGTAAATATATTGGCAAATTATGTAGACTGTTCCCTAGCTTTGGGACTATTTCCAACATAACTAAGATGGAAAGAAATCCTGCTTGTGTAAAGTTACTGCTTCTTCCACACGGAGTTTAGGCACTGTGATTCTGCAATGGCTTATTGTGCTCGAGGTCCAGAGCTGATGGAATGGATGTGAGGCCCTTTTAAAGTTTCTGGTCCCTTATATTTAGCCTGAAGGCACTTATTTCTCTTAAGTTGACTGTTCTACGTTCACTTAAGAGTGTAATTATTTTTAATAAAATGCAAACATCAATTTAATTTTGGATTTTTTTTAGAACCACTACTCACCCATTTGGCATTTTTTGTGTGTGTTGTGAATTAGAGAAAAGTGGCTTTGGAGTTGACAGACTCTGCCAGCACCCCCTGCCCCCCACTTGTGTCCTCATCTGGGCACCGTTTTGCAGCACAATCGGTTCACCTGTTCCTGACAGCTCTGTATTTTTCATTAGCCTCTAATTTAATATTTGTCACATTTTTTCTTGCACACACTGTTGATTTTAAGCTTTAAACTATACCTAGAATGTGCTGATTTTGTCGAGGATGTTGTAATAAATTATAGAAAATTATCTGATTTATACTCTTTCAGCTTTTTATTTGTTTTAAATGAGTATTTGTTCATCTTCTTTTTGTCTCAGACAAAGAAGTATTCCTCCTGGGCTTAGCCTCTCATCACTCCCTCACACGCTCAGGTGCCTGCCTGTTCCAGCATGCCCCTCTGGGTTTTACGTCTTGAGGGTTTCTCTCTGTACTGAATCCTTAATTTTGGTTTGCTATGTTATCAAATCTCCACTATCTAAACCCCAGGCTTTTACTTTTGCAACTTCTTCTACCTGGAAAACTTTCACCATTTATATATTTCTGAGCCTTTCCTTCTTTCAAAGACCAATAATAATGTCACCTCCTCCAATGAGCTTTTCCAGAAAGAAAATGTGTTTCTTGGGTCAGGCATGATGGCTCATGCCCATAAATCCCAGAACTTTGGGAGACCAAGGCAGGAGGATCATTTGAGTACAGGAGTTTGAGACCAGTCACAATTGCATAACCTGGAATAAATGTTATGTGTGTATAAGTTTTATCTAGCTAAAAAGAATTTGAGTATCTTGCAGATAAAATTCATATGTACTTCAACTTTGAGTCTCTAACACAGAGCATAATGTCATGCATATATTTGGCACTTAATATATTTCAGTAGGGAATTTAGAGAAGAAATTTTACTTTTGTAATGCATATCATTTTGGTACTTTAATTTCTATAATGATTTTTAGTAGGCTGTAATTTTTAGAGGAGTTTTAGTTTCATAACAAAATTGAGTGGAAAGTACAGAGCGTTTTTATGTATCTTCTAACCTCACTCACGCACAGCCTCACCTACTATTGTCATCCTGCACCATAGTGGTATATTGGTTACAACTGATGAAGCCACATTGACACATTATTATTATTCAGAGTTAATAATTTACATTAGAGTTAATTCTTGGTATTGTATATTCTATCAGTTTGGATAAAATTAAAATGTCATCTGTCTATGATCATAGGATCATACAGAATATTTTCACTGCCCTAAAAGTCCTCTGTGCATCATCCATTTATTCCTTCCTCCCTCTACTCCAAACCCTGGCAACCACTGATCATTTTATTATCTCTATAGTTTTTCATTTCTTAGACAGTTATAAGGTTGGAATCATACATATGTCTTGTTTCATTTAGCAACATGCATTTAGGTTTTCTGCATGTCCTTTTATGAATGAATAGTTTGTTTCTTTATAGTGATGAATAATATTCCACTGCCTATATATATACCAGAGTTTGTTTATTTACTCATTCACCTACTCAATAACGTTTTGGTTGCTTTCAAGTTTTGGAAATTATGAATGAAGCTTCTATAAATATCCGTGGGCAGATTTTTGTGTGGATATACATTTTCATTTTAATTGGGTAAGTATCAAAAAATGCAATTGTTGGATCATATGATAAGAGTATGCTTAATTTGGTAAGAAACTGCCAAACTGTATTCCAAAGTTCTGTATCATTTTGGATTCCGACCAGTAATGAGTAAGTGTCTCTATTGCTCCACATCCGTGCCAGCATTTTGTATTGTCCATGTTCTGAATTTTGGGTATTCTAATAAGTATATTGTGGTAACTCATTATCACTTTAATTTGCAATTCCCTAATGACACATGATGTGGAGTACCTTTTAAAATGCTTATTTGACATCTGCATATTTTATTTGCTGAGATGTCTGTTAAGGTCTTTGGTCAGATTGTTGATTTTCTTGTTGTTGATTTTTTTTTTTTTTTTTTTTTTTGAGATGGAGTCTCACTCTGTGGCCCAGACTGGAGTGCAGTGGCGCCATCTCGGCTCACTGCAAGCTCCACCTCCCGGGTTCACGCCATTCTCCTGCCTCAGCCTCCTGAGTAGCTGGGACTACAGGCGCACACCACCATGCCAGGCTAATTTTTTGTATTTTTAGTAGAGACGGGGTTTCACCGTGTTAGCCAGGGTGCTCTCGATCTCCTGACCTCGTGATCCACCCGTCTCAGCCTCCCAAAGCGCTGGGATTACAGGCGTGAGCCACTGCGCCCAGCCGATTTTTTTTTTTTTTTTTTTTTTTAATTTTTTTTGACTGAGCCTCCCTCTGTCGCACAGGCTGGAGTACAGTGGTGCGATCTGGGCTCACTGTAAGCTCCGCCTCCCAGGTTCATGGCATTCTCCTGCCTCAGCCTCCCGAGTAGCTGGGGCTGCAGGCACTCCCCACCATGCCCGGCTAATTTTGTTTTTGTATTTTTAGTAGAGACAGGGTTTCACTGTGTTAGCTAGGATGGTCTTGATCTCCTGACCTCGTGATCTTCAGCCTCAGCCTCCCAAAGTGCTGGGATCACAGGGGTGAGTCATCGTGCCCGGACCCTTGTTGTTGAATTTTAAGAATTTTTTATATATTTGGGGTAACAGTCCTTTATCAGGTGTATATTTTGCATATGTTTCTCCAAGTCTATGGCTTGTTTTAGCATTCTCTTGACATTGTCTTTTTCAGAGCAGTAGATTTCAATTTTAAATGAGTTCAGCTTATCAAGGATTTTGTCATAAATTATGACTTTGGTGTTGTATGTAAAAAGTCATTGCCAGACTTACGGCCATCTAGAAATTATCCTATAATATCTTCTAGTGGTTTTATAATTTTGCATTTTCCATATAAGTCTATGATCCATTTTAACCATTTTTTCACTCTAGATTTCTGAAGTATTTTCCAATGATTTCTCCAGGATTTATCATATATAGATGCTTCTCAATTTAAATTACAGGTGCTACTTAATCTGTGATGGATTGCGTTTTGATAAACCCATCATATGTTGAAAGTATCATAAGTAAAAAATGTATCTAATACACCTAACTTACTGAACATTGAAACTTGGCCTAACCTACCTCAGATCTGCACAGAACACTTGCATTAGCCTACAGTTGGGCAAATCATCCAATGAAAAGCCTATTTTATAATGTAGTGTTCAACATCTCATTAATTAATTCAATACTGTGCTAAAAGTCAAAGAAAGGTCTCTGGGTACTCAAACTATGGTTTCTACATAATGTGTATTTGTACACCGTCATAAAGTCCTAAAATCGTTAAGTTGAATCATCACAAGTCATAGACTATTTATATACTTTTTTAAAAAGCAAATTGCAAAATATTTTACTAATATCAATTTCCGTAGGATTTTCTTCTTAATATCTATTCTCTACTTTCACCATTTCAATAAAATGTGTCTACCCAAAACTACAAAAGTCTTTAAAATCAAATGATATTTTGTAGGTTTTCATCCACTGAACTTCTTACCCTCCATTTTCTGCTTGTCAACTTTAAATTAAAACCTTACGATCTCCATAATATGACTTGCCACATTATTACTTTTACTGTTTTATTTTACAAGTTCTGGGATATATGTGCAGAAGGTGCAGGTTTGTTACATAGGTATACATGTGCCATGGTGGCTTGCTGCACCTGTCAACCCATCATCTAGGTTTTGAGCCCTGCATGCATTAGGTCTTTGTCCTAATGCTCTCCTCCCCTTGCCCCCTACCCCACAACAGGCCCTGGAGTGTATTTCCCTTCCTGTGTCCATGTGTTCTCATTGTTCGACTCCCACTTATGAGTGAGAACATGCAGTGTTTGGTTTTCTGTTCCTGTGTAAGTTTGCTGAGGATGATGACTTCCAGCTTCATCTATGTCCCTGCAAAAGACATGAGCTCCTTCTTTTTCATGGCTGCATAGTATTTCGTTGTGTATATATACCACATTTTCTTTATCCAGTCTATCACTGATGGGCATATGGGTTGGTTCCATGTCTTTGTCATTGTAAGTAGTGTTGCAATAAACATACATGTGTACGTATCTTTATATTAGAATGATTTATAATCCTTTGGGTATATACCCAGTAATGGGATTGCTAGGTCAAATGGTATTTCTGGTGTAGATCCTTGAGGAATCACCACACCAACTTCCACAATGGTTGGACTAATTTACGTTCTCACCCACTATGAAAAAGAGTTCCCATTTTTCCACATTCTCGCCAACATCAATTTTTCCCTTCCTTTTTAATAATCACCATTCTGACTGGCATGAAATGGTATCTCATTATGGTTTTGATTCGCATTTCTCTAATGATCAGTGATGATGAGGGTTTTTTTCATGTTTGTTGGCTGCTTCTGCTAGCTCTCCGTGGGTTGCACCCACTGCCTAACCAGTTCCAGTGAGATGAACTGGGTACCTCAGTTGGAAATGCAGAAACCACCCACCTTCTCTGTTGGTCTCGCTGGGTGCTGCAAACCAGAGCTGTTTCTATTCAGCCATCTTAGCCCCTCTTCCCATCTGTATACCTTAATTTTACCTTTCTTTTTGAAAGCTAACTTGGGAGAATATAGAATTCTTGGTAAGCAGTTTTATTGTTGTTTTTAAACAGTTTGTATATGCTATTCCACTGCCTTATAGCCTGGATTATTGCTGCTGAGACACCAGCTGCTAATCTTATTGGGTTATGAGTGATGAGTCCTATTTCTCTTGCCAATTTCAAGGTTTTCTCCTTGTCTTTGACTTTCAACATTTTAGTAAAATCTTATTACAATTGCATGAATCTTTTTTGTAGATCTCCTTGAATTCATCCTATGAAAATTCTTGTGCTTGTAGAGTGATTTGCTGTAAAATAAATTTGGGAAGTTTTCAACCTTTATTCTTCAAATATATTTTCTATTCTTTTCTATATTTTTTTAATTCACTTCCATTATGCTGAGGTTTGTGTGCTTAATGGTGTCTCACAGTTTTCTAAAGTTCTGTTTATCTGTCTTCGATTTTTTAATCTGTATTATTTTGCTTGAATAATCTCTATAGATCTATCATTGTTTTCAAGGGTCCAGGGATGTAAATTGCTGTACAAATTAATGCAATCAAACTGTGACTCCTTGAAGAACTAGTTTCTGAGGTCTATATTCACTATTTGTTCTGACCAATGTGGACTCCTCTCCACTGTCTTATTCCTCAATTCTCTTCTGCAAACTAACTGGCCAATAATCGAAGCTAAATCTTTATTCAGTCTAGAAACTTCCTGACGTTTCCCTCCCATGACATCTTTTCTTGTTATTGAGAGTCACCACAGACTTGAAATTCTCCAAGTTCTGTTGTAAATGAGTTCATTGCTTTTAGAAAGATATTAGGAACTGTTGGTTTTATGACCTTCTTTTCTCCACACAGACAAAATTGTTGAGTGAAGGCCCAGGAACTGTGAATAAGAAAACGACAAACCCATCTCTCAGTGACACCCTGACTGCAGGAGTTGAGCACTCATTAGAGAAGGTCAGTAACCTGAGATCCTCTTTTCTTTCCTGGAGCAGAACTACTCCATGGTAAGCAACAGGCTCCCCAACATTGATAGAACACCACACCCAAGGCAGAGTCCCCGTTTTATGAGTGGATGAGAAGAAGAGAACCACCATTTATCATCTGCATTTGTCTGGAACTTAGCCTCAGCAAGAGTAGCTGAGGGCAGGATGAGTAACATTGAAGTTCTACTCTTCCCAGTAAGAAAGTCCTGCAACTGAGAGCTGAGAGAAAGCCCTGTGTTCTTGACTGAAAAAAAACCTCAAAAGGAGTCTCTATTTCACTGAGCTGGGTTAAGGGAAAAAGGGAGTAGACTTAGTTCAAATATCATGAACTCTCCCTTTCTTAACAAATTTCCATTGATTTTCATAGGTAGATATTTATTCGTTTGCTTTTTTTTTCCCCCTTAGGGACGTTTCCTTTAGGGTTGTTTCCAGAAACTTTGAATGTTTGCTGTTGCTTTTATTACAAGTTTTACTCAGGAGCAGGTTAACAAAATTTCTCCTGCTGTCATGCTGATCAATCTTTCCTGGCGTTTCTCCTCTTTACATACAGGAGACTCGGTTGTCAGGTGTTTTCTATTTTGCATGAAGGAATTGCATGTCGAGTTTTTAGCATGAGGTCCAGTAAAATTGCTTGGAAAATCCAGTGGGATTCTCTCTAGACACTGGTAAATACGAATATGTCTCTTTGAAAGTAGATAATTAATATCATCCTTCCTTAGGTACAGTAAATCCCTTTACAAATGACCATAAAGAAAATGAAGTGCTAATGAACTATTGAATTTAACAAAATATACAAATTTTATGTGTGTATGTGTGTGTGTGTATGTGTATATATATATGTACACTTCATAGATACTCATGTATATGTGCATATATGTATATGTGTGTGTTTATATATAAATTAAGGGATCAGAAAGGAGAAGGTATAGAAAACATTTATTTTGTCTCTCAAATTTATCTTGTTTTTTGGTGTCTCTCAAATGTAGACTCTAACTTTACGCTAAAGTTTAAACTCTAAAATTTCACCAAGCTATATAACTTGGATATTAGAAATAAGCAAATCATATTTTTACAAATTTAAGTAATTTTATAATTATGTTTCTTGGTAAGATAGAGATGACCTTGAATTGAAAGTGAGAGCACATTGCTTTATTGCTAGGTCTGTGAGCAATAGCCTTTGTTAATTTAGTCAAGTTTCTTAATACCTATGTTTCCCTATATTCAAAACTGGATTAATTAAAACTGAATTACATATCATACAGAGTCACGGTAGGATTAAAAGCAATAACGTGAACATATTATTTAAAGGCAAAGTGTCACATACATCTTATCTTTAAGTAGAATTCATAAAAAGAAGAAACTAATCTTCATGGATTCCACATGTATCTACTGAGCACACATTATTCTAGACACACAGGTTTCAACAGTGAGAAATCTAATTATCATGCAACTTCTCTTCTATTGATGGATACAGAAAGTAAACAAATGCATTTATAAATGCAATTTGATTATACTTTTACATAAACATTATGCTTTTAAATTTCATTCCCAGTTTTATTTTAAACTGAAATGATTGAAAACTGAAATTAATACATTCTATAGTAATAATTTCTCCATGTTGGAGAAATTTGCACATGGAAGGGAGTTTCCTTAGAAATACTTGCCTGAATATTACACCCTCGGGGGGTTCGTAGTTTCATGACACCACTTTTATTTATGTTCTGATAAAGTAACGTATTTCAGTTTATACAAAATTGCAGTATATTATGATTCATAAATATTTATTAATTTCAACAATGTTATGACTTTTCTTGGCACAAGTGGGATGATTTCAGAGCCCACCTGAAGAAAATCCTGCCCTACAATGATGGATGAGATGTCAAACATCCCTTGTATCAGAGACTCCTACAGAATCACGGCAGTGTAAAAAGACCAATGGCAGCCTTTTCCTGGGAGAAGGTTTTAATTAAGAAGATGGAGGGAGACATGGATATAGGGCCCACCCCCTCATTCTCGGCAGTGGTTAAGGAGGCAGAGTGCAGTCATGGTAATCTCTCTGAATGTTTACATGTAGTGTCAGAGCAGTAAATATTCAATAAAAATTCAGAGTCTTTACTATGGGTTCATCACACTACTTGAGCTAATGATTCAAGCTGAATAGAAAATAGGCTGTGTCTGCAAATTGCATAGAGTCAATTAGGGAAAGGCAACCAAAGACACACGTAAGTCGCCACAAGCAATGTAGTATCTTGACAGCAAGAAATCCCAAAGACGAAGATGCTAATTTCTTATAGATGAACAGGAAAAGCTATAAAAAGTAAGCAATCCTTCAGCTCATTTTTGAAGACAGATATGTCCACCTGAGAGACATGGCAACAGGAGGGGATGCACAAAGATTTCCATATAAAAGTGTTAAGCAGCGTGAACAAATGTGCACAAATACTTTCAATAAAAAGGAATCCAGGAAAAACTTTAACTTCCAGGTTTAAAAAATTGTATAAAAAAAGTCTTTTTTGGCCGGGTGCGGTGGCTCACCCCTATAATCCCGACACTTTGGGAGACTGAGGGGCGGGTGGATAACCCGAGGTCAGGAGTTCAAGATCAGCCTAACATGGTGAAACCCTGTCTTTACCAAAAATACAAAAATTAGCTGGGCGTGGTGGTGGGTGCCTGTAATATCAGCTACTTGGGAGGCTGGGGCAGGAGAATCGCTTGACTCTGGGAGGCGAAAGTTGCAGTGAGCCGAGATCATGCCATTGCACTCCAGCCTGGGCGGCAGAGCAAGACTCTGTCTCAAAATAAATAAATAAATAAATAAATAAAGGTTTTTACTCTGCTGCTCTACATAATGTTCTAATTATCATTCTGTAATAATTTCTTTTATTTTTCTTAAACCAAATATTCGGAAGAGGACTGCATTCTTATATACAAGTATATCCAAAAAGCTTCATTGACAATATTTCAAAAATATTTTTAAAACTCTAAAGTAAAAACATATGCATCTTCTTGCATTATTTTTATTGAAAGAATTGTGGGAAAATAGCCACATTGAGCCAAGGTAATATAAAATATTTCAAATTATTAAAACAGTGTTTTCTAATCTTGGGATTTTAAAAATTATATGAAGATAAGATATTGCTGAAAAATATCATAGTCTAGCTATGGAGACAAGTTCCACAAAATACAAATCCTAACACAGGCATTTTTTGTACACTAAAATGCACCCGAAAAACACAAAAGAAGATGTAAAAAGTTATAGCTTCTGGAGAACAAAATTTTATTGCTATTCTTTGGTCCACTATCACACAAACTCCGATGTATGCCACAGAGGAGCCCAACTCTGTCTGTTTTTGAAATACATAGAAACCTTGACAGAATTTTATTCTCCTTATTAAATATAGAGAAACCACCCCTGCCTACTTAATATCAAGTTTCTCATTGTATAGAGCTGGTTCAATAAAGCTTGAGGAGACCTACCTGCATCATGGATTTTTCTTTGGGTAACTAGACGGGTGTTTTGTTCTGAATTAGCCGAATGAAGCTTGACAAGCTTGCACAATGTTCTGCTATGCCAGTATGAGTCAATGTTGTCAGGCTTTAAGTTATTTCCTTTTCTATTTTTTTTTTAAATGTAATCTTCCATCTGTAAAAAGCTAGATGTGAAATAAAAATTATTCTCCTTTCAAAACTGTTCACCTCCCAGAAAGGCATGCTTTTCTCCATTTAGAAAAAGTTCAACCACACAAAATACGAGCAGCCTACTTTTCAGTTCCAAACATATATTGTGGGATACAAGGAAGGTAGGAAGAAACAGTGAGAAATAAAAGGGACTCTGGAGATTCATGCCCAAAGAAGTTTTCAATCACAGTTAAAAATTAAGTGTCTCAAATCAGGATTTAATTTACGGTTTAAGATTTAGTAACACAGCCATTGCATGTTAATTAAACAGCAATGGATCATTTACCAACCTGTTTAATGAGGTGTAACAACTATTGCATATGAAACTTACCGACATTATTATAACATTGCCATTAACTTTCAATAAATCCGTTTGAATAATTATTGGTATTTAAGTACTGTAAAATCCCTAACACAACTAGGCATACCTATTTATATTTAATAGAACAGGAATTTTATTGTAGGAATAATTAAATTCCCAGGACCACATTCCTATGTTTGCGTGGTGAACAAATCCTTTCTGCAACAGTGGGAGTTGCAGCTCCACTAAATGAAGAATTCAAGAGGAAATAATTCAGCCCACACTGAAGGAACTATTATTCCATCATTATTTTTAGAATCTCACCTTTTTTTAGGGGCAAAGCTTACCTTTCCATTAATTAATAAATATAATTGGAAGAGTCTTTCCTCTGTTGTTCTTTTTAATGGAGAATCATAAATTCTTACTTCCCTTCTGCTTACACAGGGTAGACTGGAAAGACCCTGCCTAAGAATCTGATTTAACCTGTGGGGCAGAAAAGCAATACTTTTGAAGTTGGGAGGATTTTGTGCACCCAGCAAGGAGCAGAGCACTCTGCTGACTACAGTAAACATAGGTAACAGACCTTATTTGGTGCATGTGTCACTAGGCCGTCCATGCGGTGAGAAAGGTATGATGCCGTAGAGAACTGATCTACTCTAAATAATAAAGTAAGTGCAATGCTGTGGTGCTGAGAGCAATTTCAAAAGGTCTGTGGGTGGACAGAGAAGAAGTGGAGTTTAGCAAGACTGTAGGAATATGGAGCTATCTATGGGATAATCCTTGTTATCGATGACTTGAAAGGTTTGTATTACTAATACCTAAGTTTTGTGTTATAATTTACTAACGTAATACGTGCCTCATTTACCCAGATTTTTAAATAAATGTGTGCTGTTGTTCTCCAGAGAGTAAACAGATTGACAATGACATTGTATGGAAAGCAGATAATATGTTCTGAAGACAGAGACAGGATCAGGAGTTCAGTGGAAGGTGGATATGCCATAAGGGAAAATGTGAACACCCAAACAATACCGTTATCATTTATTGGGAGCTCAAACCCTTTTTTCCCCTTTTAACAAATTTCTAAGAATACAATATTGTTGAATATGTGCACAATGGTGTAGCAAATGCCAGAATTCATTCCTCTTATATAACTGAAACTTTATACCTATTTATCAGCAACCTCCCATTTCTTCCCTTCCCCAGGCCCTGAAAACCATCATTCTACTCTTGATGGAGAATTAGATAAAAGAAAATATGGTATATACACACAATGACATAGCATTCAACCTTTAAAAGAAGAAAATCTTGCCATAGACAACACTACGGATAAACCGAATGACATCAGGCTGAATGAAATAAGCCAATCAGAGGAGATAAATACTCATAAATCCACTTATATGAGGTAGCTGAAATAGTCAAAATCAAATGTTTATGTAAATTCTGAAGGTAAGATGACCCTGTGAAGCTGGAAGACTTGCTTGAGTATCGTATTTTGTTAAGTTTAGCAGAGCACAACATGGTGCCAAGTGCTGTTAGTTCTACCGAAGGATAAGATATAAACTCTATTATCAAGTTGGAGAGGCATGTATTATACAAACAAAACAATAGAGAATGGAAAACAGTCAGAGTCTATTTAAGTGCCAGCTATGTACAACTGAAGTTTTATGAAGAGGAGATTTTAAAAAGCAGTAGAATCGGTGAAGATTTAAGAAGTCTTTATAGTAGGAATTTACTCCAGAAAGAGCAGAGATTGGGTAAGGAAATGTGCATAGCGTAGGCATTTCAAGGTAGGGAAAAAGCTTGAGAGAATATATGTGTGGAAACATCTTAGCATCATAAAAAGAAATCACAACACTAAGAAAATGAGAACTTTGTAAACAGAGAAAGGTCTGTGTTGTTATTAGGGCAGATAAAATGGAATCATTGCTAAATATCTTATTACTGATTAAAAAGAGTTTAGATTCACAGTCAGAAGAAACATTGAGTCACTGATAGATTTTGGGTCAAGAGATGTCTTGTCTGAAATTATCTATCTCTATCATCATTCCTTATCAATGTGTGGGTTATAATTCATAGAGATTCCAGCAGTAATTTGATTGAACTATATCATCTTCACTTCCTTGTATGGCTAATTTGTTTCCGTAAACAGGTCAACATGGGTCTTAAATTTGTTTATTCAGATATTTTTATCATAAAATATCTTTGTTACGTTGAACAACTTTCAACAACAAAGTGCATTCATTTAAAGACAGGAATTCCCCATATGTCTGAGGAAACGTTTCTCAAAGATCTCCAAAATTTATGCATTGTGCTTGCATCAAGCTTAATGTTTACATTAAGCCTACTTTGAACAATTGAAATAGTGTCTGTTAAACGTTTTGAAGTGAAGAAGTTATAGCAATTTCTAACATAAATGAATAGTGAAGGAGAAAATATTAAATGAATTATAAAGATGGGGCTTATTACAGGAGAGAACTATGAAAAAAATGGATATTCAGATAGTATAGACTAGGTTCATTATATACTTTGAAGAGACATGGAACAGCACCTACAGAGGGCAAGGTGCATTAAGCCATCAAACATACTCAGATCTAGAAAGATTGTTTTGAAATTTGTGCCATCCACCTCAGAAAGGTTGGCAAAGACATTCATAGATAATACAGAGCCTTGGAATAAAAGCAAACCCTGAAGAAAGAAAATAAGCCCTCAGCTGCAATAATGCCAGTATCATTTTTATGCGCGCACACACAGACACACAGCCACATATATACAAACACATACACACATTTGATGACAGAGAGAGAGAGAGTAAATACAAGAGGCAGTGAGAGAGAAATAAGATATAATACAAGTAATAGACTTTTGCCATGTAAGAAGTTTGCACTTTCTTTGGAAGGAAATGAATATTTACTGTGTAGCAGTGTTTGCCTGGTTAATTTAGAATGAAAAGAGCTTTGATTATGAGTGGTAAAAAAAATTAACTGTTTTGACTTGTCACTCCTTATTTCACAGGACCAGAATTCAACTGTTTCCCAAGCAACGCTAGCCTTGGCTTAGAAAAGGCCTTATTAACATCTGGCTGAGCAACGATTACTATGTGTACAAATTATAAGAAGTGGGAAAATATCAAGATTCTTAACTCATGTGGTGTGAACTGATGTTTCACAAAGGAGATGATGAAAACATTAAATCAAATAGGGGTGGGAAAATTGCTCTGAAGAGGAAATATGTGAGAAATCAGATGTCATCCATTATGGTGTAGTAAGGGTCTTCTCTGAAGAGCTACTCTGCTCTAATCACATTTGAATGACAGGCAGTATTTACAAAGAGAAAGCCAAATGACCAAAGTTGGGTTCAAAAACATTTCCATTTCCATGGACAAAAAAAAAATAATAATAATAAAATAAAAAACAAGGAAAGGAGTGGAGTATTGTTATGAAGAGAAATAGGAATAAATACTGTTCGAAGGAAGTTGAAATTGGGTCCACTAAGCTCTCCGGAAACTTCTGTGAAAATGAGAAAAAATGTCTACCCTTAAATGTAAGTTTGATTGAGGGCTAGATTGGTAGTATCTTTCATAAATTTTTTTTTAAATTCTTTTCTGTGTACTCATATGGCTACAAAACACATAGTTGTTTGGCGTTTACAGGCTCCTGCTAGGGGAAAAAACATATTACTGCACACAACTTGGCATTCAGGTTTATGAGGAATACATACCAGTGAGAAAGAGAACAAAGCCGCAACATGCTAATCCGGACCTGAGCAAAGCTGCCTGCTGCCTCGGACTGGTACTTTAATGTTTCTAACATGAGCATGAGAAGGATAGCTACAACTTGTCATTATAAGATCTGGGTCTAGACAGAAGACTGGGGCAAGTATCCAACAACCACAAAATCATTAGAGAAGCAGTCATTAACCAGATGGAGAAAGAGTATTCAAAGTAGAAATAATAAGCATTCTATAAAAATAAATAACATCTATTGGTGATTTTAATGAGTTATTGGCTATAAAGGCTATTATGTGTGGTTTAAAATAAAAGTTAATTTAAAATTCAGGTAAAGAATATCACATTGGATGGAGATAAGTGACCAACAAGCAGTTGATGCTTGCAAAATTCCTTGTGCACTGAAAATTTGAAGACATCCTTCAGAAAAAAAAATGTCAATGTAGTTTGAAGTTTCTCAGTCAGCAAAGATGAAGAAAGAAAAAGTAGAAAACCTTATGTATTCAAGCACTGACCAAGTGAAGGATGGAAAGGATGGGAAGAAAGTGAAGGACAAGGGCCAGGCATGGCGGCTCACGACTGTCATCCCAGCACTTTGGGAGGCTGAGGCAGGTGGATCACCTGAGGTCAGGAGTTTGAGGCCATCCTGGCTAGCATAGTCAAACCCTGTCTCTACTAAAAATACAAAAATTAGCCAGGCATGTTGGTACACACCTATAATCCCAACTACTTGGGAAGTTGAGGCAGGAGAATCACTTGAATCTGGGAGGTGGAGGTTGCAGTGAGCCGAGATCACACCATTGCACTCCAGTCTGAGTGATAGAGTGAGACTCCATCTCAAAAAAAAGAAAAAAGAAAGTGAAGGAGACAAGCATCTTTTTGTCCAGTCAGATTACGAGGGTTTTGCTGGGCTAAAATATGACCCCTAAATATCATTTACACTGGTGTGGTTTTGGTTCTGACTGCTTGTCTACTCTAGGTTGAGCTTGGCCTGGCTCCTTGTAATCATCATTCTATGACTCAGGATGATGCAGAAGCTTATATTTGAAAATCTCTAGTCATATATATGTGTATATATATACACACACACGTGTATATATGCATATAAACACATATGTGTGTATATATCTATATAAATATATAAATTTTAATGTGTTTACATAAATTTTAATTTATGTATGAATTTTATATACATAAATTTTAATTTATGTATGAATTTTATATACACAAATTTTAATTCATGTATGAATTTTATATACACAAATTTTAATTTATGTATAGATTTTATATATATACATTTTAATTCATACAATATAAATTTTATATATAATATATACAAATTTTAAGTTTTAAAAATGTTTAAATGTTTAAAATTATATATATACACACACACACATATATATATATAATTTTTAAAATATTTATGGGGTCTCTCTATGCTGCTCGTTACCCAGACTGGTCTCAAACTTCTGGTCTCAAGCAATTATCCTGCCTCAGCCTCCCTTACATGCTGGGATAACCAGAGCGAGCCACTGTATCTGGCCAGGAATCTCTAGTCTTCTGACAGAGAAGAAAGAGATAATAGTGAATGACATACTGGCCAGCAGTGTTTCTCCTCAAGGATAATAGGTGTTACTTTCACTCAAATGTCATTGGGAAAATCAAATCATGTGGCAAGAGTTACACTGGTGAAATAAAAAGTATAATTTTTCAGGGAAGGGCACCATGGTGAGAGGTGTTGCAGGGAGAGGCAGCAACAACGTCAAAATTAATATACTAGTTAAGAGGAAATGCACCATATGACATTGTAAATGAGTCAAAATATATCAATAATCACAATGAAAGTAAATAGGCAAAAATAACTCATTTATAGAGTTTTACATTTTTTGTAATAGTAAAACTATATGCTACTTTAAAAAAGAATTCTACAACAAATGCATATGATAAGTCTCAAAATAGGTTAATCAAAAAACATACAGTAAGCAATTCCTAACCAAACCAAAAGTGCTACAGGAGAATCATTAGCAGATATAAATAGAATTTAAGTCAATAAACTTTATCAGAAATAGCCACCCAAGAAAATATTCACCAAGTAAATTTAAGCATCACCAATATTTAGCATCTAAAACTGCAGCTTCAAAAATACAAATTAAAAAATATGAAAATCCTAAGTAGAAACCAACACAATCTACAAACACAGGAGTCTTCAATATATTTCTATTAGAAGCTAAGGGTGTGCATAGTAAATTTGTAAAGTAAAATTAAAATATTTTCTTTCATAGATGTAGAGAGACACATGATAGAGAGAGCTCTAACATAGGTTTGTATAATTTTTCACCTAATCAATTAAAGTATATAAGTTCACGATACACTGAAATTTACAAACTGACTACAAACAAAGTCAAAGAGTAAATTCAAATAAATCTCAAAGACCATTATAACAAGATATTATGATCTCTGACTTTAATGCAATTAAATTGGGAAATAAAAGTTAAGCAACTATACAACTCATATCTATTTATAAATTAATATATACATTAAATGTACTTAGTATTAGATGCAAACAAAATAATTTCATAGCAAAAACAAGTAGGGTGAGTATTTGAGAACAAAGTATCTAAAGAGAAACTCTACAGAAAATAACAAAGTTTTTTTTTGTTTGTTTTGTTTAGTTTTTTAATGAGATCTCTTTTTACATACATTAGTCTGTCAAAGAGTCCTGTGTGCCAAGTATTGGAGATCAGTGGAGCAAGAGATAGAAAATGACACCATAAATTAGCAGTACCACTTTAGAGAACAAATATGACCATACCTGGTAAAGAGAAAGCTGGGCACACCCCACAATCTGGATATATAGACCATGGAATCTCTTGCACAAGCACCCAGGGACACATCTGAAAGAATGTTCATTTTAGTGTTATTTGAAATAATAAAGAATTCACAAAAAGGTTCTCAACTAAAGAATTCATAAATATTATGAAATGTTCATGAAGTACAACTCTAATCAGCAGCTGAAATTAATGAACTAGAGCTGCATGAATCAGATGTTTAAAATTATGGAACAATGTGCAGCGAAAAATAAGCAAGTTGTATAATGATAACTGTGAGAGTATGGGAACATTTATAAAAACTTTTTAAACATTCAAGAACTATTGTTGATTATACATTTGCATTCAAGGATTAAAACACGACAAATTAAGAAGAGCAGTTACATTTTTCAGGAGTAGGTTGGGGAATGTGTTTAGGGAATTGTTCTCAAAGGGTCGTAGCTGTATAAGATTTTATTTTTTACAAATAACAAGATGAAAATATGTGAAGCAAATAGAGAAACATATTAAGACTAATTAAACTGGATGGGGGTATATGGTTGTTTTTCATCTTAGTCTTTTGAATTTATGTAAGGCTGAAACAATTCATGATTAAGGTAAAAAGAAATGACGAAAGACATTTGGAGATGGAGAGAAAGCCACACTCAGTGTAAGTACGTGACTTGATGTTCTCATATATGATTTCACCTCGTGTTTACAACTGTCCATTATTTACCTTCTACCTTACCTGGACCACACTTTCATCATTTTTGTCTTCTCCACACATGCCCCTAATCTTCAACTTTTCCCCAACTAAAATGCAGAATATCTCCCTAACAGTCCGTGTTGACAATTGGCTGATCACAGCAAGAAATATTTTCTATCAGATCAAATGGACCATGCTCTCTGCTCACCTCTGTAGATCCTGAGATTGGAGAATTCTTTCTGTTACAACAGTCTTTGAATAAAATCTCTGCTTATCTTAGTGTGAATTTTATTGGACAATTTTAAGGGAATGGAATAATTAGATGTGGCCCCAAGCTCTAGTCTGTGCACTTCTCCGACTCTAGTACGTGTACTACTTAAATTATCACTGAGGTCAGGTTTGTAAAAAAAAAGTTCAATCATTTTTTTTCCTAAACACCTTGATCTGAAAGGATGATAAACATAAATTGTTGTTGTTGTTGTTTTGCTATTTTCCTCTGAGATAAGACAATCATACCTTCTGGCGTGTCTGAAACAGTTTACACTATGAAAGTTTCCACCTATTATAAATTCACACCTGTTCATTTTTTAGCAACCCTCATTTTCACTTTCAAAGAAGCTTCAGGTTAGATAACAAATATACAGTCAACCTACTTAAAAACATTTGTTTGCTTGTTTGTTTTTAGTTTATTTTTGTTTTGAGACGGAGTCTCGCACTGTCGCCCAGGCTGGAGCACAGTGGCACGATCTCAGCTCACTGCAAGCTCCGCCTCCTGGGTTCCCGCCATTCTCCGGCCTCAGCCTCCCGAATAGCTGGGACTACAGGCGCCCGCCACCACGCCCGGCTAATTTTTTTGTATTTTTAGTAGAGACGGGGTTTCACCGTATTAGCTAGGATGATCTCCATCTCCTGACTTCGTGGTCCACCCGCCTCGGCCTCCCAAAGTGCTGGGATTACAGGCGTGAGCCACCACACCCAGCCCAAAAACATTTAAATATTTAGACATGAGTAGATTCTATAATCTCTAGGGAAAGTGTAACTGTAAAGTAGTCCAAAGACAAAACTAATATAATACCTATCTCTTCTTCTACCCTCAGCTGTGGTTTGGCTGAAATTCAGCATGGGATGGGGCTGATGCGTGCTCTCTCATTTCCTTCTCTTTTGTTTCTGCTATGTTGGGGTGGGAGAGGAGGAAGAATACTGGCCAACGTCATATACTAATCTGAGAGTCCGGGTGCCATGATTCACACCTGTATTCCCAGCACTTAGGAAGGCAGAAGCAGGTAGATCACTTGAGGCCAGGAGTTCGAGACCAGCCCAGCCCCATCTCTATTAAAAATACAAAAATTAGCTGGGCATGGTGGTGCACACCTGTAATCCCAGCTACTCCAGAGGCTGAGGCAGGAGAATCACCTGAAACTGGGAGGCAGAGGTTTCAGTGGGCCGAGATTGTGCCACTCACTCCAGTCTTAGAAACAGAACGAGAGTGTCTCAAAATAAAAAAAAAAATTAAAAATTAAAAAAAAAAAAATACTAATCTGAGAGATTTTGTAGTTTGCCATAGGCTGTAGTTACTTCCTGGGGTGAGACTTACTGGACTTTGAGGTCCAGTCCAACCTGCTTTGTTGGGTCCTAGTGTGTTCTTTCTGGAATCTTTGCACGACCAGGATAGTAAATCTTCATGACACAATTTCCTCAAGTGGGAAATCCCCTCTGGTTAGACATCTTTAAATGATGGTGAGGGGCTGGAGGAACAGGGCAGTTTAAATACCTCTGAATAAGCCTTGCCAAGGTTTTTGGGTCCCCAAGTGTTTACCACACTCTGTAGTTTCAATAATATTTGAAATTTCTCTGCCTTCCACTTTCATTTCAGAACAGCAGGAAATGTACCTGAATATTCTCTTAGCAGCCATGAGTGGATGCCAAATGGGACAAAGAAGGTGAGTCAGGGTCACTTGCAAGATCCTCCAGTCATAACGGTGTTGAAGTTTCCTGAGACTACACCTGTGGCTTACTGAGTGGTCAAAATTCTCTATCAACTGATAATATGAAAAGCATGAATATTCTGACTCTATTCCCTGCCATTATCTTGAGAAACAGCTTCCCTTTCAGTTCAAGAAGGAGTCCTTGCAGAGCTTAAAAATGTAAATGCAAACTTTAATATCTATTTTGATGTTAATTTAAAGCAAGTTTTGGTTTGTTTGCCTTTTTTGTTTTGCTCTGGTTTTGTTTTTTTTTTTTTTTTTTTTTTAATGATGTCATGACTCCTTTTTAGTGTAAACAGGAGGAAGCTGACTACTTCAATTTTCTCAGCAAAGATACATCTAGCACTTTGGGAGGCCGAGGCAAGCAGATTGCCAGAGCTCAGGAGTTTGAGATCAGCCTGGGCAACGAGATGAAACCCCGTCTCTACTAAAATAGAAAAAAATTAGCTGGATGTGGTGGTGTGCACCTGTAGTTCCAGCTACTCAGGAGGCTGAGGCAGGAGAATTGTTTGAACCCAGAAGAGGGAGGTTGCAGTGAGCCAAGATCGCACCACTGCACTCCAGCCTGGGCTACGGAGCAAGACTCCTTCTTTAAAAAAAAAAAGACACATTTTAGTATTAACAACAATACTGTCAGAGGCGTTTCAACCAGAGAAACTCCATCTTGAACAGGGGCTGGGTAAAATGAGGCTGACACCTACTGGGCTGCCTTCCCACACCGTTAGACGTTCTGTCACAGGATGAGTTACAAGGTCAGCACAAGATACAGGTCATAAAGACCTTGCTGATAAAACAGTTGCACTAAAGAAGCCAGCTAAATTTCACTACAACCAAGATGGCCATGAGAGTGACCTCTGGTCATCCTCCCTGCTACACTCCCACAAGCACTGTGATAGTTCACAAATGTCGTGGCAACGACAGGAAGTTACCCTATATGGTCTAAAAAAAAAAAAAACAGGCATGAATGATCTGCCCCTTGTTTATCATATAATCAAGAAATAACCATAAAAATGTGCAACTGGCAGCCTTTGGGGATGCTCTGCCTATGGGGTAGTCATTCTTTTATTTCTTTACTTTCTTAATAAACTTGCTTTCACTTTATGAACTCACACTGAATTCTTTCTTGTGCGAGATCCAAGAACCCTCTCTTGGGGTCTGGATCAGGACCCCTTTCCTGTAACATCTTTCTGGTGACCTCAGAAGGAACTATCATGCAGAAACATCTTAACTCTTGGTAAGTAGTAGGATCTAGTAACAATACCATAAGATGCTTGGAAAAGAAAAGCTCACGTATATCATTGTGTATGGCTTGGCAAAAAAAAATAACGGATGATCTCTACCATCCTGCCTGCTTGCATGAAAAAAAAAAATTCTAAATATATGGTGCCTGTGGGTGTTAGCTATGAGGGAAATAGCTTGGATATAGGTAACATGTTCTTGTACTCCTATGATAGTTAATCTTGTAAGTCAACTGGGAAACAAAGAGCCCAGATATTTGGTTAAACAATATTCTGAGTATCTCTTGTAAGGTGTTTCTGGGTAAGTTTAACTAGATGAGTGGGCATCCTCCAATCCACTGTAGGCCTAAATAGAACAAAAAGTGGGATAAGAGGTACTTTGCTCCCTCTGCTTAACTGCTTTTGAATTAATGTAATACTCTTCTTTTTTTTTTTTTTTTTTTTTTTTAAGACAGAGTCTCGCTTTGTTGCCCAGGCTGGAGTGCAGTAGCGACATCTCGGCTCATTGCGATCTCCTCTCAATGCAACTCCGCCTCCCGGATTCACGCCATCCTCCTGCTTCAGCCTCCCAGTAGCTGGGACTACAGGCACGCGCCACCACGCCCGGCTAATTTTTTTGCATTTTTAGTAGAGATGGGGTTTCACTGTGTTAGTCAGAATGGTCTCGATCTCCTGACCTCATGATCCGCCCTGCTCGGCCTCCCAAAGTGCTGGGATTACAGGTGTGAGTCACAATGCGATACTCTTCATTTGCACTCAGATTGGAACTTACTCTACTGACTCCTCTGGATCTCAGGTTTTCACACTCAGTCTGTTGGGAGGGATTAGAATTTCACTTTTGGTTTACAATATCAACTTTTCATCAGTGTAGAAAATTAGTAATGAGATATTTTACATTTCTTTGTATTGTAATAGGTCTTCAAATTCTTGTATGCATTTTTATATTTAAAGCACATCTCAACTTAGATTAGCCATATTTCAATTGCTTAGGAACCATACCTGGCTACCATACTGAACAACAGAGCACTAGACTGTAAGCTCCTTAAATATCCTTGAAAGTTTCTTATAGAGAGACTCACTTCTCGATACCCAAACCCTAGCTCAGAGCCTAGCACATAGCAGTTGCTAAATAAATGTTTGATTAATAGAAAACATCCCTTAGGCTAATACGAAATAGCATTTTTTATATGGCAGAAGGTTAAATTTTAGATATTATGGAGAAGAATAACAATGAGGAGGGAAGACCAGAAGCAGTATTTCATTTATATATGTGCGTGTACTATAAGTATTGCAGGTAGGGGTGTGTACAACAATGTGTTTCTCTTGTTGCTATTGTTTTGGCATTTTAAGCATCAGATTGAAAATACCCTCTAGGATGTTCCCCTTTTGTTATGCACAATACATTCATGTATAGCTTTTTTTAATCACCTCTATTAGATAATAGTGGTATTGGAAGGCAGTATCTTCTCCTCATTCATCTTCTTAATCCCTGCAGTAGAAGGAACAGAGCATTCACTCCATAAAGATGCGTGCCATCTTTAAAGTAAATTTCCTGAGGTTTGCCTTTCTTTTTACAGTTTATTCACCATAATCTATGAGGAATCTGCCTGCTGCGGGCACAGTTTTCAATGTAAATTTTCTTCTTCAATTTTGTAACTTATTTTTGTATGTGATGTAAAGGAAAATAATACAAATAAAATGTCTCATCCTGTTAAAATGTATATTTCAAGAAACAAAAATATTTCTTAGTATCAAAAGAATTTTTGAAATACATATGTATGTTTTACTTTTTCCCTATATTATGTAACGGAAAATGAAGTTCAGTCTGCCTATTTTTTATAACCATGATATTTAAGCTAATTACATGAAATGTTAAACATGGCCGGGCGCGGTGGCTCAAGCCTGTAATCCCAGCACTTTGGGAGGCCGAGACGGGCGGATCACAAGGTCAGCAGATCGAGACCGTCCTGGCTAACCCGGTGAAACCCCGTCTCTACTAAAAAATACAAAAAACTAGCCGGGCGAGGTGGCGGGCGCCTGTAGTCCCAGCTACTCAGGAGGCTGAGGCAGGAGAATGGTGTAAACCCAGGAGGCGGAGCTTGCAGTGAGCTGAGATCCGGCCACTGCACTCCAGCCTGGGCGACAGAGCGAGACTCCGTCTCAAAAAAAAAAAAAAAGAAAAGAAAAGTTAAACATATATACTGTGTCTCTTGCTTTATACATAAATATTTACTATATATTCAATTGAACACCGAAATGAACTCTTTTTTGGGGTGGGGGGGGCGGACAGAGTCTCGCTCTGTCGCCCAGGCTGGAGCACAGTGGCACTATCTCGGCTCACTGCAAGCTCTGCCTCCTGGGTTCACGCCATTCTCCTGCCTCAGTCTCCCGAGTAGCTGGGACTACAGGCACCCGAGAAATGAACTCTTAATGGTTTAAAAGCAGAAAAGTTATTGGTGTAGAAAATCTCAACATTTTATTCTTGAGGTTAAATAAAGAATTTTATTTTAGAAATGTTTTACTTTGTGGACTCTTAAGAAAATAAAATGATTTCCAGCAATGACAGCAGGGTACTTAGGACAATAAAGAAAATGAGGAATAGATACGAAATTTCTAGTGAAAGCGTATTGGAGCTGAGCATTTTCAATCCTCCCATGTGTTTGTTTTAAGTAGCTGTTTGAAATGTCCTTTTGGACAATGCTTTAGAGTTTTGGAAACTACGAGCAGATGGATGAACGTCTGGAATTTTTTAATTTCTTCAGCTATAGCAGAGACTGTTAGAATCCTTGTGCTTCCTAGATTTTATTCTGACTCTGCTATTACGTAGGTGGAAGGTTAGTATTCAACACCTGCGCTGCTGCTGCTGCTGCTGCTGCTGCTGCTGCTGCTGCTGCTGCTGCTGCTGCTGCTGCTGCAATACACGCACTTACGGATGCCTGGGTTTATCATCATTTATTAATTACTTAATCAATAAACTCTATAAATGGTGACTATAATTATCCCAGAAGGTCACTGAAATTAAGGAGAGTAAGGTCCCAGGGCAATGAAGCCCAGGCTCACATCTATTTATCTGAAGCTACATGACAATATGCTATTTTTTATTTCTGCCTTGAATTTCAAATTAACAGCCAGCTGAAAAGACTGTGTTGACAAATGAATCTGTAATAAAGGGATTTACTTCTTTTCCCTTGGAGTTGTTTCTTTGCTGCCATTGATATTGATTAATGGAAATATGTATACCTTAAGGGAACACAAGTACCCTTGGACTATCTTCTCTCTGGAGTGTGTTTCAATGCCGTTAATGTCTTGCATTTTTAAACACTCGAGTCAATCAAGTGTTTTAGACACGATGTGTTTTATGAAGAGAAAGTAGTCGAGAAAACAAAATAAAATTCAACATATACAGTGTGTTCCCACTTGTATAAAAAGAATTCTATGTACACTGTTTTTATACTCTGCTCTCTGACTTTCTGTATATAGAACATATAGTTTCTGAAACATCTGATTGGTTCTTTAATTTTGACAACTGCAAGATAGATGGACAGACATATGGGTTTTTTTTTGAACATATATATATGTATATGTGAATAGATTCCATATATCCTGAAGGTATACAGGGGAGTCATTCTCATCATTACTTGTTTGTGCTGTTTATTTTATTGCTTGTTTTAAAATAGCTTTTTAATATATAATTTATATACATTAAAAGGTATGAATTTAGGTGCAAAATACTATGAGTTTTGGCAAATATATCACATTCTGAGTATGGTGTCAAACCACCAAAGTCATAATCTAGAACTGCACCATTTAACACAGAAGCAACCACGTGCATATAGTGCTTGAGCATTTGAAATATAACTAATGCAACATGGTGAATGATATTGAGTTAAATAAAATAGACACCACAGTTAAATTTAATTGTACCTCTTTCTTATTACGTTTCTAATCTGGCAACTGGACCCCTTTAAAAAATTACATATTTGGTTGGCATTATATTCCCTAAAGTACAACATAGGTGTAGTTTTAATTAACACAAAGTTTCCTCATGCCTCTTTTCATTAAAATGTTAGTTCCTGACAACCACACATCTACTTCCTGTCTCTAGATTTGACTTTTCTAGAATTTCATAAGTAGGTATGGCATATTTATGTCTGGCTGCCTCTACTTTGCCTAATGCTTGTGTGGCATTTTATATTTTTATATCAGTAGTTCATTCCTTTTTACTGCTGAGAAGTTGTCCATTGTATGATAAACCACCCATTTATTTACCATTCACTTTTACATTATCTGGGTTGTATCTAATTTGGGGCTTATGAGAATGAAGTTGCTAGGTACATTTGAGTAAAAGGTTTTGTGTGAACATACATTTTCATGTATCCTGGAGAAACATCTGGGAATGAGGAAGCTAGGTTATAAAGAAAGATTAAGAAATAATGAGACTGTTTTCCGATTTTCCTGTATCATTTTACATCTCAGTAACAATGTATGAGTTCTAGTTGCTTCCCATCATTGCCTACATTTGCTGTTTTCAGTCTTTAATTCCATAAGTTCTAGTGAGTGTAATGTGTTATCTCAATGTGGAATTAATTTTCACTTCTCAAATGAGAAATGTACTCTTCTCATGTTATTATTTGCCTTTTGTGTATCTTAATGTCTGAAATGTATTTTTTCATTTTCGTTTTAGAAGTAATGAATCCTTTATTTAGAAATAAGCCTTTTATCAGACAAATGTTACAAATATTTTCTATCCTTCTGAGATTTGCCTGTTCATTTTCTTCACATTATTTTTTGAAGAACCAACATTTTGATTTTCATCAATTTTGATGAATCATTTTTTCATTTATGGCTTATAACTTTCTTCTAAGAAAACAAATATTTTTCAAAGTTTTTAACAAAAATTTTTATATTCTGGATGTTTGCAATTAGGACTTGGCATTTTTTTTTGAAAAATCAATTGATCATATATATATATATATATATATATATATATATATATGTGGGTCAATTTTGAGACTCTTTGTTACAGTAGTTTTATAGTACATCTTAAAATCAAGTACCATAAGTCTTCCAGCTTTGTTCTTATTTTTAAAATTGTGTTTAGCTAGTCTAGGTATCTACATTTCCATATAAAGTTTTGAATAAGCTGCTCAGGTTTCATTTAAAAACCTACTAGGATTTGAAATGGGATTTCTCTGAATCCATAAGTCAATTGGAAAGAATTGATGTTCTTTTTTTCGTTTGCTTTTTGTACGTTGATTTTGTATCTTGCAATTGTACTAAATTTGTTTACCAGCTTTAATAGGTTTTCCTTGGATTCTTTAGGTTTTTCCAAATACAAGATTATATCATCAGTAAACAAGGATAATTGGACTTCTTCCTTTCCAATCTGGATGACTTTTATTTCTTTTTCTTCACTGATTGCACTATCTAAAACTTCCAGCACTATGCTGACTAACAGTGGTGAAGGTGGGCATTCTAGTCATGTTCCAGATCTTAGAGGAAAGACTTTCAGTTTCTCCCCATTCAGTATGATACCAGCTGTCTGTTGTATATGGCTTTTATTATGTTGCGATACATTCCTTCTCCACTCAGGTTTTTGAGGTTTTTGATCACAAGGTGATGTTAATTTTATCAAATACATTTTCAGCATGAATTGAAAGGATCAAATGGTTTTAGTCCTGTATTCTGTTGATATGATGTATCACATTGATTAATTTGTGAATGTTAAACCGTTATTGCATCTCAGGGATAAATTCCAGTTTGGTCATGATGAATGATGTTTTTAATGTGCTGTTGAATTTGGTTTACCATTATTTTGTAGAGATTTTTGCATCGACATTCATCAGAGAAATTGACCTATGCTATTTTTCCTTTTTTGATATGTCTTTGTCTTGTTTTGATATCAGGGTAGTACTGGCCTCATAGAATGAGTTGAGAAGTATTTTTCCCTTCTCTGTTTTTCCGAGCAGATTCAGTATGATTGGTATTACTTCTTCTTTAAACATTTGGTAGAATTCAGCAATGAAGGCATCAATCACAGGCATTTTTATGCAGTGAAAATTTTATTATGACTTTGATCTAGTCACTTGTTATTTGTCTGTTCAGGTTTTGAATTTCTTAATGGTTCAGTTTTGCTAGGTTCTATGTACGTAGGAGTTTATCAGTTTCCTACAGGTTTTCCAATTGGTTGGCATATAGTTGCTCATAGTGGTCTCTATTGATCCTTTGAATTTCTACAGTATCAGTTGTAATGTCTCCATTTTCATGTCTGATTTCATTTATTTAGGTCTTCTCTCTATCCTGCTTGATTAGTCGGGCTAAAGATTTGTCAGTTTTCTTTATCTTTTTCTAAAAACCAACTTTTTATTTTGCTGATCTTTTGTACTGTTTCCTTCATGTCAGATTAATTTATTTCTGCTCTGATCTTTATTATTTATTTTCTTCTACTAATATTAGGCTTGGTTTCCTCTTGCTTTTCTAGTTCTTTAAGAAGCATCACTAGGTTGTTTATTTAAAGTTTTACTGCTTTTTTATGTAGGCACTTATAGTTATAAACTTCTTCTTTACACTGATTTTGCTATATTGCATAGGTTTTGGTATGTTGTGTTTCCATTATCATTTGTTTCAAGAAAATTTTCAATTTCCTTCTTAATCTCTTTATTGACCCATTGGTCTTTCAGTAGTATATTGTTTAATTTATATATGTTTGTATACTTTCCAAAATTCTTCTTTTTATTGATTTATTCCACTGTGGTCAGAAAAGATGCTTGATATTACTTCAATTTTGTTGAATGTTTTAAGACTTGTTTTGTGACTTATATGGTGTCTCCTTGAGCATGACCCATGTGCTGAGGAGAAGAATGTGTATTCTTTGGCTGTTGGATAAAATGTTGTATAAATATTTAATATCTATAATGTCCATTTGGATCATTGTGCAGATTAAGTCTGACATTTCTTTGTTGATTTTCTGTCTGGATGATCTGTCCGGTGCTGAGAGTGCAGTATTGAAGTCTTCAACTATTATTGTATTTGAGTTTATCTCTCTCTTTAGCTTTAGTAATATTTACTTTTCATATATGTGTGCTCCAGTATTGGGTACATATATATTTACAATGGTTATATTCTCTTGCTAAATTGATCCCTTTATTATTATATAATGAACTTCATCTCTTGTTATAGTTTTTGTCTTGAAACCTATTCTGTTTCATGTATGTATACCTACTCCTGCTCTTTTTTGGTTTCCATTGGCATGGAATATCTTCTTCCATTCATTTTCAGTGTATGTCTTTATGGGTGGAGTGTGTTTTTTGTTGGCAACAGATTTGGGGGTCTGTTTTTTTTTTTTTTAAATCCACTCAGTTGCTGTATGTCTTTTGATTGGAGAGTTTAGTTCATTAACATTTAATGCTGTTTAAGATAAGTAAAGACATACTCCTGCCATTTTATTATTTGTTTTCTGGTTGTTTTGTGGTCTTCTTTACCTTTTCTCTTTTCCTCCCATGTTCCTTTTAGTGAAGATTATTTTATCTGGTGGCTTGTTTTAATTTATTGCTTTTTATTGTTTATGAATATATTGTATATTTCAGATTTGAAGTTAGAATGAAGCTAGCAAATATATCATAACCCATTGTTTTGAATTCATGACCACTCAACACTGATTGCATAAACAAACTCACTAACAAGCAAAACAAAAAACAAAAAACTAGTAAAAGTGTACAGTTTAGCCTCATTCTCCTTTTTTAACGTTTTGTTTCTATTTGTATCTTATTATATGGTCTTTGTCTTCAAAAGTTGTTGTAGTTATTATTTTTGATTGGTTCATATTAGTCTTTCTACCTAATACATGGGTAAATATATTTACAATGTTAAAATATTCTGTGGTTTTCTTTGAACTTACTGTTACAGTGAGTTTTGTATCTTCAGATGATTTCTTATTGCTCATTAATGTTCTTTTATTTTAGATTGAAGATTATCCATCGGTTTTTCTTGTAGAACAGATCTAGTGTTAATAAAATCTTTCAGCTTTTGTTTCCCTGGCGATGTCTTTATTTCTCTTTCATACTTGAAGAATATTTTTGCTGGAAATATTATCCTGGTATAAAAGTATTTTTCCTTCAGCACTTTAAATATGTCATGCCACTCTCTCCTGGCCAGTAAGGTTTCCACTGAAAAGTCTGCTCCCAGATGTATTAAAGCTCCATTGTATGTATTTGTTTCTCTTATCTTGCTGTTCTTAAGATTCTTTCTTTATTTTTGACATTTGAGAGTTTGATTATTAAAAATATTGTGGTAATCATTTTGGGTTAAAACTGCCTGGTGTTCTATAAACTTCTTGGCTTGAATGTTGATATCTTTCTCTAGGTTTGGGAAGTTCTCTGTTATTATTCCTTTACGTAAAATGTCGAACTCTTTCTTCTTTCTACCTCCTCTTCAAGGCAAATAACTCATGGATTTTCCCATTTAAGGTCATTTTCCAGATCTCATATGCATGCTTCAGTGTTTTTTGTTTTTTGTTTTTTTCTCTCTCTCTTTTGTCTCCTCTGACTGTATATTTTCAAATAGCCTGTCTTCAAGCTCACTAATTTTTTCTTCTGCTTGATCAATTCTGCTATTAAGAAATTCTGATGCATACCTCAGTATGTCAATTGAACTCTTCATCTTCAGAATTTCTGCTTGATCCTTTTAAATTGTTTTGATCTCTTTGTTAAATTTACCTGATAGTGTTTTGAATTCCTTCTCTGTGTTATCTGGAATTTCTTTGAGTTTCCTCAAAACAATTAGTTTGAATTTTCTATCTGAAAGGTCACATATTCTGACTTTCCAGGACCGTTCCCTGATGTTCTATTTAGTTCATTTGGTGAGATCATGTTTTCTTGAATGGTCTTGATGCTAATGGATGTTCTTCAGTGTCTGGGCATTGAAGAGTTAGGTATTTATTGTAGTCTTTGAAGTCTGAGCTTGTTTGTAGCCATCATTCTTGGGAAGGCTTTTCAGATATTTAAAGAAATTTGGGTGTTGTGATCTAACTTTTTGGTCACTGCAGCAGTAGCAGCATTAGGGACCCCCTTAAGCCCACCAATGCTATGGTACTTACAAATTCATAGATACTGCCTTGGTTGTCTTGGACAAGATTTGGAAGAATTCTCCGGATTACCTGACAAAGACTCTTGTCTCTTGTTTTCTTTCCTTACTTTTGCCCAAACAAATGGATTCTTTTTCTCTGTGCTGAGTTGCCTGGAGCTATGGAATATTTGACACAAGTACCCTGTAGTCACTACCAATGGGACTGCTTTTGGGTCTTATCTATGGCCTGTTTCCACCATGACCTGGCTACTGCCCGTGTTTGCTCAAGGTTCTGGAGCTCTACAATCAATAGCTGGTGAAGTCAGCCAGCCAGGCTTTTTTTTTTTTTTTTTTTTTTTTTTTTTCCTTCAAGGTGCCAAGTTTCCTCATACTCCTGGGCTTGGGAGGGTTCAGAGATGCCATGTAGGAGCCTGGGTCTGGAGTCGAAAACCTTAGAAATCGACTTAGTACTCTATTTTACTATGGCTGCTGGCACCCAAACCACAAAACGAAGTGTTTAATCTCTCTTTCATCACCTTTCCACAGGAAAGGGGTTCTCTCCCTGTGGCCACCAACACCAGAGGCCCAAGGGGGTGCTGCCAATGTTCACTTACAGCCCAAGAGCTTGGGGTGAGCGCTGACGGGCCTCGGAATCACCATTCAGGGCTGTGGGCTCCCCTTTGTCCCAGGGCAGTTCCAGAAATGTTATGCCGTAGCCAAGGCCTGGAATTGAGACGCCAAGAGCCCACTTGGTGTTCTATACCACTGTGGTTGAACTCATTAAGCTACAAGACAAAGTCCCCTTTTCTCTGCCCTCTGCTTTTCTCAAGCAGAATGAGTGTCTCTTCGTAGTTACCATGGTTGGGAATGTTCTGGGTCACACTTAAAGCCAGCACATCTCAGAATCTCACCAAAGGCCCTCAGTGGATATCGCTGTTGATTATTCAGGGCCAAGGACTCTTTAGTCAGCAGGAGCTGATTCTTACCAGGACTGGATCCATCTCTTTAAGACAGTGCTTTCCCTTCTGACCCAGGATGTGTTTAGAAACGTTTTATGGGAGCTAGGGCCTAGAATGTGAGCCTTACAACTCTGTTTACTCTCTATCCTACTGTGGCTCAGTTGGTATTCAAGTTTCAAAACAAAATCCTCTTTACTCTTTCCTCTCCATAAGTGGAAAACAAGAGTCTCTTTTGGAGCAGCAAGCTGCACTGCCTGGTGTTGGGAAAGAGATGGTGCAAGCACTCTCTCAGCTGCCCTGACTGATGTCTCACTTGATCATATGCCCCCCAACTTCACTGGCTCCGAGCCCAGAACAGTACTAGGACTAGCTTAGGAATTGCAGTTTGTGGCCTAGACTGTCCTTCCAGTTTATTTAGGACCCTGGATCGTATTAGCTCACAGTGGCAAGGCTCGCCAAAACTCAAGTTCAAACCTCTGGGATGTGAAATTTCCTTCTGACTAGGGCTTATTGAAATACTCCCTCTATTGACATCGGCCGAGTCTGCCCAATGTTGACAGCACTAAGTTCTGATGCAAAGTCTTACTATCACTGTGTTCTCTCTCCCCCAACCACACAGATTCTTCCCTTTGCCCAGAAACTGCTGGAGGCTGGAGGAGGGGGAGCACTGACAATTCAAGATTGTCTCTCCTACCCTCTTCAGTGCCTCTTTCAGCAATATGAAGTTAAAAACTAAGTACTGTGATTGATTTCTAGTTTTGTGAAGGTGCTTTTCTTCTGTACATAGTTGTTACATTTGGTGTTTCTGCAGGGAGGATGATTTGTGGAGGCTTCTATTTGACCTTCTTGCTCCACCTCCTAAATTATTTCTTTATTCATTCTATGCCCAGCAACAGTTATATTTATTGCATTTTGCAAATTGTCTTTTAAATTAGATGGTAGAAAAAAATGTGTTATAGACGAAAGTATCTTGCACTATGTTTGTATCTATGTACTTAACTTTTAATGGTGATCTTTAGCTCTCCATATGGATTCCAATTATTCTCTAGTGTACTTGCAGTATAGTCTGAATGACACTGTTTAGTATCTCATGTACGGAACCTCTGAGATTAATAGATTTTCTCACTTTTTGTTTTTTTGGAATGTCTCAATTTCTACTTTTACAAAAATAAAGTTCTGCCAGATGCAGAAATATTGATTGACAGTTTTTGTTTTTGTTTTTTTCAGAACTTTGAATATGACATCACACTACCTCCTGCACCTGTGGTTCCTGATAAGAAATCAGCCATTCATCTTACTGAGACTCCTTGTTTGTGATGAGTTGCTGGTCTCATATTTCCTTCAAGATATCTCTTTGTTTTTAGCTTTCTATAGTTTGTTTGATGCATCTAGATGTGGAGCTTATTAAGTTTAACTAACTTGAAGTTCACTGTGTTTCTTGCATGTGTAGATTATTTTTTAAATCAAAATTGAGAAGCTTCTATTTATTATTTTTTTAAATGTTGTTCGAATCTTCTTTTCTCTTTTTCTCTTCCTCTGAGATTCCCATCATGTGTATTGAAATATTTGTAATTGACCTTGAGGTCAATTACTAGTCAATTGTTCATTTTACTAATTGCAATTTTTAATTCTGATATATATATTTGTAAATTTCTTTCTTGATATTCCCTATTTCTTGAGACATCATTCTCATACTTTCCAGTATTATCTGAATTGTGTCCTCTCAAAATTTAAATAATGAAGCTCCAACCCTCAAAATGACTATATTAAAAATAGAGAGAAGATACAACTTTGAATGAGGTGATTAAAATTAAATGAAGTCATAAGGATTGTTCTTACTCAGTAGGATTGGTGCCCTTATAAGAGAGAAAGACACACCAAAGCACTTTCTTTGCATGTGAAGATATAGTAACAAGGCAGCATTTTGCAGGCCAGAGAAAAAACTCTCACCAGAAACTAAACTCTACAGTGCATTGATTTTGGACTTTCTGTCTCCAGAACTATAAAAAAAAAAAAAAATTATGTTTATGGTATTTTGTTCTGGAAGCCCAATTAAGACAGATTTTTATATCACGCAGTGGGATGCTGTTGTAACAAATACCTAAATGTTTGGAAGCAGCTTTGGAACTGGGTAACAGGTAGAGGTTGAACAGTTTTGAGATGAATGCTAGAAATATGAACTTTAAAGGTAATTCTAGTGAGGTTTCAAGTAGAAATGAGGAACATGTTTTTGGAAACTGTACAAAAGGTTCACTTTTCCTTGGTACAAAGCAGAAAATAACTTGGTTGAACTATGTTCTAGTGTGTGGAAGGTAGAATTTGCAGTGATAAAATTGGATATTTAGCTGAGGAATTTTCTAAACAAAGTGTTGAAGAAATGACTTTGCTTCACTTTGACTGCTTATGGTAAAATGTAAAAAGAGGGAGATGAATTGAAAAAGAACTTTTTAGCAAAACAAAACAGAACTTGAAAATTTGGAAAATTCTCAGACTCTCCAAGTTGCAAAAGTGAGAGAGGTTATTCTGAAGGCAACACTAAGGGTGTGACTAAATAACCATTTGATAAAGAGATAACTGTTGTGACGCATGGACTTAATTTTAGCCATTTTAGCAAAAGCCAGGAATAGAGATGGGATTATATCAGCAAAGACATTGCCAGTTGGGAGGAAAGAGGACAGAGAAAGCAGGGTAGAATTAAAGAAGTCTGTAGAATTCTTGGATTCTACAGGACTGGAGCTATTCAACTGAGAATGTGTGCTGTTCTTTAAGGAACTGCAAAAATGGCCCTCAAGGCAATTCAAAGATCATCAGGGCTACCACTCCCACCACAGCCCCAGAGGGAAGGCTGTTTCAGAACCTATCTGTTTCAAAAGGTGATGTCACCTCTTTAGGGTCAGTGGGCCAGAATGACCCCACTCAGTGCCTCAAGAGCAGGACCACCTTTGCAGGGAGAGCCACATGGTTGGGACCCTTACCGAGAATTTGATGGATGGGGTCTCCCTGGAAGACCAGGGGACACTGCTACCACAGTTGTCCTGGAGTGTAGAATACTGAACCAAAAAGAATTATTGTCAAGCTTTAAGATCTAACAGAAATTGTCTTCCTAGGTTTTGGACTTGCTTGAGACCTGTCACCTCTTCCTTTCTTCTACTTTCTCCTTTTTGAAATGGGAATATCTATCCTATGTATTAAAATACATCAGTGTATTTTAGAACATATCTCTTATCTGATTTAAAAGGCTCACGACTGGAGAATTGTTCTCAGTATAAATTATACCTAACTTTACCTGTAACTTATTTAGATGATATTTAAATGAAATTTTAATGCTGGAATGAGTTAAGGCTAAGGGGATGATTGGCAATTCATAGATCATCAAGGCTGCTACTTCTACTACTGACCCAGAGAGCAAGGCTGTTAGGATAGAATGAATATTTTTCGCATAAAAGAAGAATTTAAATTCTGAAGCACCAGCTGTGGGAAAACTATGGACTAAATTGTGTTCTGGCAAAATTCATACGTTGAAGCTCAATCCCCCCATGCTTCTGTACTAGAGACAAGGCCTTTAAGGAATTGATTAAGGTTACATGAGGTCATAAGGATGGATCCCATATGTAATAAAACTGGTGTCCTCATAAGAAGAAGGGGAGGCACCAGAGCTCTCTCTCCACCATGTAAGCACATAGTGAGAAAATGGCTGTTTACAAACTAGGAAGAGAACCATCCCCAGAGCTCAGCCATGTTGGCTCCCTGATATTAGTCTTCCCACCTCTAGAACTTCGGTGTTTTCAAGCCATCTCATTTATGATGTTTTGTTATGAAAGAATAACCTGGTTAATGAACTTTTCTTTAGTTTTTTAGACTTGGTTTCCTTTAGTTTTTTGAATGCATTTAATATTAGTGATGTAGTACTTATCTGGCTAGTCCAATGTCTAGGATTCCTCAGAAACAGATTCTATTGACTTGTTTATTTCTTGCCTATGAAATATATTTTGTTGTTTCTTTGAATGTTTTATATCTCTTTGTGGCTGTTGTTAAAAACTGGACATTTTAAATTATCAAATACACTAACTCTGAAAGTCAGATTCCTGCAGGATTGCAGCTGCTTATAGTTTTTATTGCTCTTGGTGTGTTTAAGTGATTTTCCTCAACTAATTCAGTAAAGTCTGTATTATTTTAGTTTGTAGGGCCACTGAAGTCTCTGCTTGCCTAGCCTAGTGGCCATCTAATGATTGGACACATATTTCTCTAAATGGCTAGATCCAATAAATATCCCAGGCCTTGCCAAGAAACTTTGTGTGTGTTGGATCATACCACCAATAGACAGGCAGTGTTTATGACTCTGTCTTATTCTTCACTATCTACTTTTGCAGAATCTCATGGTCAACAGGAGGTGAGACCTAGGGGACTTCAAAGGTCTCTACTGTGCATGTCCACAACCCTGATTGTAAGTACAACTTGACAATTGTACATGACTTTCTAGATTCCCAGGAATATTTTGTACATTTTCAAAGTCTCCTATGGACATTTAATTCCCACATGTTCATTTTTAGATTTCTTATCAGCATCTTGTTTGCCCCAATTATTGTCACTGTCAGGCAGTTGCACTATTAAACAATTGTCATTGATCATTTTTCACTAATGCCCCTGTGAAAAAGACAGTTTACACTGAGAAAACTCTAATTCAGGTCAAATAATGACAAATCCTATGAATGAGTGCTCCTAGAGAATTACCAGACATATAAAATGACAGCCATGTTCTGAGAACAGTGTTTGGAGGAATTTACAAACCTGTGTTGTCTACTCCTGTGACTGCTAGTATTCAGATTTTCACTACTTTTGCATGGTTGTGGAGCTAGGAAGAAGGAGATGAGAACAGAACAAGATAACAGGCTTGCTTTTCTTACCAAAATTCAACTGTTCTTCCTGAGGTCCAGCGTTTTTTTCTGGAATAAATACTCCTTGGGTTATTGCAAGATTTTTCTTATATTCCTTATATTCCAGGCTTCTGAAAAAGTTCAAGTTTTACACTTTTTTTTTCAGTATTTGTTAACGCTCTTAAGGAGGAGCAGCTTTTAGAAGAGGCTTATTCCACCAACACCACTGATTTCACATAGCAGTGTTTTCTATTTTCAGTGTGTATGTTTTCCTCAAATTTTTGTGTTTTATTCCTAAGTGTTTTGTATTTTTGATGCTATCATTTTTTCAAATTTCAATTTCTAATGGTGCATTGCTATCGTATGATGATACATTTAGTTTTTGTATATTAATCTTATATCCTTTGACTATTCTAAATTTATTTACTAATTCTAGAGGCCTTTTTATAGATAGGTTTTCAACACTCATAACTAGATCATCTGCAAATCATCCCAATTTTAATTTCTCCTTTCCAATCTATATAAATTTCATTTATTTTTTCTTGTCCTCTTTTATTGGCTAGATCCTCCAATTACAATATTAAATAGAAGTAGTTAAACAGAAATACATGTCTTGTTCCAAATCTTCAGGGGAAGAAATTCAGTTCATCATCATTAAGTTTGATGGTATCTTTGTACATTTTGAAGACACATTTAGTAGGTTAAGGAAGTTATCTTCTCTTTTAAATTTTTGGAGCTTCTTTTTTTTTAAATTAGGTTAGTGTAAAAGCAATTAAAAGTAATGGCAGAAACTGCAATTACTTTTATACCAACTTAATATAAATTATACTGCATTATGTTTTCTTTTTGCATCTTTTAAGATGATCCTATGGCTTTGTTTTATTAGTACATTGTTTGATTTGTTGTTTATGTTGTCTCCTGAATGTTTGTGGCATATTCTAGGTTCTTTGTATGTCTAATTTTGGATCCAGATGTTGTGTATTTTGCAGAGATGAATGTTAAATTTTGTCATATTCCTTTAAATATTGTTTGTTGATCTTTGATCTGGACACAAATTAATTGGAGTCAGTTTAATATTTTTCAACCTTTTATAGAAAACCTTTTCCAGGATGAGCCAAGAGAAACTTTTAATTATAGAAGTGATACCATTCCAATGCTCTACTTTTAGGAGTGGATTAAAATTACATAGACGAGTATAAAAGATCATTCTGGTTTGACATGAAGTTGCTTATGATCCCCTATGTTTTAAGAAGTCTTTCAGCTCTGACTGAGTAAAACATAAGCTATTCCCAGAGAACGTGAACTCTGGAAATTGTTCTGCCAACTGCTTTTCAATGGTTCTTTCACCAATCAAATGTGTCTGTGTGAAGAGACCACTGAAACAGGCTTTGTGTGAGCAACAAGACTGTTTATTCACTTGGGTGCAAGTGGGCTGAGTCTGAAAAGAGAGTCAGTGAAGGGAGATGGGGAAGGGGTTGCTTTGTAGGAGTTGGGTAGGTAATGGAAAATTATAGTAAAAGGTGGTTATCTCTTGTAGCAGAGGAGGGGGTTACAAGGTACATGGTGTGCAGATCTTAATGAGAGACAGGAGTAGCTGGATTTCCTAGGTCAACTAAGAATTCCTAAGCCTAACTGGGGAAAGTGACCACACCTATCTTTAAACACAGTGCTTGTAACTCAGCTCACACCTGACCAATGAGGTAGTAAAGAGACCTCACTAAAATACCAATTAGCCTAAAAGCAGGAGGTAAAGAAATAGTCAATCATCTATCACCTGAGAGCACAGTGGGAGGGACAATGATCAGGATATATAAACCCAGGCATTCGAGCTGGGAGTGGGCAACCCCCTTTGGGTCACCTCTCTTTGTATGGGAGCTCTGTTTTCACTCTATTAAATCTTGCAACTGCACACTCTTCTGGTCCATGTTTGTTCTGGCTCAAGCGGAGCTTTCGCTCGCCGTGCACCACTGCTGAATGCCACCATCAGAGACCCGCCACTGACTTCCACTAGTAAAACTAGCTGTTTTACTTCTTTTGTGGTGTTTTGGCTGCCACAGACTTCTTGGCTCCTGCAGGCCATATGGACATATATATGCAGGTAACAGGGGTTATGCAGGTAACAGGGGTTATGATGGCTGAGCCTCGGTTCAGAGGCCTGACAGTTTTCTCCATATATTCTAGTTGCCTTGATCTGCCTGCTCTTTTGGTCTTTGGTCTTTGTCTCCTCTACTCAGCAATGGTGCTATATTTAGGTTCCTATTCTGTTTGACCTAGAAAATGAGGTCAGGTATGCTGACTCATGCCTGTAATCCAAGCACTTCGGGAGGCCGAGGAGGGTGGATCACGTGAGGTCGGGAGTTTGAGACCAGCCTCGCCAACGTGGCAAAACCCCATCTCGACTAAAAATACAAAAATATGAGTCAGTGTGGTGGTGCACGCCTGTAGTACCAGCTACTTGGAAGACTAAGGCAGGAGAATCCCTTGAACCTGGGAGGCGGAGGTTGTAGTGAGCCGAGATTGCACCACTGTACTCCAGCCTGGGTGACAGAGTGAGACTCCGCCTCAATAAATAAATAAATAAATAAATAAATAAATAAATAAAAGAAACTGAACAGGACACTGGAAAAATTGTTGAGTTCACTTTAATAGTACCGGTTGCATATTATCTATTGTTCAATGTCTGAAAGTTATTGTTTATATTTTGCTATTTTTTGAAAAGTGAGGGTAAGTCAACTTCCTGTTAATCAGTTGGCAAAAGGGATAATCATCTTTAATTGTGTTACTAACCACATTTCAACAATTATTTGACTCAGATTTACTTTATCGTTGTTTCCTGAAACTCTCATGCCTTCAAAATATTAACAGTAAATTTACTCCAAAAGCCCTAAGTTGTTAAAGGGTACAAAAAAGTAGAAAGAATGAGTAACACCTAGTATCTGCTAGCAGAACAAGGTTACTAGTCAAAAATAATTTAATTATCATTTAAAAATAACTAAAAGAGTATATATTTAGATTGCTTGAAACACACAGGATACTGGCTTGAGGGGATGGATGCCCCATTTACTACGATGTTATTATTCCACATTGCATGCCTGTATCAAAATATCTCATGTGACCCGTGAATATATACACCTACCATGTGCACACAAAAAATAAAAAATTTAAATTAAAAAAAAACCCAAGGTAATCACCTTATGTATTACTTAGCTTATGTATTACTTTCAAAAACTATTTGGCATGTCTCTCATAATGTCTGTAGTGAAGGCAATGGAGCAAAAATAGGATTGAAAACAAAGGTTAGGTTAATCAAGGAAAAGTGAATGCTAAATTTCTTAAAAGCTATGACGACATTGCTGAAGAGGTCATGAACTAAAACTAAAAGACTAGCTGATCGTTCAAGAGAGTAAATGATGCCAGCTTAATGAGATTACCTAGAACTTCAGGGAGAATTAATTTAAAAATTAACAGGCATAAATAACCCAGCTGAAAATTTATATTCAAAATTTTGCTTTTAAATATTACAGAAACTTCAGTAGTTACAACTGTTAAACATATTCATGAAAAAATATCAAGATGACATGGAACTCTGAAAAATGCAAATGAATAAATTACGTTCTTACATGCCATTTCCGTGGCATTGTGTTTCTCTGGACTGCATGCCTATCTGCCAGTGCAAATCAGAGAGTAGTGTTATTATAAATATTTAAATGGTGTCTGTTTTCCAAGGTATGATGAACAATTTATATCACAGCATTAAGGACATTTCTTATTTACCAAGCACATAATGAAAATGAAAGTTCACATTTTAGAGAGAAAGCAGATTCACACCCCAGTGCAATGTCTGCTGCCATCCTATGATGTATTTTACATGGCCATTTCCTGCAGTTACTGGTATCCCCTACTGCTAAAGTATGAACACATTTTTCTTTCTTTTTGCTTCCCATCATGCGCTTCATCTCCAGATTTTCACCATGCTTTAGTTACTTATTGGAAAAAATTCAACACCATGGTATGCTGATTTCATAGTTTTAGGTAAACAGAGTACTACAGAAAGCTATTCTGCACACCAGGACAATGTGAGGTTCTTGAATTGATGTTTCTTACAAAATTGTACCACTTAATTCAGAAAAGTAACTTAAGTACACGGCTTAATGCTTTTCACACAGGAGGGGTTTCGCAAACACTTGTGCAGTTGAATTTTCTACTGAAAGCAATGCTATATAGTGAAACAAGTTCAGAGGTAGGAGAAGGGAGTTAGAGTCTAGCTGCAGTTTTAAGTGGCTAAGAGGACTTGATAAAGTTGAAAAGTTGCTTGATCTATCTTCATTTCAGTTTCCTTGTTTCCGATAGAAAGAAGCTGACCAGAATCACTTCTAAGACTTTTAAAAATCATTCTAGGAATACAAGAATATGCACCATTTAGATGAATAAACGTTTACATGTGTCTTGAGATGAATAAACATTTATATGTGTTTGCATGTAGACATTTCTATGTTTCACATGCAAACGTCTGTATCTCTTGCCCCAAACACAACTACAATAACTGCTTCACTTAGAAATTTCTAGAAATCTTTAAAGGTATTTCTTTGCAATCCACTATTTTCTTCTGTACCTGTTCTCACTCCCAGACTTACCAGTGTTCATGCCAATATGCCAATACCACTCAAAGTTATGGGCAATATTTCCAACATTTCTGTTAGTTAACACTTTTAGGTCTCTGAGTCTGTTGCTCCCAATGGCCCATAGAGATTTCAGTGACACATTTCTTTTGCTGATTTCTTTTTAGTGTTTCTCAGATAAACTTTCCTTTCATATAGGAATCAGAAATAAATCTTTGCTAAGAGGTTGAGAAGGCACCTGAAATAACACAATTTTTCCCAGTATCATTCTCGAACTTACCAGGTGACTTATTAGACCCCTACATTTAAAGAACCATGAAGGATCTGCACTACTAATTTACCAGACATGCCCATGTGTCTGTATGCTAGAGTAAGCACAATTCAGTTTTAAGTCAGAAACTATGCTAAAGATGTGCTCAAAGCAGACCGGGCCTTTTCATTCGGTAAAATGCAACTCCCAAGTCATTTTCAAAGTGCCTGTAGATTTGACAAGATAGGAGATAACTTAATTAGCAACAACTGAAGTATTTTCATTCTCTGAGTCACATCAGGTATGACCTTTCAGTTTACTGCTTTCCACTGGCCTTTTCAAATACAGAAGCTTATACGTAATGTGATCTTAGCAGCAGCAAAGACAGGCACTCTCATAGGAAGGAGAATAGGCAGTAGCAGGTGCTTTGTCATTCGTGGTAGTAGCCTTGCTACAAATCACAAAGTAACTGGCATGGCATGAAAATCTAAATGACCGAAACCTGCCCTATTCTTGGTACTATATGCAAATAGGTATTATACACTCTAAATTCTTATAAAATGGTTATTTAAATATTGATAGTAATTGTTTTCTATTGCTGAAATAAAAGCCCTAATCATATTTGCCAGATGTACAATGGTGAGCTCTCTAAACATGCACTCTCATAAAGGTGAGCTATCTTATTTGGACTTCTATCTCACAGAAGCTTTTTTTGTGTGTTTCAACCTAGGATACATGATGAGAATGTCTACAAATATGCTGAATTGAGACTTTTACCAATTTTTTTAGTAAAACAAATTTTTTATCTCCCAATAAATATAATGACTTTTTCAACCTAATCTCTACACTTTATTTCTGTATGTTTTATACTATCTCAAATATTTTTTCCTGGTGAAATATTCACATTAATATTTTAGCTCCAATAGAAAAGCCTTAAATATTCTTATCTTTATATTCTAGGAAACTAATTAATATTAAAAATGTAATTATTGTACTTTATGTTGCAAAGAGATATAATGAAAAATAAAGAAAAAAACCGTGGAGATTTTAGTTTGTAAATTTAACTTTATAAAACCGTGGAAGACATTACGTTCTTTGTAAGGTAAACTTAAAAGTTAGTGTGTTCTCATTTCTTAATAAATGTCTATAAAAGTAAACTTTAAAAAGTATTTTTTAGGTAATTAAAGAATGCCCAAGTAAGTGTAGATGAACAATTAGTACAGAGCCCTCCTTCTTTTGTATAGAGTTTTATTTTATTTTTTTCTTCAAAAATGGGGTATTCATGTTTTGTTGAAATGAAAACTCTCTGACCATTGAACACTACAATGCCAATGCCACTTGCAAATCTATTGAAGAGATGGAACATGGCAACATACTTTCTTTGTGGTGCTCAACAAAAGACAACTATAGGAGGAAAACATCCATTCAGATGACTTTACTATGATTTTTAATTGTAAGTTTTCATTAGAGCTTTCTGTCATGGCAATACAAATAGGACAAATGCATGTTTGCTAAAAAATCTGCAGAAAAAATGTTGAGTTGTTGCATTTAAAAAATAAATATCAGTACCAGCTAAATGGTTTAGAGTAGGCAATTAAAATAGTGCATGTTTTGGTATGGAATAAGTGATCCCAAATTGTCCATTTTGCCTGTCTACATTGATTAAATTACCTTAAAATTTTTTTTAAAAGTTAAAAGAGGTTGTGTGATCATTATTATATTCTACATGTGTACTTAAAGGTTCAAGTAACGTAGAAAGGAGATACTTTAAAATCTAATTCTAAATAGATTAAAAATAGACAAAACTTGTTGAATCAGGATTCAAAACTGCCTGAATTATTAAAACAATACTACGGGTCTTTTAAGACCTAAAACATATTTTTACCCTGAACACTTCGGCTTTTAATTTGCCAAGGCATGTTTTTGAAGGAAATTTAATCTTCTAATTTCTCATTTACTTAATCTGAAATCATTAAGTTGTTATTTTGTAAAATCTATTTGAATTTCAAGAAACCTTTTAAGGATTTTATAAAGAACCCTTTTTTTAAGCCACTTTCTAAAAGCAGGATTTTGTGCTTTTTGCCAAGTACAAGTGACCTTGAACATAATAATTCCACATTTCATTGGAAGAATCCAACTAAAAATACATTTTAAATTTGTGTTAAAGTTGGTAAAATAGTTTCTTCAGCCCTCAAACATCAATGTGGACAAGGAGGAGAGATACAGGAATTTTTAACCAGGTAGACTAATCCAATGTAGGAGGATTACCAATTAACATTGTTCATAATTGTTAAAGAGAATCAATGGACATGTACTGCATTATTAGAAATTAATAAAATGTAGAAAAATCATGGCACCGTCCTGGAAATCTGTATCTTAAAGCTGTAAAAGTTATTGCCACTCACTAGGCTACACTCTTTATTTGGTTTATGAAGTATTTCTATATTTATCATCTCACATTTTAAGATGTTATTCTTCAAGCTCAAAATGATATATTTGATTTTCTTTTATTTAGTTCCCATTTTATCCTCAAGGCCCATCTCAAGAATCACATTGAACATGTAACTTTCCTTGTCTTATTCAGCCTTCTCTTCAATGAGATCCTATCACAATGACATTCAGTAAAATTCAATTTAACAATAATGTTTCTTTTTTTCCCCTCTCTCTCACATAGAATTGTTTTTTTGTTTGTTTGTTTTATTTTGGTGTTTGTTTGTTTGTTTTATTTTGTTTTTTGTTTTTTTTTTTTGAGACAGAATCTCGGTCTGTCACCTAGGCTGGAGTGCAGTGGCGCGATCTCAGCTCACTGCAAGCTCCGCCTCCCGGGTTCACGCCATTCTCCTGCCTCAGCCTCCGGAGTAACTGGGACTACAGGCACCCGCCACCACTCCTGGCTAATTTTTTTGTATTTTTAGTAGAGACGGGGTTTCACCATGTTAGCCAGGATGGTCTCGAGCTCCTGACCTCCTGATCCACCCGCCTCAGCCTCCCAAAGTGCTGCGATTACATTTCTGAGCACATGGAATTGTTTTTAATCTCCTTGTAAATACTGTAACTTCTTTGGAGAGAGTCATATTTATCTTTTACTACATCTAGTACAATGTGGCTAATACTACTTACCCTCAATATGTAATTGAATCATTGTACCTTCCCTATTTCAATAGCCAAGCTTCTTTCATTTTCCTTACGTTGGGATTATACCATAATTGTAATTTTCAATGAAATCAATATATAATGGTAAAATAACTAAAAGACAATAGGAATTCTTAGTGATAAAGCAAAGGTCCAAAGTTTCCAACTAGCCCACAAGAAGTTATAAACCAATTATGCTGAATAAATACTTTGCACAAAATTCCGGTGCTGCGGAGCAGAATTATATACGTGCCCCTGGCTGTTTCCGCAGAAGACAAGGATTCAAGTACTGGTTCAGTCTCTACCCATATGACCTTGACCAAGTCACTTAATCTTTATTGGGCTTCAGTTTCTTCAACTATACAATGAAGAAATTGGTCTGGATTTGCATTGTTCCATTTTTCCTGCTAAAAGCCCCAGGAAAGAGTTTAATTTCACCTTGGAGATGGTAGAGGAAGCTGAAAAGATAGGATTCTGGCCTTCCATTATTTGTATTTCGTGAAGAACAATTCCAGCTTTCAACGGAAACATTTTGTTTGCCCATATGTGTTCATTTAAGAGACAAGTGTATTTCAAAGCTAAAAACAAGTTTATATATTATTAAAATGATTATCTGTGAAAGTCTTCTCTACTTTGAGGTCAGTTAATCTGGGCTTTTGTCTTTAACGTCAAGGAAGCTACTTCTTGAAATGTCCTATGGCTGTGGTCTCTACTGTCCTTCGAAGCCTCCATGATCCCCTTTAAAGAAATCTCTACTTTCATACACCAGAACCAGGAACAAGAAAGCTCACATAAGCCACACAATGAAATGTGCCTCTTTATTCTATTCTGAAAAAATAGAGCAAATCAATTGCTTATTCTTAATTTTTTTAAATCTATTTTTAGATGTTTTGTTGACAAACTCTTTTAATTAGGCCTGTTTCTATCCAATAGGTAACTTACCAGACTTTGTTAATTCCACTGAACCAAGTTGCTTCCCATTAAGGTACCTAGGGATCAAGTCGTAAATTTTAAGTTAAAAAGGAAAAAGTTTTCCGTAGTTATTTCTCCATTATACACTTCTATTGCTTTTAATGTTGATCTACATTTGAGACACAAAGGAACGTTTGTACCTTTCACTTTTTAAGTGAACTTTAAATTTTTTAACGAAAACCTGAGAAAGTACTATGCTAGTCTATACTTCATAAACTTACAATCCACAGGAAAAAAAGCATTAAGAGTGAATCCTGTGAGTCTTTGTATGGTTAAAGATCCATTCTGCAATTCACAGACTTCTTCCTCTACTGAAAAATGCATAGGGCATTTTCCAGGCTGCCATTGATGTATTCATAGATGAAGACAAAACGTTATAAATGTAGTGTAGAAATTCTTCTAGATGTTTTCTTTTCTTTTCATTAGAACCTGCCACATCCATTGATATATTGATACAGAAAGCAATGTGTTAAACACATACACACATGCATGCATGCACACACATACACTCGTATCTGTCAGCATTATTCTCATTGCAAACTAAGTTTGTGGCAATAAAATCAATGACATTAAGCACAGAAAATATTAACAGCACTGATAATTATATCACAATCAACTAATTTTATAGCTTTGAATATAGCTTTTTATTAAACCTGACGGACATTAATATGACTTTGTGTTTGAAGGGATAACATACATCTGTTCAAGGGTGTTAGGATGGGAGGAGAACAGAATAAGAGAATCTAGTTGAAATTGTTTTGACCTAAAAATATGCAAGATAACATGTTAGGTGAATTTGGAGGTCCGCAATCAGTAAAATGATGGTAATGAATCAGCCACACATCTTGACGATCCATGAAAGGTGTAAAATTTCTGCTGTTACTGAAACTTCTAAAGGTGGAACAGAAATGAAGTGGCAATGATGCATTGGAGACGGTTGATTTGCAGCAACATCATTATTTGAGGCATCATTGTGCCATAGGACATACTCTAGACTGATTTCCAAGAGAGCGACTTTTAGGACAAGCTCTCTTACTAATTACTTCTCTAAATGTAGATAGGCCTAGAGAAATTTTCGTTAAAAATAAATAAATAAAAGCATTAAACTTTGTTCCAGAATTCATTAAAAATCTTCAAGAGGACATTTCAGGAATGCTAAAAGGACACTCAGTTCAGTATAAGGGAATCTCTTTCAATGGAATTATGTATAAATAAAATGTGTTGCATTCCTAGTTCCTTAGAAAGTATTCCTAAGATTCCTTAGAAAGTATTCCCAAACCAGCAAAATGGCCTTTTACTGGAGATTTTGCTGTGTCTGATGGATATGTGCCAAACATATCTTGCCTTTAGGGTTCTTTCAGAAACTGAGTCAATATAATCCTTAATTTTATCTCTCCGAGCTTCAATTTCCTGATTTGCAAAAATTAAATTCAATCCTCTCTGGATCTCTAAGATTCCTTCCAGCTCTAAATTTATGTAATTATGATGTAATTTATCATTTTCTATTGGGTATGATGACTTTATTTCTCCAAATAAATGAAGAGTAATCAATGTCAGACTGATAGTGCTATTGATTCAAATTGCTTTTGAGAGTAATGTGATATAGCATATAGTATGGACTTTCTTTTTTAAATGTGGTATTTGCAGTCAAAGTTTTGTCAAGTCAAAGACAGGGTAAGATATAAGCACTGCCACAAAGGAATAACTTGGAACCATCATTTTTTCTCTATACATACACACACACATCCAGTTTGGATGTCAAGAGCACACAGAGCTCTGTAACATATTTTTTCATTTAGATACAAACTTCAGTTTGAAATTGAGGAAAAAGATTCCAAATAGTAACAGTAATAAAAATAATAATAGATATTATCATTATCAGTAGTAGTCATACCTCTAATGATATTAATAATTAGTATTATTTTTATAAGAAAAAATCATTATATAAGCATTTACTATTTATTAGAAACTGTTCTATGCACTTTACATATGTTAATTCATTTGCTAATAAATACTCATGACAAGTCTGATATAGATATATAATTTTTGTCTCCTTTTTAGAGAGAATAACACACAAAATATAAGAGAGTACCATTTACTGTGGTTTATAATATCATATGCTCTGTTAATTATTTTAAATGCTCCATATTTTATTGAATTCCCACACTAACCATGACTGGTAGATAATGCATTTTCCATTTTATGGATGAGGAAATTGAGGCTCCTGTAAGTTAAATAACTTGCTCAAGTGCAATGGCTAGATAATCATAAAGAAGCTATTTAGTCAAATCTATGTAACTCCATAATCAGGGTTCTTAACCACTATACTTGGGACTTCCCAGGGTAATTTCTTTTTAATAAATCTAATGATTCAACATCTGTCCAGTGGAGAAGATAAAATTATTAGCAAAAACATGTTTTATATGGTTAATCACAACTCAAGCTTCTTCAGATGCCCATAAAACCACTTCACTTTTTAAGGTAAGGTGTGCATTTGATCCAAAGCTGATCATTCATAGTAAAACTGAACCACATGAAATTGCTGATACATGACCCCTAACAAGAGTGGACTCATAATTTAACCTAATTCATGATCCTTTTAGAACATGTTGAGCAATAATTTGTCAGCTCAATTAAATATTCTTTGTTGATCGATTGGCAAAGAGGAAGCACCCTAGCAGCTAATTTGTATATATATTTTTATTAAATTAGAATTTAGATTTCCCTGGCATTATTATGTTTAATGAGTCATGACTTGAAAGGCAGACTTTGCCTATTCATTTACCATTCCTTACATGAGTGGTTCCAAATTAACAAATGTCGGGGGCTTCAGAATTTAATAATTTCACCTCCTTGTGTCATCAGACCCTATATACTCAATATTCTTGTTATAACTTAGACATCGAAGTAAGCCCCAAAGGTAAACAATGAGAAGAAATAGGACAGCTACATAGGGCTGTTCCAATCAGATGTTTGTACTACAAGCTCCGATGATAGGAAAGCCCTCAAAATTGATTCACTCACTCACCTGTTCTGGATGTAAAGCTGCTCTCTCTCAGCTGTAAATCTTTGCCTCTATACTTGACTCTGTGGCTCTGAGGCTTAGATACTGTAAACTACATTTCCTTTTTTTTCTTTTTTTTTTTTTTTTTTTGAGTTGGAGTCTCGCACTGTCACCCAGGTTGGAGTGCAGTGGTGCAATCTCGGCTCACTGCAACCTCTGCCTCCTGGGCTCAAACCATTCTCCTGCCTCAGCCTCCCAAGTAGCTGGGACTACAGATATGCGCCACCACACGCAGCTAATTTTTGTATTTTTAGTAGAGATGGGGTTTCACCACGTTGGCCAGGATGGTCTCAATCTCTTGACTTCGTGATCTGCCTGCCCTGGCCTCCCAAAATGCTGGGATTACAGGTGTGAGCCACAGCGCCCAGCCCATTTCTTTCTTTTAGGCTAGCTTCTTCTTTGCTTCTGCCAGCAGGGATGCTAGCTGGGACTGCAGAGCAGTAGGGTGCAGAAGGAGATGGTTCTTCCTGGCTTATTTTCTGATGCTGTAAAAAATGATTTTAGCCAGTGCTTTTCATCCAGCATTACCAGTTGAAACCAGTAGAAATTGGTTCCAGTTTCCAGTTTCTTCTCCCAGTCCCAGAACCCGCCTCCCGGAGCCTCCTCTGAGGAAACAGAACAAGCTGTGCTGTCCTTTTGCTCAGAGATCTGAGTCCCAGCTTCCTGAGGCCTTTCTCCTTAGCTTCTAAGTTCTAACAACTCCAAACTCTGCCCTTTTAATTAATTTCAGTGCTAGAAGTTTCGCTATCATGACTCTCTCTGTGCTCAAAGTTCTGGTTTTGCTTTCGATATCCATGTAAACAATTTGCTATTGGGTATTCTGTTTGTTGAAATAACTAGTATGGTTTCTGTCTTCCCGCCTGATACATCCCAAATATTCTGACTATTGTTAATAAGATGTTTCTGGGCTGGGTGCAGTAGGTCACGCCTGTAATCCCAGCACCTTGGGAGGCCGAGGCAGGTGGATCACCTGAGGTCAGGAGTCCGAGACCAGCCTGACCAACATCCTGAAACCCCATCTGTACTAAATACAAAATATCAGCTGGGTGTGGTGGTGTATACCTGTAATCCCAGCTACAGGAGAATCACTTGAACCTGGAAAGCAGAGGTTGAGGTGAGCCGAGATTGCACCATTGGACTCCAGCCTAGGCAACAAGAGTGAAACTCTGTCTCAAAACAAAAACAAAAACAAAAACAAGTCAGTTGTTTGTTTGGCATGGAGTTGTTTGTTTAAATCCTAATACAAATTGTGAGAATGATGCCTAGGAGTACATCACATGTTTACTGGGGAGAAATCTGGTTGGTAAATAGTAAAAATTTGACAATTCCAATATTTTGTATCAGTTTTGAATCATAGATTAGAAAAGAGAAGATATCAAAAAGAAATCAAAGATACTCATTAAAGGCATACTCCACAATCAATTTTGAAAAGCTAGCTTTTTTTCTGAAGAACCTCAAGGTTGATCTCACAGGTAGTTTTATGCAGATAGGATATCACGTGCCGCGTGAAAACCTATGTTCTATATGTCCATAATTGCATTTAGTTTGTTGAACAACTTTTTTATTTTTAAGGAGTAACCATCACCAAATATTCTGGCTGGTGAACCTGGTTCGCAAGTCAATCGTTGGTAACAGTGAGACCCTTATAGGTACTTTCACACTGTTGTAAATTGAGGCATGGTTTGAGTTTATTTTTGCTGCCCGTTCTCCATTTATCTTTCATGTGCCAGGGCACATGGGGGGACTTTTTAAAAAAAAAAAAAAACCAAAGTGCTGAGCTTTCTTTTTGAAAGGCAGTGACAGCCTAACTGGTTTTATGGTTGCTGTGCTTAAATAATTGGTTCACTACCCACTGACCTAAAATCTACTTTCTCACTAGATCTTTCATATTAAGCTGAGGTCAACAGCTTGTTCAGCTGAGGTACAGGAATTCTACATTATCAGGATGCTTAACCTTTCACACGCTCTCACTTTTTCAATCTTGTCACTTCAACTAGAAGACATTCATCCTGTTGCTTTCCTCTAATACTGACGCTGAAAGAGCTTTATTTCTGGATTATTTATTCTAATGTTACAGCTTTGCTGGCTTCATGTGTCAATTTGTGGTTGCCATTCCCTTGTTTGCATATGTTCAATGAATTTCTCTTGATAAGAAGTTAAAGCATGATAAAGGACTCCCTTTAAGATCTGGAGCTCACTCCCTCTTTACCCTTAGTTCTCTCAACACCTGACTTATGTTCGCCAGCCACACATAAACTAGCAGCAATTTCGAGAACAGTTTTGGCTTTCCTTCACCCCCTCTTCTTAGTGCATGTTATTGCTTCTTCCTGGAATATCATCACAACCCATCTCTTCTTTCCAGCAAACAACCATGCTCCCGTTGGTGGAGAATTAGCCTAAGTACCCACTCTTCCAGTAAACATTTAGGATTCCTTTGGGTCCCCCCTTAGAGTTGCTAGCCTAGCACTTTGTATTTTCCTCTCTCATAAATCTTAGTTCAATCTGTTGTAAGTGATTTTAAGGCTTTCTTCACTTTAATAATTGAGTCTTACAAAACATAGATGATATGTGTACATTATGAACATATTAAAACCCACCAACAAAACCAAGAACTAAAATACTACCAAACCTTGCATTTTGTTACATATTTTCACTTACCAAATCTCGCTGGCTCACTTCCCAGCGATATCCACTATCTTAATTTTGTTTCGCATTTCTTATTTCATTTTTCAATGTTTTGATCATATATGCATATGTCCTAATATTTTTAGTCTTCTTTGAAGATGATGTACATATATCTACATATATATGGCATGTATATACACATATGTAATATATGGATGCAAGTGTATATGATCTTCTGAAGTGTTTTTAAATTCAACAGTTTTGAGATCAACAAATATTTTCACATGTAGTCCCAGAACCCTCACTTCTAGTACACAATTGGATCCTGTTGTGTAAATATACTAACATTTCTTTAGCCACTCTCCTATTTGTGGACCCATAGGCTATTTCTAGTTATATAATACTTCAAGTAGCAGTGCTAAACTAAATATCCTAATACACAAGCCCAAGATCCTATTTAGGGTGTATATCTATAAGGGAAATTTCTGGGTATCATCATGGTAAACTATTTAACTTTCCAAGATACTATTAAATTTAGTGCATATGAATTTTAATTGATCCACACCATTTTTAACGTTTTGTGTTATCACACTTTATATTTGGAAATGCAGTGGCTATAAAATGGTATCTCTCTTTTTTTTTTTTATTCCTGTGATTCAGATACGTTTGGACAACCTATTTTATAATTATTTCTCATTTGGAGTTTTCTCTTTGTGTTTATATCATTTGCACATTTTTTTTCTGTTGAATTTTTGTCTTTTTTTCAGACTGATTTGTAGGGTTCCTTTTAGACTATTCTGTTTATTAGTTTCCCTTAAAATAACTTTTCCAATGTGTAGCTTGTCTTTCTGCCTTTTTATCATGTTTTTGAGGTGACAGAGGTTATAATTTTCAAATGATCAAATTGATCTACTTCATAAAATTATACTACTAGATTTTTGTAATTTTAATTTAGAAATTACCTCTTACTACAAAGGACACCATTCTTTTGTATTATTTTATTATTTTCTGTAAGGATTTAAATACTTGTACATACTTTTAAGCAGTTTGATTATCTAGCATTACTTTTTGTATATGATGTCAGAAAATATTTCAATTTTCTTTTTTCTTTGTTTCCTATATGGAAAACCAAGTGTCCCAACAAAATTTTATTGAGTGGTTCCATCTTTCTCAGTGATTTTTAGTGTCCCATCAAGATTTTGAAAATATATGTCTCTATCAGAAGACTTTATTCTATTGTATGTTGATTTGCTGCTTCTTTGGCAATAACATGTTACTTTTGTGTTTTTAGTGTTTTGTAGTTTCACTGTGAATTGATCTACATTGGAGTTTTTAAAATTTATTCTGGGCCAGACGCGGTGGCTCAAGCCTGTAATCCCAGCACTTTGGGAGGCCGAGACAGGCGGATCACGAGGTCAGGAGATCAAGAGCATCCTGGCTAACATGGTGAAACCCCGTCTCTACTAAAAAATACAAAAAACTAGCCGGGCGAGGTGGCGGGCGCCTGTAGTCCCAGCTACTCTGGAGGCTGAGGCAGGAGAATGGCGTGAACCCGGGAGGCGGAGCTTGCAGTGAGCTGAGAGGCGGCCACTGCACTCCAGCCTGGGCGACAGAGCGAGACTCCGTCTCAAAAAAAAAAAAAAAAAAAAAAGAAGATATGTGTGTGTATGTGTGTGTGTGTGTGTGTATATATATATATATATAATCTGCTTGACATTCTAAATCTGTGAATTCATATCCTGTATGAATTCTTGAAAATTCTCAATCACAATTCCTTCTAAAATTGCTTCTTCTCTATTTTATTTATTCTGATTTTTCAGGACTTCCCTGTCCCTGGACAGATGGTTCTTACATGGCAAAAAAAAAAAATTACTTAATTTTACTACAAAATATATCCACTTCTCAACTAGTAATCACATGATAACTAGCCAATGACATTAAAACTCAGAATTCTTAGCCAAATTAGACGTCTTCTAGGAATGGAATCTAAGTTGAAGGCTTATGATAGAACAGGGAGATCCATGATAGATTTTTTCTTGCTTTATTCTACCATCTCTATTTATTGCTGCTCTTTGTTAACTGCTGCTATTCTGTTAAATAATAGTAAGGGAATATGGCCTGGGTTTACATGGTTAGCACAGTGTCGTCTGGCACCGAGCTCCTCTGGGTGACAGATATGTAATTGCTGACTTTCTCTAGTGTGTTGTAGGGACTGCTAGATTCTACTTCCTTGACGTCAACCACATCTCTGTTCTTGCAGGCTATACGTGACTTTTGCTCATTTGTGACTTTCTGCCCATTAATGCACAATGAAATTTTCACTTTGAGGTGGCACTGATCCTCTCTTATGGGTACATTTAATACATAAAGAAACTCATTCATCTTTGTCCCACCATCAGTAAATGTGAAATATATCCTCCAATATAGCTTTTGCATTCTGTTTTCCTAATAGACAGTTACAGCTCAAAAATGTTGCCTTTAATGTTCTTTCATTTATTTGACAAATCATCATTGAACATCTTTTGTGTATATGTCAATATTTTAGATTCCGAGGTTATAACAGTAAACATAAAAGAGAAAAACTCCGACCCTGCAGACTGTATATGCTATTAACGAAGAAACCAAGAACTGAAGTAATCCATAAATTTACAATGTACAAGGAATTAAGTAGTACTGTGGAGAAATACAAAGCAGTGAAAGGTAAGTGAGTAGTGCAGGAGTGAATATGTTGTTTGCTGTTTTAAATTTGACATCTAGTGACTATCTCAATAAAGCAACATTTAAGCAAAGAGTTAGATAGTCTCCTAATATTTCCTAAACACCAGGAGATACATATCCCTTGCATTTATATTTACCTGGTTTAAGATGAGGGGGAAATACCTGACTTCCAGGGATGAAGGTGAGGGTAGACTAGAAAGCACAGAACTTTGTCAACTTTTTCCAAATATATATTCTCTTTTTGATTCCTCAACTCCCACCACTTTATAGACTGGAGAGAGTGGCCTCTGAAGTTGATAGACGAGTTTTATAATTGTTAGCATATTCTGTGTTCTTCACTGGTAGCCTAACACCTAATATATTGTTTTCTGCCTTTAGAACTTCAACTGAAATTAAGCAGAAATAATTCCCATTTCAATTTCTGGTTTCAAAAACAAATTTTATAAGTAAGGGAAAGTAGATGCTGAATAATGTTGAATAATCTTAGCAGGGGGACAACTTAGTTTTAGTTTTAGAAACATACATACTCATAGGTACTATGAAAAACTGGGCAGGCTAGTCTCATATCTCTTTTACCGCATATCACCTTTAAGCCATGCACCACACTGGATCCTGAAAATATAGAGGTGAACAAAACAAACATAGTCCTAAATCTTAGAACTCCAATCTGATGAGGAGACATGTACATGAAGCAAATAGTTGTAACAGTGATGAACATCTCGAAGGAAAGTGTGCAGTGCTATATGTTTATGGAATACAGCAGCTGGGCTTTTTGGGGATGGCGGGGAATGCTTCTTTGAAATTACATTGAAGCTGTGCCTTGAAGGTTGCGAAGGAATCAGGTAGCTATAGTTAGCTCTGTGAGTGCTACTTCTAAAAGGGAGACAGCCAGGGACATGTCGTGGAAGGAATGAACAGGACGCTTTCTAAAGGGAAGAGGATAAAATCATAGTAATATAGATAACAAAATTAACAGCAGAAATAACGGCGGTATTTAAGATACTTGGAGTCAATGCAATGAATCAGGTTGTTGAATCAGAACAAGATTCAGGGAGTTTACTCAGTTTTAAGTGTTACTAATAAATCCAAAGATAAAAGCATTAAGGAGGCATTCCACGAGACAAATATCAGATAAAATAGATGTCCCTGCACTAGTTAAACTAATTTTGTAACACTCTCATCAAGGAGAAGAGATCTGAATTATCATACACAACTTCCCAGAGCCTGCTTTCCTGGATTGGATATACCTTCTCTGGTACTGAATAATAGACTGGGTCCTTACGTAAGTTTTGTGAGTCACTTCACATAGTATGGAGGACATAGGTTATGAAACACATCCAAGAATGTTGTATACCTAGATGACTTAAGGTGGAAAATGACAGAAATGACTTCATCCAGGGAACTGTACCTTAAAAATTCATAGATTGTATGCTCGTTTACCATCTGCAATCCAAAACCAGGGACATCTGTGAAGAGTACTCCACAGATGTGAACTTTCCTTCTACAGAGTATCATCAGTATATGTCTCCCAGATTCCCAGTTACTAGGTTTCTTTATTATTATTATTATTATTATTATTATTATTATTATTATACTTTAAGTTCTAGGGTACATGTGCACAATGTGCAGGTTTGTTACATATGAATACATGTGCCATGTTGGTGTGCTGCACTCATTAACTGATCATTTACATTAGGTATATCTCCTAATGCTATCCCTCCCCCCTCCCCACATCCCACGACAGGCCCTGGTGTGTGATGGTCCCCCATCCTGTGTCCAAGTGTTCTCATTGTTCAGTTCCCGCCTATGAGTGAGAACATGTGGTGTTTGGTTTTCTGACCTTGCGATAGTTTGCTCAGAATGATTATTTCCAGCTTCATCCATGTCCCTACAAAGGACATAAAGTCATCCTTTTTTATGGCTGCATAGTATTCCATGGTGCATATGTGCCACATTTTCTTAATCTAGTCTGTCACTGATAGACATTTGGGTTGGTTCCAAGTCCTTGCTATTGTGAATAGTGCCGCAATAAACATACATGTGCATGTGTCTCAGCTCTGCACCAAGCAGACCTAATGGACATCTACAGAACTCTCCACCCCAAATCAACAGAATATACATTCTTCTCAGCACCATATCACACTTATTCCAAAGTTGACCACAAAGTTGGAAGTAAAGCACTCCTCAGTAAATGTACAAGAACAGAAATTATAACAAACTGTCTCTCAGACCACAGTGCAATCAAACTAGAAGTCAGGATTAAGAAACTCACTCAAAACTGCTCAACTACATGGAAACTGAACAATCTGCCCCTGAATGACTACTGGGTACATAACAAAATGAAAGCAGAAATAAAGACGTTCTTTGAAACCAATGAGAACAAAGACACAACATACCACAATCTCTGGGACACATTTAAAGCAGTGTGTAGAGGGAAATTTATAGCACTAAATGCCCACAAGAGAAAGCAGGAAAGATCTAAAATTGACACCCTAACATCACAATTAAAAGAACTAGAGAAGCAAGAGCAAACACACCCAAAACCTAGCAGAAGGCAAGAAATAGCTAAGATCAGAGCAGAACTGAAGGAGATAGAGACACAAAAAACCCTTCAAAAAATCCATGAATCCAGGAGGTGGCTTTTTGAAAAGATCAACAAAATTGATAGACCACTAGCAAGACTAATAAAGAAGAAAAGAGAGAAGAATCAAATAGACCCAGTTTTTCTGTTTCTAAGGAGACTAGACTAGGTTACCTGCCTACTTTTTTCTTTGAAAGCATTTGCTTAGTAATCAGAAATGGAACAGATTACAGGCCAGTTGTTTTAATTATGTCTTCTCCAGGTGGGCAATAGGCATTTCCACTTTTTGTTTTTGTTTTTTTGATACATTGTAGAGTCTTTTAATAAACAAAAGACATGTCTCCACTCCCAGAGTGAGACCAAAATCTTGAGTGAGCAGAGGTAGCCTTTCATTTTATACTTTTTTTAAGGTCACATCTTTTGTCAAATCCTTTGACAGTAGTATGCATGAGTAACTCCAGAAGCCCAGTTAAATAAGAAAAATATTGCATTATTTTCTTTAATTGAGGTCAGTTTTGATTCTTAGTCTCCACTCTGACTGGATAGCAATAGTTTTAATCTTAGATGTTATTAGATTTACCTTCATTCTCTGAATCTGTGAATGTCCTAGGCAATTGATCCACAGGAAAACAGTTTATGTGGCTACTTTTAAAACGCTTATTGTTCAACTCTGTATAAGCCCTAAAGATTCTTATGGACCCTAGAAATATATTAGAGACTGTTCTGTTTAGAGGCTATACTGTTTAGCAATGAGTGAATTTTCACCCATGTGTTCATCTTCTGTCTTACAGTTAAGTGAGGCCATATGTCGCATTCTGATCAAAGGGCTGTGAGTATAATGGACGTGTGTCACTTTAGAGCTAAACCGTAGAAGACCAGGTCTGAGCTTCACTGTACTCTTTTCTTGCACTTCATCAAGCACGAAGCCAATGTTGAGATGGAAGAGGCTCTATTAGTTTGAGTTGCAGAGTAACTGTGTGAGACAGGGCTGTACAACATGTAGGATGGGTAGTCATAAACATTTCTTGTGACGGGCACTTGAGACTTGGAAATTGTTTTTTACTGCAGCTTACCCCAGCCTCACTGGTTTGACTCTGTGTCCCCACCCAAATCTCATGTCTAATGGTAATGCCCATATGTCTGGAGTGGCCTGGTGGGAGGTGATCGAATCATGGGGGTGGTCTCCTTCCATGCTGTTCTCATCATAGTGAATGAGTTCTCATGAAATCTGGTTGTTTAAAAGAGTGTAGTGCTTCCCACTTCACTATTTTCCTCTTACTCTGCAATGTGAAGAAGGTGCTTGCTTCTACTTTGCCTTTCCACCATCACCATAAGTTTCCTGAGACCTTCGCAACCATGCCTCCTGTATAGCCTGTAGAACTGAATTGATTAAATTTCTCTTCTTTATAAATTACCTAGTCTAAGGTAATTCCTTATAGCAGAGTGAGAACAAACTAATTAAGAAAATTGGTACCAGAAAAGTGGGGCATTGCTATAAAGATACCTGAAAATGTGAAAGTGATTTTGGAACTCAGTAATAGGCTGAGGTTGGAACAGTTTGGAAGGCTCAGGAGAGGACAGGAAGAAGAGGGAAGGTTTGGAACTCCCTAGAGACTTGTTAAATTGTTTTGACCAAAATGCTGATAGTGATATGGACAATGAAGTCCAGGCTAAGGTGGTCTCATAAAGTGATGAGAAATTTATTGGGGACAGGAGTAAAGGTAACTTTTGCTATGCTTTAGCAAAGAGACTGGCAGTATTGTGCCCATGATCTGGAGATCTGTAGAACTTTGAACTTGAGAGAGACGGTTTAGGGTATCTGGCAGAAGAAATTTCTAAGCAGTAAACCATTCAACATGTGGCCTGGCTACTTCCAAAAGCCTATGCTCATTTACATAAACAAATGAATGATCTGAATCTAGAACATATATTTAAAAAGAGAGCAGAGCATACAAATTTGAAAAATTTACAGCCCAACCATGTGGTAGAAAGAAAAACGCATTTTCTGGGGAGAAATCCAAGGCTTCAGAAATTTGCATAAGTAAAATGGAGTTGAATGTTAATAGTCAAGACAATGGAGGAAATGCCTCCTGGACATTTCAGAGACCTTTGTGGCAGTCCCTGTCATCATAGGCCTGGAGGCCTGGGGGAAATGTGGTTTTGTGGGCCAGACCCAGGGCCTCACTGATCTGGGCAGCTTCAGGACAGGACACCCTTCATCCTAGCCACTCCAACTCCAGCCATGGCTAAAAGAGGCCAAGGTACAGCTTGGGCCATTCCTTTAGAGGGTGCAAGCTCCAAGTCTTTGTGGCTTCCATGTGGTGTTGGGCCTGTGGGTAAGAAGATGGCAAGGGTTGAGGTATGGGAGCCTACATCTAGACTTCAGAGGATGTATGGAAATGCCTAGGTGTCCAGGCAGAAGTTGACTACAGGGGTGGAGCACTCATGAAGGCCCTCTACTAGGGCAGTGATGGGGGAAATGTGGGGTTGGAGCCCTCACACAGAGTCCCCACTTGGGCACTGCCTAGTGGACCTGTGAGAAGAGGGCCACCATCCTCCAGACCCCACAGTGGTAGATCCACTGACAGCTTACACGTGCACCTGGAAAAGCCATAGGCATTCAACACCAGCCTGTGAAAGTAACTTCAGGAGCTGTAACCTGCAGAGCCACAGGAGTGAAGCTGCCCAAGTTCTTGATAGTCCACCTCTTCTGTCACTGTGGCCTGGATGTGAGATATGGAGTCAAAGAAGAATATTTTGGAGTTTTAAGGTTTAATGACTCCTCTGCTGTGTTTCAGACTTGCATGGTGCCTGTAGCCCCTTGTTTTTGGCCAATTTCTTCCATTGGGAATGGGATCATTTATCCAATGCCTATAACCTTATTGTGTCTTAGAAGTAACTAACTTTGCTTGATTTTTACAGGCTTATAGGAAAAAGGGACTTGTCTCAAATGAGACTTCAGACTTGGACTTCTGAGTTACTGCTGGAATGAGTTAAGACTTTGGCATAATGTTGAGAAAGCATGATTGCATTTTGAAATGTGAAAATGGTTTGGGAGGGGCTGGGCAGAATGATATAGTTTGCCTCTGTGTCCCCATTTCAATATCGTGTTGAATTGTAATTCTCATGTATTAGAGGAGGAACTGGTGGGAAGTGATTAAATCGTGGGGGCAGACTCCCCCCTTACTGTTCTCATGATAGTGAACGAGTTCTCATGAGATCTGTTTTTTTTTTTTTTTTTTTTTTAAATGTGTAGCACTTCCCCTTTTACTCTCTTTCTCCTGTTCTGCCATGTGAAGAAGGTGCTTGTTTCCCTTTCACCCTATTGCCATGATAGTAAATTTCCTGAAGCCTCCACAACCATGCTTCTTATACAACCTACAGAACTGTGAGTCAATTAAACTGTCACAGGCAATTCTTTGTAGCAGTGTGAGAACAGAATAACACACACATCTACTATATTGTATTTTTTTTAAGGCTGGGAGGATAAGTTTCTGAGGTTCAATTATTCTATGGAACCATTTAATATTGCCTCTGAAGCTTTTATCATCTTTCTGAATCTGTAATGAGGAATCTGTCATGAAACTCTACCATTTGTGGAATTCACAGTTTTTAACAGACTATCCAGCCTTGAAGGATATTGATTCTTAGTCTATCTCCAAGTCATTCCCATCTCTTCCTCCTCCTAAAAACTTCAAACATAATCTTTGTTTGCCTTTCCCTTTCAACACGCACAAGAAGATAAATTATCTTCTCATAACTTCTTCTAATGTTAAGAAACACATATCCTACACCTCTTTGCTGAATCATAGAAAAGAAGGCAAAATAAGTTAGGGTGTTTTAAACAGAATGAAAACTTTTTCTCCCAAAGTTTCCAGGGAGCGTAAAGGTTATTCTTTCTGATTGTTTTACAGCAGTAGAAACAATGAATTTATATCTCAATAAATTTCACTGTCACATAACTAGAGTTCTTGAAAACTTGACCTTGAATCTTGATATCACCCAGATTCTATTTGATTTATGAGCATAAACCTTGATTGAATAAAGTGACAATGAACGGCCTTTTAAAATAATTCTCTTACTGTACTAAACATCCTCTATAGCTCTCACATCAAACTTTTGGAGATCAGACATTCTTAGGCAGGAAGAGAGAGAGATCTTTGACCCCAGCTCCTGACCAGCAGTTTTCCCTCTGTTTCTCGTACTTTCTCTTCCTTCCTTCCTATTCAACATTTTCTTCATAAGGTGCTCCTCCTTTCTCTTTATTTTTCTTTCAAATATGTTTCTCTTTTTGTCTCTGTATTTGATGAAGGATGAATGGTGATTTATTATATTCAGTTGGTTTCTAAGATATATGCTCTTTATTATTTTTCTCAGGAAAAAGTAACTATTCTTAAGAGTTCTTTCTTATTTTAATGGACAAACACTTCCAAAATAATTTTATTATTTTCTTTTCATACTTTGAGAAATATAAGATATTTATTTTGTGAAAATCTGGATGAGAGAGAAGAGTGATTTTTGCTATTAGCATCTGATTTACACAGTATGGACAATTGGATTCATTATTTTTCTTAGAGTATCTTCAAGGACTCGTCTCCTAAACAGCAGTGTCTCCCTCTTTAAGTTACACTCTTTGTAGCTGTGGTATTGTTACCTGAATGCATTAACTATACTTCAGAGTCAGGCCAAGGCATTGAGCAAAACTGTACATTAAAGAGCTTTTTATTTTTAGGTCTCCATTTTCAAAGCTATTTTTTCTCCATATTTAAGAGTTCTGTTTGGTATTCACTGGTCACTCTTTTCAATAAAATTAATTCTTTTTTAAAAAAATTACACAGAGTTGGAATTAATTTCTTATTCTTCTTATTGAATTTTTTGAATTTTAAAATAATTTATAAAATAACTATGAAGATGCAACAATGACTAACCCCCAAAAAGGTGCTATTGTTCACAAGGGAAATTTGTTTGTTTGGATTCTGTTTCCGTATATGTAAAATTGTAAAATTGGATTACATATGAGACACCTTCTTCTGCTGGAGTAAAATTGATTTCTAAGAGAATTGTTAACCATATTGATTTTTTCAATGAACTTGGGGATCTAGAACACTCTGTGATGATTAGATGCTAGATATTAGAAATCAGAAAAGATTCAGCTATGTATCCACAAATGTATTCACTTCCACGTGCTCATGTTTTATTTTTCAACAACTGCTTTTAATTGGGGAGTAAGCTTACACAAAATAACTTTCTGTCCAGAGGTGATGTACAGTATTGAATTTTGCTGACTCAATAACTGTTGCTTTTTACAACTAAGACACAGCGAATCACTTAAACATATTTAAATCAGTATCATTCGTGCTAACGTTTGGATGAAAAAATACTCAAGAAATTATTTTATTTTAACTCTGCCTTTTCTTTTCTTTTTTTTTTTTTTCAGCCCAGAGGTCTTTTATTTTATTTTTTTTAACACCTATTATGCCATGAATTCATAGGGAATAGGTTCCAGCAGCTCAGGCTCCTTCCCATTGGTTTTCACAAAGTGTGCTTCTCTGGGTGGAGCAGGCTGGCATTTCAGTTGAACCCAGATACCTTTCTCTTTGGCTTCTTTCTTTTTCTGATCATTTTCCTTCACTCATTTCAGGAAGCTATCTCGGCTCTTAGAGTACTTAATGTGCTCAATACGCACATTAATTCTCTTGGCAAGAATCTTGCCCTTAACTTGTTTGTTTACAACAATACCAACAGCATGCTGGGGAACATTGTAGACTCTTCCAGTTTTGCCATGGTAACACTTGTGGGGCATTCCTTTTTGAACAGTATTCATTCCCTTGATGTCTACGATATCACCTTTCTTATAAATTCTCATATACGTGACCAAAGGAACAACTTCATGTTTTCTAAAAGGCCTAGAGAACATATATCAGGTGCCTCTCCTCTTTCCCTTTGTGTTTGTCATTTTGGCGAATTACTGGTAGATGGCGGTTCCGGCCGAAAGGAAAGGCTAACTCTGTCTTTTCTATTTTTAGATTCAGGTTGCTTCATTCTTTTGATGTTGCCAAGACACTAGCGTGCTTCATTTACTCTTTTTTTCCACATTTGAGGATTATTTTGCATATATTTTACTCAAATTCTATAGATTCTGTCTTTACAACATATTCGTCAGTGATTGAAAGTAATATTTTAGCATTGTAAGACTAAATCCCACAAAGCACTTGTTGTGTCTGTTGTGTTCACTGCTGTTTCATTCAAGCTGCAGATAGTTGCTGGCATAACATGATCATAATATGTGTTTTTGACAAACAGGACTCAGTTTTGCCAATTTTTAGTCACTTTAATGTTGCATGCTACACGTCTCCTTAAATATGTAGCTGCAGTCTTAAATCCAATGCAGACTACTCTTGGTTCTCACTGGTTTCATCGATTAGCTCCACCTATGGTAGAAAGCACTTCTGAGCTTATCACCTAAACTATTTGACATTTGTTGATATTAAAATAAAGGAAATAATGATGGTTACTATAAATGCTCTTATTACTGTTAGTAAAATATTTAAACTCTCCAAACTCTAGAATCACGGTGAGTTTGTACTGTCTTGCCTCCTTGTGATTTCACTGGGCTTTGATACCAGTTCTGTCCAATAAATTTGAAGATAAACAATTGAGTGTGAGCAGGCATAGAACTAGCAGTGCTAGAATATCCAGAATACTTTTCGTTTTTGCATGGCAACTGACCAGAATCAAGATGGTGGCTGCTCTATCAGTCTAGATACCCAAGTGACTGTGATGAGAAGAAAACTTAAAAACCCACATTAGACAAGAGTGAGAAATAATCCTTTTCTCTATTAAATAACTGTGTTTTGGAGTTACTGATGTGTAACATATCCTCATTGGTGCAGACGATTTACTAAAGTGTTAACATTTTAAATAGAGTGATTTAAAACTTTCATGCACTATGCAAAATGCTACTTTGTATTATTTGTGCTTTATAATGAGTATTTTAAATGCTGTTCCAAATTGTACTTTTTCCTTTACCTATTCATTACTCCCTGTTTCATACTTCTCAGGAGCCAAACCCATATTTGTTAAAACTAACATTCTTCTAAAACTTTCAGATATCCCCCACTCTGAAATATGTTTGTCCCTCATTGTACAGCAGTTTCTATTAATGGAATGAGAGCTATGTCTTTGCCTTGAGAATAATGCATAGTCTCTCCTGGCTGACTGCAAATCCGTGCACCAATGTTCATATGAAGCTGTATAGACAAATGGTCTAAAGTTTACCAGATACATGCAGATAAACACCAGTGCACCTGTCACTAATTTTAGAACATGAACTAGGGCGTTTTCATAAGATATGATATAAAGACCCTTTTTTTTTTTTTTTTTTTTTGCGTAATAGAATTTGTTTAAAGTTTGGTTTAGCATACCTTCTCCAGGAAATCTTTCAATTGTGTTAGATATATGTATATTGGTCCTTAAATTCCTCCATTCAGAGAACATACTGCCTGATAGCTGCTGAATCTGGCTTTGGAGACAATCCCTCTCTGCCTTTCTGAATTTTATGCCCATTATTCTTTCAGAGTAATCTTTGATCTTTTTAAAATGCAGGGAAATTCTAACTATTTTAAACATCTTTTGAATCTCTTCATATTTTTTTAATCAACAAAGTAGACAATGGAAGATAGTCATTGTCCTACTTTTCACTAAGAAGGCATATGTACCAGATTTGCAAAGTGCATCTGTAACGAAAAGAAGATGGGAGGTAGGGGAAGAAAACTTTTGTGAGTCACACCAGCCCACTTCGGTGAGCAATATTACCTTAAAATGGTTCATGTGTTTGTGTTTCTGTCTTCTTTTAAACTATGACTTTAAATTATTGAAAGAAAAGGAAAATCTGTCTTCTGATGTTTTATGTCCCCTTATTCTACATAATAGGGTTGTCAGATAAAATATAGGACTCCAAGTTAATTTTGAACTTCAGAAAAGTCAGGAATATATTTTTAGTATGAATATGCTGAATGAAATATTTGAGATATATTTGTACTAAAATACTTAATTGCTTATCTAAAATTTGTATTTAACTGAATGTTCTCTATTTTTACTTGTTAAATCCAGCAGTCCTACATAGTAGGCGAGAACACTTGACAGACCCCAAACCTAACTTTTCTTACCAGTACTAGAAAATCTAGAGCCAGCAAACCAGAGGTTTCTAATTCTGTTGCTAGATAGCTTTCCTTCATATCAGATCTGAATGTCATGATGGACATAAAGGCCTTGGAGAAAACTTATTCAGTTCAACTGTCAGATTCACCACATACTAGCTTTTGGATTTAGGGCAATTTATTTATCTTTTCTGATCTTTGATGTTCTCAGTGCAATGGGAATTAAAATAACATCCTGAAGATACACATGAGAATACTTAAGTTGACTATAATTGTTATTTCACAAAAATAGAAATTATGTGCAAGTTCTTTTTGTGTTCAAAGTCTTTTATGAAGGTCTTCCAACATCTAAAGAATTCTCAAAAAATTATATTTTAACAAATAATTTCTTTACAATTTCAGAATATCAAGAATTTTCAGAAACCCTAGCTCAATGATGATGGAACAAATCAAGTATCAATTTTACTTACATTTTAGAACTAATTATATTCAAAACAGACTCTATTAAATGAGGTTGTCTCATAAACATAATAGATCTGCTGTGTTACCAAATTAGAGCATTTCTTTCTTTTTTTTTGGAGACGGAGTCTCGCTCTGTCGCCCAGGCTGGAGTGCAGTGGCCTCCTCTCAGCTCACTGCAAGCTCCGCCTCCCGGGTTCACGCCATTCTCCTGCCTCAGCCTCCCGAGTAGCTGGGACTACAGGCGCCCACCACCTCGCCTGGCTAGTGGTTTTTTTTTTTTTTTTTTTTTTTTTTTGGTATTTTTTAGTAGAGACGGAGTTTCACCATGTTAGCCAGGATGGTCTTGATCTTGTGACCTCGTGATCCTCCCATCTCGGCCTCCCAAAGTGCTGGGATTACAGGCTTGAGCCACCGTGCCTGGCCAAGCATTTCTTAAGCTTGGGATCCCCAGTAATTCTTTCTTATACGGGGCTGAGGCACACAACTCGAGCTAAGTTAATGGCATATTGTTGACTGATGTGTTCTCTAGAGGGCTTCAAACTCACTTAAAGCATTTTGCTAGTTGGACACACATTTAATTTTCTTGGTACTGTATTGCATGGTCTATAGCCTTGAACTTAAAACAATGAATATTTCAGGGACACTGTATCACAAACTACACAAACTACCAAAAAAGAAACTGTTTATAAAATGCTCTTCCATTTTAACTGCATAATCCAATATGATTTTTTATGATGTATTGTCCAAGTATACTTTGTCTTACCCAATAATTTTTATTTATTATATAAATTTAAAAAATAATTCATGTGAGTTTATTATTCTTTCTATGCTACCACTACCACTGGCCGTTAAAGAAAGTGAAGTACATAGAAGCAAATATGAATTATATATTTATTTGCAACCACTGCTCTATGCTTGAATGCCACATAAATTGCACAGTGAAGTAAAAAAGATTCAAAAGTTTATGTGTAATTCTTTGTCTTTAAGATGTCCAGAGTCATTAACTAAAGGCCAGATCATTTTATATGGATTTTTAAGTCTGGCAATTCTCTACATCACAAGCAGCATTCCAGATGGATATGTTATGTAAGAGGAACATTCTCCAGTTAGCAATAAAACTGCAAAGTAGCACAACTGCTTTATCAGGCACAGATTTTTATTAAATCATATAAGGGAATTTTCATCCTCATATATTATTAGGAAATAACATCATTGAACTCAGTAAGGTTAAACAATTTTTCCAAGCTCACTAGTTGGTAAATTTGCAGAACACGCTTGTAACCTAGGCACAGTAACTCTGTATAGTACTTGGCTGTAGCAGCAGCTGCTGCTGCTACTGCTGCTAAAAGTCAGCATTTATTGAGCACATACACAGATTGAAGAAGGAGTTTTACCATCTGCTTCTGAGGATGACTTTCATCCAATTTCACAACAGTATGACACGGTAGGTACCCTTGTTATGTCATGTCCATTTTCAGAATAAAATAAGTATCTTAAAAAAAAAAATCTAAAGTAACTTGTTCAAGCAAAAAGGATAGCGGGGCTGAAGCTTGGATTTAAAACACTAAAATTATAAGGTCTATTATTTTGCATTTTTATATCACTGAAATCATGATTCATCTTATGATCACTGTGATTCAGACAACAAGGGTGACATACTTGTCATTTTCTGCCAGTAATTAAATTTGATCATAGCTACCCTCAATGTCATTCCTTCAACTGAGTTATCTACATTATTAAAACTACAGATGCTGAGTGTAATTGCCATTTAAAATGTCTTCAAAGAGATTGCATTATCCTATAGACTAGTGCTAAAACTAAAAGTTACAGTGTAGACATTTTTTCTTTTCAATGTGGCACATAAAATAATGATGTATTTTATAATCCAGGCATTTAGATTTGACAAAATCAAATAGATATGTTTGTATTCAGCCCCAAAAATAAACATAATAACGTTAATTCTTCTCTAAATGTCTAAACTATTTTCCACTAATCTGGTAGTATATTATCCTGTGCAGATGTCATAAACATATACATGTTAATTATAATATTTAAAAGCAAACATGCATAATTAAACACAATATGTATTGCATACATGATGGTTAGGTATTATAGAGTATGGAGACCCCTTGACAGAGGGATAAAATATTTTCTCTTTAAAGATAGCTTTCTCCTGGATCATTTTTAGTTACATACTGCAGATGTTAAAATTAGATCAAGCTGTGAGTAGATTTTGTCAATTACTCAAAGACCATGCCATAATACACTTTAACCTTTCTTTGTGTGAGCACAACAAAATTCAGAAGAGAAAGTAAGTACTGAGAAGATTGTGTTCTTTGTTCCTCTTAAAGACTAGAAACCCAGACACATGTCTAGTTTTTTAAGGAGAATAAATTGACCTTAGAAATTAAGCTAATTAAAGTCCCTTTCCAGAATTATTTTAGGCAGATTCTCAACAACAAAAATTCACACATCACAATAAATAAATAAATAAATAAATAAATAAATAAATAAGAAAAGATTTTAGAAATACTAAATAATTGCAATTCAGATGTGGTTTTTCTCTGGCTTCTCTGCCTAGAAAATTTCATTTACAACCTCTCTCATTTTTACATTGCACTAATGATATCTGTCCACCATTGATAATTAATCTAGATAATGACATTCCTGAATATGATGCCACATCTCTGGACACTGAAGTGTGTCCAACATGCCATTAAAATCCTATTAAAGCTTTATTTACCAGTCACAAATTAAAAATAAACATTGGTGGTACATAAGAGAATAACGATCACAGTGACCTTGGTATGTTTCTTCTCCAAAGCCTAAGGACCAAAATAAAGGTGAACTAAGACTGGAACACTCGGGGAAAGAAATCAAACTAGAAATCTTAGCAAAGAGCTGGACTCTTCATACTGCTTGTCTTTAGCAAATACGGTTTAGATGTTCCCGAAATGAAATGCATTGTCAGAAGAAAAGTTTTCTGTTTTTTGTTTTGTTTTCTTTTTGTTTTTTCAAGAAATCACAGATACAAATGACTTGATGTAGCATTATACATGAAAGTAATCTTTCTGTGCTTACAGCCTACTACCTTAACTTTGAATATTGTGCTTATTTCAGGAAGTTTTAGGTTAAGTTACATTAAATCCAGAGTAGGCAGTAACCATCCAGTGAATTATTAAAGTAAGTTCCCAGGGATTTCTGTTTTTTAAAAGCTAGAGACTCATTGCAACAAATTTCAAGTTCTGTCTCATTCTGGAGGTTTATCCTCATCTTGCAGTGCTTGACAAACCACTATGGTGAGTCACTGTCTGTTTGCAGGGAACCAGACTTCTCTATGAAAGAATTAACCCTAAGGTAAGAAATAGCTAGATGTCATGAAATTGATGTCGAAATTACGTACTGATCTTCAGGAGGTACAAAGAGTACTTTTAAGCCAGCTGATTGGCAATTTTTGAAATGTGTTTTCTTTTTTCTGTCCTTGACATTGCATAACCAGATCTTTGAGAAGAGGTGACTGTTAAGGAAACATACTGAGTGCTGTTTGATTAAGCCTTGGAATACATTGCAACCAAGCGTTTATCCTTCATCAGTCATGAAATTATATTACAGTATAAAAAGAATGATTGACTCTTTCTAGCTCTGCCATGGAACAGAATACAGCTTTGATGACTTAGCTGTTCAGTGGGTTCAGTGAAAAGGTTGGAGAAGGTATTACACAGAGTAGCCAATTAACAGAGCAGTAGATATACCTGCTGTGACAATCAAAGTTGACACCCTCCAGGGAACTGTTCATATGTGGAGCATTGTGGAACACCAAGAGAAACCATGGTTTTCAGAAGAAGAGCACTGAAGAATTGATAATAGTGCCCAGCAAAGAAACACAAAAACCCTCCACAGCGCTGGGAATTCAACTGAGGACTTAGAGGAGAGTAGATATTTGCTGAGGATTAGAGGCCCTGGTCAACAGATAAACATTGTGAGCCAACAAAAGTATGGCTTTGATATTAATGTGTCCTTATTTTTATTTATGAATCAGTAATATTTGTGTTACCAAATAATTCCAAGCTATTCCTCTTCACAGCCCTTTAAAGACAGTAGCATGTCACCTCCAAATGTCAGGCTTATCACTCACTAAAGCAACCCTTAAAACATTGTTAGGAAAAGAATTGGTTCATATTCAGGGCTTCCTGCACAAAACTGATGGTGTTTTGGGTCATGCAGACATCTAGATATAAAATATAAAAGTCCAGATAAAAGTAGCACTTGATCTTTTGTGTTGTTGACAAAATACCCAGTGTACCAGGCTGTGGTCTACCAATGTAGTTCCCATGCAGCCTAGAAACTCTCAAGGATGCCAAATGTTTATTTTCTGTACACATTTTTCTATCTTGATTGCATCTTAAAGCTGCAATAACAAGGAATGGGGTATAAGATGCATATGCTATGCTCTAAAAGTAAAGGCAGCCGGTATATATACTTTTTCCATAGCAACAACCAATGCTCCAATTCTTCACTATGAATAGGGTTTCCCACAATTCAATTTGATTCTGACACTAACTATCCAGAGTTAGCTCAGACCTCACAAGTTAAGACTCAGTCTCACAAAACTGCCCCCACTTGAGACATCAGTTGCAAGTCCCAGGGGCCATCTGCATTTTTGACCAACCAGCTATAAATTTGAGGGTTCGCATGACTTCCTTCTCAAGTTTCATAATTAACTAGAATGACTCACAGAGCTCAGGAAATTGCATTACTAAAGTTAACATGTTTATTATAAAGGAAACAGCTCAGGGACAGCCAAATGGCAGCAATGCATCTGACATATTATGAGGGTTGGAGTGGCACAGAACTTTCATGCCGTCTTCTGAGCACACCACATTCCCAGCACATTAGTGTGTTCACCAACCCAGAAACTACCTGAGTCCTATCATTTTGAGATTTTTTTTATGGAGGTCCTATTACATACTCATGGTTGACTAAATCATTGGCAATTGGTGATTGAACTCAATCTCCAACCACTTTCCCCTCCCTGCTGGTCAGAAAGTGGGACTGGACGTCCAAACCTCTAATGAGTACTTGGTTTTTCTGACCACAATCCTTTATCCTGAAGCCCATAAGTAATCTCATTAGTATACAAAATGTAGCATTACTTTTAATGGCCAAAACCATTATTACTTTTGCCCCAACCTAATAAATTCCAAGGGTTTTAGGAGCTCTGTGCCAGAGACCAGGGGTAAAGACCAAATATTTGTATTTTATTGTACCAGGGAAAGGAAGGAGAATTTTCTGCTATAGGAAATCAATGGGAGCCCAATGAAGCCTTCAAATACTCTCTTTAAAGGCGGTGGGGAACTCTATCCACTAAAGTCTAACACATCAGAGTGATAAACCTTGATTTATTTTTAACTATTACTCTCAAGTGATTATGAGCAAAAACAAAAGAGTATATTCTGAATATTGAAAATTGTATCTTTCTAGACAAGAGAAGGATGAAAGATGGAAAGACAACTTCTTTTCCCATCCAAGATTGGATTAGCAAGCAGTAAGAAGAGTACAGAGTAGAGCCTACGGTTACCATTTCAAAAGAAAAATGAACAGGCAGAGTTCTGGGGCTATAACAAAAACAAACAAACAAACAAGCAAAAAGCAAAGAGATGATTCAAGGATGTGTATAAAAGGGGAACAGAGCAAAATCTTGTGCTCCAGTACAGAATCCTATGTGGGCTTCTTGTGGGCTTCTCCGATCACTTTCTAACTTCCTGATCAATTCTGTCTTTTTTCTTTTTTGGTCATAGTAGTTTTTTGATGTTTTAATCATCAAAAAAAGCTGAATTTCATTGTCAATTTAACAGACTTAATGCTTAACAACAGATGTTTTAACAAAAATATTAGACTGACTTCTGGCATTTTATGACCATCAAAAATGTCAGCCAAGCGAAGCATACAGAATGACTCCAGATTAGACATCACATACAGAACTCTGCAAAAAAGTAGAGCTGATCCTAATAAAATACAAATCTATAACCATGCACCGTATTTCTTCTGATTTTTTTTATTTAAAAATGGATTTTTTTTTGTTTTTTATCTTTTAGTCATGTTTATACTCAATCTGTGCTTTGTAAAAAACTAATTAAAATATTTACAAATTTCTGCAAATCAAATCATTAGATTAAGACTGCAAATAGCAATTCATTATTGAAAGAGATGTTCTTAACCATGTTATGAATAACTATAGAGTCTGAAATATAACTTCATAAAACAATAGCTATAAAGTTATTAGCTTAATACTACGCTTGTGAGAGTTATCTAAAAAATAAAAATAGCAAAACATAAAACACATTTATTGGCTGGATGTTAAAAGAGTTTGAAAAAATACTTTTGGCTTAAATAGATATTTATAATCCCTTCTAGACCAGATATTACAGCAATTTATTTTTCTTATACATCTACTGGCCCAAAACTTTCATGTTGCTGAAAAAAGACAGCAGACAAGTATAAAAATTTCAAATATTCCTACAAAATGGTCTCTACATAATTCATTCTTTTTCTCAGAATGTGTTGGAACAACTTAAAACACCAGAATAAATCTCTTAATGCCTCAGTATTCTCAGTTATACAATTAAATTACACAAAATATAATACAATAATAAAGAAAAGAAATACCTGTAATTAAGAATGTGAACTTTTGAAATACCCAAAGTATTGGTCCCAGAAAGAACTCTTGAGTTGGGTAAAAGGAATTTTGTTTGACCATTTCCTTATAAGATGTCTCAAAGTAATGTTGTCTGCTCTTACATTGCTTGAGATGCCATTAAGAATTTCAGAGAAGCAGCATATTCATTTATTTATTTACTTACTAACATTTGTTTGTACCATGATTATAGCAATGAGAACCAAAAAGATAGACAATATTTAAATTCATTGTAACTTTCATTTAAACTTTTCCTTTTCTTCATTAGTCACAGTTGATTTAGAAATAGAGCCTTTCCTGGCACGAAGTCTTTTCTCTCTGAATGTCATTATAATATTATTCTGGCTTTTTTTCTCTCTCAAAAATCCCCTGCTCAATAAGGCTCAAGTAATTCACAGTCCAAGAAAATACTTGTATAATTAAGTAACAGACCTCCCTAATTTAACCAGATAGAAGTTGTCTGAGCAGGCAGCATGAGTGGGTGAAGAGAGGGTTTCTTCCTGTGGACGTTCTATCCTTATCGTAGGTTTTGGGAAATAATATATAGAATGAAAATATAAGAGTCCAGTTCACGATGATGTTCTCCATAATAATCAAGTCAGTTGAAAGTATTCAGAAAATATGAGCTGCAAGGAACACCTCAACAGAGATTTGCTGCAAAATTTCTCAACTTTGCAGAACTTTAGGAGATGAAGAGAATATAGGACAGTAAAGCCAGCAACGGAATGTCACCATTTAACAACAGGAAGTAAGGACAATTATTTGCAATGTATTTTGATACATTTTAGAATAAAGGAAATTGTAAATTGAATTCAGAGTTCAAGGCTGGACTCAATCATGTGACTAAAATGTTACTATATTTTTATTTAACTCTGCTCTTATAATCTATACTAATGACACTGTGTATGTATAGAAAACACAATGTTTAAAGGTGTCTCAAAATAGTTATCTATTTTCCTTTTTACAAATATCCTCTGGTATTGTGGAGATTTCAAAATGACTATTTTGCAGATGAGGAAACAGACAGTTTATATCAGTTGATAAGGATCTTTTGAAATCACAAGATGAGCTGTGAAATGTCTGACAGTTGAATACAGATTTTCTGAATTTGGGATTGAGACTCCTCTTTTTATAATACTTTAGATGTAGTATATTACACACTGTTATTATTTTTCAAAGAAGTCAGTGAAAATTAAAATCTTTTCAGAACTTTTAGAGAATAGTTTGTTTTATTTGTTTCATAATACAAACTAGTGAGTAAACAGCTTTCCCTAATGTCCTCTATAATGGCTTTGGAACCCCAAATGTGAATGAACTTTTGAAAATGTTTCAACAATGGAAGACTGGAGTTTTTTTCATTTATTAGGAAACGATAGATAGATAGATAGATAGATAGATAGATAGATAGATAGATAAAGAAAATAGAGAGTCTCAGGAAACTGATATGAAATAGTGTATATAAATTATTTTATGTGCATGGCAATTATAGGCAGTTATTTGATAGCAATTGTAACTATATTTTTATTTTACAAAACATTAATACATGATGCTTTCTGATAACTTCTTTGTTAGGGTCAAATGTAATCCTTTTGAATTGCTGAAGTGTTGTCTCCAAACTTGTTACACAAAGACAGCTAGCAGAGCACACATGGCTATAGCACTGTCTTCACCCACACAGAGAATGTGATATGGTTTGGCTCTGTGTGTCCCCACCCAAATCTCATTTGAATTGTACTCCCACGTGTTGTGGGAGGGACCCAGAGGGAGATAATTTGAATCATGGGGGCGGTTCCCCCCATACTGTTCTCCTGGTAGTAAACTAGTCTCACGAGTTCTAATGGCTTTTTCAAGGGTTTCTGCTTTTGCATCTTCTCTAATTTTCTCTTGCCGCTGCCATGTAAGAAGTGCCTTTCACTTCCTGCTATGGTTCTGAGGTCTTCCCGGCCATGTGGAATTGTAAGTCCAATTAAACCTCTTTTTCTTCCCAGTCTCAGGTATGTCTTTTTTAGCAGTGTGAAAACGAACTAATACAGTAAACTGGTACCAGTAGAGTAGGATGCTGCTGTAAAGATACCTGAAAATGTGGAAGCGACTTTGGAATTGGGTAACAGGCAGAGGTTGGAATAGTTTGGAGGGCTCAGAAGAATAAAGGAAAACATGGGAGAATTTGGAACCTCCTAGAGACTTGTTGAATGGCTTTAACAAAAATGCTGATAGCGATATGAACAGTAAGGTCCAGGCTGAGGTGGTCTCAGATGGAGGTGAAGAACTTTTTGGGAACTGGAGCAAAGGTGACTCGATATATTTTAGCAGAGACTGGCAGCATTTTGCCCTGCCCTAGAAATTTGTGGAACTTTGAATTTGAGAGAGATGATTTAGGCTATCGGGTAGAAGAAATTTCTAAGCAGCAAAGCATTCAAATGTGACTTGGATGCTGTTAAAAGCATTTCATTTTAAAAGGGAAACAGAGCATAAAAGTTCAGAAAATCTGCAGCCTGATAATGCAGTAGAAAAGAAAAACACATTTTTTTTTTTCTTCGAGGAGAAATTCAAGCTGCCTGCAGAAGTTTGCATAAATAGCAAGGAGCCTAATGTTAATCCCGAAGACCATAGGGAAAATGTCTTGAGGGCATGTCACAGGTCTTCATGGCAGCCCCTCCCATTACAGATCTGGAAGCCTGGGAGGAAAAAAAATGGTTTTCTGGGCCAGTCCTAGTGTCCCCATGCTGTGTGCAGCTGAGGGACTTGGTGTCCTGCATCTCAGCCGCTCCAGCTGTTGCTAAAAGGAGTCAAGGTACAGCTCAGTCCATGGTTTCAGAGGGTGCAAGCCCCAGACTCGGCAGCTTCCATGTGGTGTTGGGCCCCTGAGTGCACAGAAGTCAAGAATTGAGGTTTGGGATCCTCCACCTAGATTTCCAAAGATGTATGGAAATGCCTGGATGCCCAGAAAAATGTCTGCTGCAGGAGTGGCACCCTCATGAAGAATCTCTGCTAGGGCAGTGCAGAAGGGAAATGTGGGGACAGAGCCCCCACACAGAGTCCCTACTGGGGCACCGCCTAGTGGAGCTGTGAGAAGAGGGCCACTGTCCTCCAGAACTCAGAATCGTAGATCCACAGGTAGCTTGCACCATTCACCTGGAAAAGCCACAGACACTCAATGCCAGCCCATGAAAGCAGCCAGGACGGAGGCTAGACCCTGCAAAGTCACAGGGCTGGAGCTGCCCAAGACTATGGGAACCTGCCTCTTGCATGGGCGTGACCTGGATGGGAGACATGAAGTCAAAGGAGATCATTTTGGAGCTTTAGAATTGGATTGCCCTGCTGGATTTCGCACTTGCATGTTCCTTTGTTTTGGCCAATTTATCCCATTTGGAATGGCTGGTATTACCCAATACCTGTACCTCCATTGTATCTAGGAAGTAACTAGCTTGCTTTTAATTTTACAGGCTCATAGGCGGAAGGGGCTTGCCTTGTCTCAGATGAGACTTTGGACTGTGGACAATTGGGCTAATGCTGAAATGACTTAAGACCTTGAGAAACTGTTGGGAAGGCATGATTGGGTTTCAAACGTTAGGACATGAGATTGGGAGGGGCCAGGGGCAGAACGATATGGTTTGTCCCTGTGTCTCCACCCAAATCTCATTTGAATTGTACTCCTATAATTTCCAAGTATTGTGAGAGGGACCTGGTGGGAGATAATTTGAATCATAGGGGCGATTTCCCCCATACTGTTCTTTCAGTAGTGAATAAGTGTCGTGAGATCTGACGGTTTAATCAGAGGTTTCCACTTTTGCATATTCTCTCATATTCTCTTGCTGCCACCATGTAAGAAGTGCCTTTTACCTCCCATCATGATTTTGAGGCCTCCCCAGTCATGTGGAACTGTAAGCCCAATTAAACCTGTTTTTCTTCCAAGTCCTGGGTATGTCTTTATCAGCAGTGTGAAAATGGACTAATACAGCACGATTAGGCCAGACACAGCTGGACAGAAGGCAGCATAGAAGAACCTCCGTAGAGATAGATCCTGCCATTCATAGGGAAAGGACAGCAGGGGATCGCTGGGGCCTCTGTGCCAATGGTACTTCCTAGTCCAAGAAAGACTCTGGTTAGAAAGGAATCCTTACAGAATCCAGTCCATGGTGCCTGCCTATTCTTCCACTAAGCAAACTCAGACATGCCGAGTCTATCGTTCACTCACTTCCAGGACACAGGAATGAAATGAGCCTCTAAGACATCTCTATTTGTGTCTCTGCTAATGGTTATTTGCTTGAGAAATGTTGCACCACGTTCTTTATGTTATTAAAAGGAAAGTATGTTTGCTACGAACAACAGAAGACAAAGTTTGTTATCTTAACCAGTCCCATATACCTAGAGTGAGTTGGGCATGAATAAAAGGGACAGTGAATTGGAAGGTTGATAAATCTGATTTGGAGTGTTTGCCAGTTTTTATGGTATAAACCACCCTTGCTATTGCTGATTTCAAGTTAACCACATAACATCACTGAATGGGGCATGGGGAAGAGCTTCACATAATGAATTCAGATTTGCTGGCACGAGTTAGTTTTATTACACCACTGGTTAAACACATAATATGTCATCTAAACTGGTACCATTTTGGTACCTAAAGGGGCGCCGGTAATATTTAAACTGGGACAACAAATGTCAATTGGAAAAGGCCCAGGGGAATGGGGACTTACAAATGCTGCAATTTTAATAAAACAGAAATATTTAAAAGACATTAAAGAAATCTTCTTCTTGATATAACCCAAGACCTTGCGATTCATTGCTTCGGTTGGAGTAGAAACTCTGTATAAGACTTATTCTTAAGAGACTTTATTTTTTAAGAGTAGTTTTATTACTCTTTATCACAGCAAAATTAAGAGAAAGGTACAGAGCTTTCTCATATATCACCTGCCCTCACATGCATAGCCTCCCCCATTCTCAATATCCCCATCAGAGTGGTACATGCGTTAAATTGATGAACTTATATTCACACATTATTATCACCCAGAGTATATAGTGTACACTAAGGTTCAGTCTTGGTGTTGAACATTCCATGAATTTCGAAAAATATATAATAACATGTATCCATTATTAAAGTGCCACACAAAGTAGTTTCATGCCTCTAAAAATCCTCTGTCCACCTCCTATTTGTCTCTCTCTCCTACTCAAGATCCCTTGAGTGGATCTTAGGAGACTCAAGTAACCACCAGGGATCTTTTACTGTCCCCATAGTTTTGCCTTATTAAGATGTCATAGAGTTGGAATCATACAGTATGTAACTTTTTCAGATTGACTTTTCACTTAGTAATATGCCTTTAAGTTGCCTCCATGTCTTTCCATGGCTTGATAGCTAGTTTCTTTCTAGCACTGAATACTATTTCATTATTCAGATGTATCACATTTTCTTCATTCACCTACTGAAGGGCATGTTGATTGCTTTCAAGTTTCAGTAATTTTTTTTTGAAAGCTGCTCGAAACATCCATGTGCAGGTTTTTGTAGACACAGATTTTCAACTACTTTGGGGAAATAGCAAAGATCACATGATGCCCTCCAGCAAAGAAGGAACGTTCTTGTTGCTCCATATCTCCCCAGCATCTGGTGTTGTAAATGTTCTGGATTTTGGCAATGCTAACAGGTATGTAGCCACATCTAATTGTTGTCTTTATGTGCACATCCTTGGTGACATATGACATGGAGACTTGTCATAGTCTTTTTGCCAGCTACATATTTTCTTTTGTGAAGTATCCATTAAGGTCTTTGGCCCATTTATTTAATTGTTTTCTTATTGTTGAATTTTAAGAGTTGTTTGTATATTTTGGATAATGACCCTTTTTCAGATACTTTTTCTCCAAATATTTTCTTCCATTCTGCAGCTTGGTTTTCATTCTCCTGATGGTGTTTTCAACAGAGTTGAGCATTTTAATTTTAATAAAATCCAGCTTATCCATTTTTTCTTTTCTAGATTGTGCTATTGGTGTTGTACCTTAAAAATCATCATAAAACCCAAAAGTTATCTAGATTTTTACCTAGGCTATCTCCTAAGAGTTTTATAATTTTGGCCAGATGTGGTGGCTCATGCCTGTAATCCAAGCACTTTGGGAGGCTGAGGTGGGTGGATTACCTGAGGTCAGGAGTTCAAGACCAGCCTGACCAGCATGGTGAAACTCCTACCTCTACTAAAAATACAAAAAAAAAAAAAAAAAAATAGCTGGGTGTGGTGGCACATGCCTGCAATCCCAGCTACTCTGGAGGCTGAGGCAAAAGAATTGCCTGAGTTCAGGAGGTGGAGGTTGCAGTGAGCTGAGATCACGCCACTGCACTCCAGCCTGGCTGACAGAGCGAGACTCTGTCTCAAAAAAAAAAAAAAAAAAAAAAAAGAGTTTTATAGTTTTGCAATTTACATTTATGTCTCTGATACATTATGAGTTAACTTTTTGTGGATGATGTGAAGGATTTGAATCTCTGTCTAGATTCATTTTATCTCATGTAGATGTCTAGTTGTTTCAATATCATGTGTTGAAAAGACTACCCTTTTTCCATTGTGTGGTCTTTGCTGTTTTGTTAAAGATCAGTTGACTGTATGTAAGTGGGTCTATTTTGGGGCTTTCTATCCGGTTCCATTGACCTGTTTGTTTATTCTTCACCCATACTACACTTGCTTGATGATTGTACCTTTATAGTAATTTTGAAGTTGAGTAATGTTCATTCTATAACTTGTTATTTTCCTTAATATTGTGTTGGCTATTCTCAGCCATTTTCTTTTCCATATAAAATATGAAATTCGTTTGTAAATATGCAAAAAATTAACTTACTGGAATTTTGATTTTCTTTTCATTGAATCTGTAGATCAAGTTAAGAAGAATATCTTGATATTATTGAGTCTTTGTATCCACAGACATAGAATATGTCTTTATTTAGTTTTTTTATTCTTTAATTACAGTTTTGTAGTTTTTGTCATATAATTCTTGTACCAATTTTCTTGATTATATCTAAGTATTTTATTTTTTGCATGCTATTGTAAATTACATTGTTTTTAATTTAAAATTTTACTTATTTATTTCTAGAATAGAGGAAACCAAATGGCTTTTGTATATTAACCTTGTGTCCTGTAAACTTGCTTTAATTGTTTATTAGTTCCTGGATATTTTTTGTTGATTTTTTCAGATATTCTACATAGACAATCATGTCATCTGTAAACAGAGACAGCTTTACTTTTTCATTCTCAAACTGTATACCTCTTAGTTCCTTTTTTATCTTATTGCATTGCATTTAGTAGTGCTTCCCTTAAGATGCTGAAAAGCAGTGGTGAGAGGGAACATTCTTAACTTGTTCCTGATCTTTGTGGGAAAGGCATGAGTTTCTCACCATTAAATATGTTATGTGTAGCTTTTTGTATATATTCTTTTTCGAGTTGAGAGTGTTCCCCTTCTATTTGGAATTTGCTGAGAGTTTTTATTAATCATTAATGAATGTTGGGTTTTGTTATGTTCTTTTTCTGCATCTGTTGATATGTCAATTTATCATCTTTAGCCTGTTGATGTGTTGGGTCACATCAATTGATTTTCAAATTTTGAATCAGTCTTGCATACATGGGATAAATTCCATTTGGGTGTGGTGTATTATTCTTTTATACTTTTTTATATTTGAATTGCTAATATTTTGTTGAGGAATTTTGTATCTTTGTTTATGAGAGATATTGGTCTGTAGTTTTTTTTCCTTGCAATGCTTTTTATTTTGGTGTTACGGTAATGCTGGCTTTACAGAATGAGTTAGGAGGAATTTCCTCGACTTCTTTCTATCTTCTGAAAGATTTTGTAGAAAACTGATATAATTTGTCTTCAAACTGTTTGGTAGAATTCGCCAATAAACCAATTGCACACTGATGTCTTCTCTCTTAGAAGGTTATTGGTTCAATTTCTGTGATAAATACAGCTATATTCAGGTTGCCTATTTCTTTTTGTGTGAATGTTGACAGATTGTGTCTTTCAGTGAATTGGCTCATTTCATCTAGGTTATCAAACTTCTACACATAGAGTTTTTCATAGCATTTCACTATCATAATTTTTTAAGTCCAGGGTATTTGTATGCTATTCCCACCTTCATCTCTGATAATGGTAATTTGTGTTCTTGCTCATTGTTTCTTAGTTAATCTGGTTGGAAGCATGTTGACTTCATTGATTTTTTAAAAATTGCTATTGGTTTCATTTATTTTTTCCATTAATTTCATGTTTTTAAATGCATTGATTTTTGCTATACTTTTTATTATTTATTTCCTTCTGCTTACTTTCAATTAATTTGCTTTTTCTTTCTAGTTTTCTAAAGGAGAAACTTTAGTGATTAATTTTACTACTCTCTTTTTCTCTAATGTATACATTCAATGCTGTACATTTCCCTCTAAGGAGGACTTTCACTGCACTCCACAAATTTTGATATGTCATGTTTTGATTTTCATTTATGTCAAACTATTTTCAAACTTATCTTGAGATTTCTTCTTTAGCCTACATGTTATTTAGAAATGTGTCATTTAATCTGTGAGTGTTTTTAAACTTTTCAGCTTTTTTTTTTTTTGCTATTGACTGATAATTTAATTCTACTGTGGTCTGAGAGCGGGCACTGTATGATTTCTACTCTTTTAAATTGGTTAAGGTACATTTTATGATGCAGAATGCGGTCTGTCTTGGTGAATGTTCTACGAGAGATTAAAAAGAATGTGTATTTTGCTGTTGGCTGGATAAAGTAGTTTACAGATATCTATTACATTCAGTTGATTAATGGTGTGGTGAGTTCAACTATGTCCTTACTGATTTTTGTGTCTGCTGAGTCTATCCATCTTTGATAGAACTATGCTGATGTCTCCAGCTATAATAGTGAATTCATGTATTTCTTCTTGCAGTTCTATCAGTTTTTGGCTCACATATTTTGATGCTCTGTTGTTAGGTGCATGAGGTTAGGATACTCATGTCTTCTTAGAGAATTGACACTTTTATCATTCTGTAATACACTTCTTTATCCCTGATAACTTTCCTTACTTCATAGTTCACTGTGTTCCAAATTAATGTGTGACTCCCACTTTTTTTAATTGGTATAGTCTACGTAAGAACTTAATGAAGATTTGTAAATTAGTTCTTCTTTGATTTTGATTTTTAATGGAGTTTCTCAGAATAGAAAAATAGTTGGATTTTTCTTTATCCAAACTTCTCTTGAAGTGACTTTTCTTTAATTTCTAATACTTAGAAATTAAACTTTGATGCTATCCAAAGCCCAGTAATTTCTACAATATCTGGCTGTTCTTTGTTTGTGGGTTTGTTTTTCTCAAACTGTGAAGTGCCTTTTAAGAATTTCTACTAGTGCGAAACAATTTGTCTTTTGTCTTCATTCCTCACTTTGGTCAGACTCAGTTCCTATTGCTTGTAATCCCCCACACTCCAAGTAGTTTGGGGAGTGAAGGCATGAGTAGGAAGTTCTTTAAAAAAAAAAAAAATCTTAACAGTTTATTTATGGACACTGTCCTATTACAGCAAAAGAAAAAAAGGTCCTTTCCAGGAATAATTTTACAGACTAGACTTAAGTTACAAATATGTGAAGATATTTTTCAAAGTTACAACACTAGATAATGACAGAGATGAGCTTCAAACCAAATTTCCCTTCTTTACTTTTCTACCGGACTGTCTTGTATGCACCTGGTCACACTTCTTAATGTTAGGTCCACAGCTGGCAGTATCAAGCTAATTTGTTAGTCACGTATATATTTCATAGGCTCAAAAATCAGACAAAGCTATTTTTAATTGATGTTATCTACTGTCAGGAAGTTCACGTTTCCAACAACGCAAGAACAAAAAGTTCTGTGACCTTTTTTCTTCATGGTATTCCACAGACAATTCAGTATACATGTCTTCAGGAAAGTGATAAGCTTTCTTACACATTCATGTATGTATGTAATGTTTATTATTACTATTTGCTAGACTATGTTCTAAGACTTGGACACATCCGTGAATAAATCTTGAGAATAGATTGTAGCAGTAAACGTTTACCCCTCTTCCGTAAGACAAGTAAATGTTTGACTTTAAATTTTCAATCTGAAATTTCTCCTGGAATGGTTACCGGATGTCTTATTGAATCAGGCAAATTAGTACAAATGGGTTGTCATTGATAAACGTGCTTTCTTTCCAGATGTCGAGAGATGGCATCGGTATTAGAAAACAAAGTGCATTTCGCACTCCTCTCCTTGGCATGAGGAGAGATAGTTTTCTTAGTACTCCAGGCTTCTGGTATACCTCCTGTGTGGAGGTGAACAGGGTTACCTGAAAATAGAGGCCAGTCTCTAATACACATTTCTGGACTGGTTGAGTTACTCTAATAAGGGTCCTGAGCCAGGTAAATTGAGTTTACTCTCTTTCTTCTCTCTCAAGAGAGGCAACCACTTCAGTGACTATGAACTGTGCCTGCTCTACAAATTCAAAGTTTTTCATAAGTGAGCTTTCTTTTTTTTTTTTTTTTTTTTTTTTTTTTTTTTTTTTTTTTTTTGAGACGGAGTTTTGCTCTGTCGCCCAGGCTGGAGTGCAGTGGCCTCCTCTCAGCTCACTGCAAGCTCCGCCTCCCGGGTTCACACCATTCTCCTGACTCAGCCTCCCGAGTAGCTGGGACTACAGGCGCCCGCCACCTCGCCCGGCTAGTTTTTTGTATTTTTTAGTAGAGACGGGGTTTCACCAAGTTAGCCAGGATGGTCTCGATCTCCTGACCTCGTGATCTGCCCGTCTCAGCCTCCCAACATAAATGAGCTTTTAAAGGGTTGTAAAGAAGATAAGATGGGAAAAATTTGGAAACTTATTTTTTCTTTCAAATATACTACATCTCCGACTAGCTTTTCAATAATACAGATGTTATTTTCTCTATCTGACGATTCCTCTGGGTTATTTCTAGAGTTCTGGATTCCAGTTAGAAAACTTGATTTTTTTTTCTGTTATAAGAATGTGCATTTTCAGTTACAGTGCAGTTGTTGGACAAAGGTAAAAGTATGACGTACATAGTGTTGGGTTTTAGAAACAGGCAAAATTTCTGTATTTTATTGCATAAGGAAGTAGGCTGAACTGTACCCTTAAGGGTACTTTGGCAATGTTTGCGTTGCTATTTTGAGAAGAATCAGTATAAAAGACTAAGTTCTAACTCACAACATTTTGCTGATTTTTCTGATGTAAATATCAAAGTGAAAAATAGGCAGCATCATGTGTTAAATAAAAAGGGTAAAAAGAAAGCAGGGCATCAGCAATATTATCTCATAAAGACAGTGCATTGAAAGCCAATTAGTTAGACCATTATATTATTTTTAATATATATTATCTATATTAAAGCTGAAATTGTCAATGAAGCTTTAACATAGCTGATAAAAATGAGATGGATAATAATGGAAGAAATGAAAGAAACTGATGACCTCTGTTATTTAAGTCATACAAATCAAAAATAATCCATAGCAATTTGCTGTTTAGTTGTTTCCTCAGAGATCATTAGTTTCTAGAGATTACAAGTGCAAAACACACTTTCAGATGTAAGTAGTATTCAAAATGTAGGGCTAGAGTCTGCATTCAAAATGGTCTAAAACTGATATGTCCCTCTGTCACACTAACATGATTCTTTTTTAAGATCATATTCAAATAGGCTTCTTCACATTGACCCAGGCAGTAACACTGACATTGAAGAGGCTTTTGATGAGAAAAATTAATTTGATACTTTCAGTATATTTTAGTATTATAAAGGGATTTTTTTTTGTTTTTCTTCTTAATATTAACAATACTGTTTATTATAATAAATGTAATTAACATTTTTAAATTCTTTATAAGAAGTTTTAAAATACAGAAATATATAAAATGATCATTCTAATTTTACTGAACTTTAGTTACTAAAGTAATACATATGTGATCTCAGTTTATACTCAGAAAGAAGACTTTCAATGTTAGTATAATTATCCTGAGATTACTAGCAAAATCGTGAGCCTGAGAGAAGGTAAATAACTTTCATAATTCCATGCATATTGAAAGAGTCACAGATATAATGAAAATAATGATATTCTCATCATCCAAACAAAATCGCTATTTACATCTTAATGTGCTTCCTGTGTGTGTATGTGTGTATGTGTTATAAAAATACATAAATTTATAAGTTACTTTTTTTCTTTTTATAATATGAGGTTTGCTTCTATAGGTAAATATCCTTAGTAAACATTATTTTAAAAAAGCAGATTGAGGCCGGGCACAGTGGCTCATGCCTGTAATCCCAGCACTTTGGGAGGCCCAGGCAAGCAGATCACGAAGTCAAGAGATAGAGACCATCCTGGCCAACATGGTGAAACCCCATCTCTACTAAAAATGCAAAAATTAGCTGGGCGTGGTGGCGTGTGCCTGTAATACCAGCTACTCAGGAGGCTGAGGCAGAAGAATCACTTGAACCTGGAAGGCAGAGGTTGCAGTGAGCCAAGATAGCACCACTGCCCTCCAACGTGGCGACAGAAGGAGATTCCGTCTCAAAAAAGAAAGAAAAAAAAAAAAAGGAGATTGACATTCTGTTACTTGTCTGAGCCACCATTTTTTACCTATATCCCCTCTATTTTTTTCCCGTATGTTCGTCTCATAAATAAGACTGTGGTGAGCATCCTTGCACTTTAATTGTTGTTCAGTTCTGTGAATTGAAGTTAATGACTGGACAAAGTGGTAAAAACATTTTCCACGTTTATTATAACATGAGCGATGTGGAAGACACTTAACGGCACTCCTGTACCCTGCACAAAATACCTAAAATGATGAGCGTTACCGAAAGCTCCGAGACTAACTTAACTAGATACCAAGGAACCAGGGAGATCAGGGAGATCAGTGGGAACTAATGTGAGGGGTTGTCCAGAGAGCCACTGTCAATTCCTGGTGGTCAGTGTTTTAGGTTTCATGAACTGTGTACACAGAAAGAGAGACAAAGCTCAGGCCTCTTTTAAGGCAGGAAGTTTGGACAGACATACCTGTTTAAAGAAAGCCTTATCTTTAAATGGTGTGAGATCCTCATGCCCCGCCCTTGCCGGAAAGCCAGAAAATGTTCGTAATTCTGTTCTGTGTCAGGAAGGAGGCTTTCTTGAGAATTCCTACTATAAGCCGCTTCTCATAAGGGTTTTGAGGGGTTTTCATATCGCTTGTACAGCTCAGCTATCCAAGATGAATTTAAAGTTGTTTTAGGATTGCCAGTGTCCCCAAGGAACATGGTAGAGTCCAAGCTTACAATCTTTCTGTAGGATACACCTAATAGCAAGAGTCAAAGGAGTAGAATACTTAAAGATAAATTTCCATAGAACCTGAGTTTGAAACTAACTAATACTACGTCATAGAAAACAAGTCACTATAGAGAGTAATTAGTAATGAACAATTATATTTCTACCACGCTGATATGTTGGAAGGATCAAGTACAGAATATAAAAATAAGAATCTTTAATATGTTTTAAAAAATGTAATAAAAAATGACAAAAAATTAAAATGCTGTACAAAATGGCCAGATAAGGAAAAGAACTACTTTTAGAACTATTGATTCTAAAAAGAAAAATTTTAGAAATAAAAATTACAGAAATTAAAACTAAAAATTCAATGTAAAAATTAGCTGCTTTGAAAAAAGCTGAAGAGAGAATGAATACATTATAAATAGATAAAATAAAATATCTTTCAAATTGATTATAAGTAGACAAAGAGAATAAAGAGCTTACAGATTCTTCAAGTCAGCTAGGATGTAAAATTTTAAAAAGTTATTTCTGGAATACCAGGAAGAGATAATACAGAGACAGGTAATAAGACACTGGTTACTGGGTCCAGAGATGATTTTTGACCAGAGTCCAACACATTGAAGTACCTCCTCCAGAAATTTAATTTGGAAATCAGAGATGTCAGCGTTGATCTCTCTTCTATCCTAAAGCATGAAAATGTAAATTTGTAAAGTGTCGATAAGCATTTCCTGCATTGTAAATTAAATTAACTGTTGCCTTACAAATGTTACAAAGCTAAACTTTAGTTTACTCAGAGATAAAATTAGGGCAACAGTCAAGCACATAATGCTTCCAAGCACATTAATAAGGGTACCTATGTTACTTGTCATATTAATTGATACAGTGTAAGTGATCACTACCTATAAGCTATTATCGAGGCTGTTGCTTAATCTATATATTTTTCTTATTCTTTTCATATTAAAGAGAGGATAACATAGGAAATACCAAAATGCAGAGACAGGAGGTTATTCTTGAGGCCCTGAGAGCAATATAGATCTTTGGAACTGAGGAGAATGAATTCCCTGTGCTATCATTTTTGTTTTGTTTTGTTTTGTTTTAATGAGCTCAAAAGAGCTCTTGTTACCTGGCATAAATATGTCTCAAGTAATACAATTATAGAATATCATTAAAATCAACTTACGTGTCCATCAACAGATGATGAATAAGAAAAATGTGATATATACACACATACATATGTGTATATAAACCTATGTATGTATACACACACACAATTGAATACTATTCAGACTTAAAAAAGAAATCTTGTCATTTGTGACAACATGGATAAACCTGGTGAACATTATGTTAAATGAAATAGCACAGGCACAGAAAGAAAAACACCTTATGATTTCACGTATATGTGGAAACCAAAAAAAATCAAATTCACGGAAGCAGAGAATACAGTGTTGGTTATTAGGGGCAGGAAGTGGAGGGGAGGACTGCAGAAATGTTGGTCAAAGGTTAAAACATTTCATTTAGACTAGATGAATGAGTTCAAGGATGTATTGTATGACATAATGACTATAGTATGTAATAATGCATTGTATATTTTTAAAATGCTAAAAGAACAGAATTTTTTCTCTTCACAGAAAGTATGGTATGTGAGGTAACACATGTTAATTAGCATAATTTAGTCATTCCACAATGTACATATATTTCAAAACATCATGTTGTATGCCACAAATATATACAACTTCCATTTCTCATTTTAAATACTTTTTAAAAGATGACTATAATTTAAACCTCCCTTAGACACATGCTGTATTAGGAAGGGAATTTGCAACATCTAAATAAAATAGTGGTTGCTCCAAAAAAGAAACATTATATCTGGGAGTTGCTTTATAATTGGTTAGTGGAAGCGCTAACCCACACTCACTGTTCCTTCTTTCTCTGTTCCAATATAACTTTTCAAAAAGAGCTTTCAAGTAGAGCTTAGCCACTTTCTAAATAGGTAATGATTGAACTCTTTTTTTATAATTTTTTTTTTATTTTTGCAGGATCTTACTGTTACCCAGGATGAAGTTCTGTGGCACGATCACAGCTCCCTGAAGCCTCAACCTCTCCAAGCTCAGGTGATTTCTCCCACCTCAGACTCCAAGGTAGCTGGGACTACAGGCATGCGCCGCTATACCCAGCTAGTTTTTGTGTGTGTGTGTTTTGGAGAGACAGCGTTTCATCATGTTGCCCAGGCTGGTCTCAAACTCCTGGACTCAAGCAGTCCACCCACCTGGACCTCCCAAAGTGCTGGGATAACAGGCATGAGCCACCATGCCCAGCAAGGTGATGATTAAACTAAAAGTAATTGAAATATTGGCATCTTGAGTCATACATGTGTTTATCAGTTTTATCTATTATAAGAGGACAAATAAGACAGAAAGTTGGTAGTCAAGTCAGTCAAAATAAGTCAGTGTCTAATTTGAGATTAAGAGCATTATAATGCATGAGAAAAACCAAACACACTTCACATTAAAGATATTTTTTATGCATTCACACTGGCGAGCATTGAAGTTTACCTTTATTGACACATAAAAAGTTATTGTGGATTGTTATGACACATTATTTCTTGCTGCCATTTTTATCTTAATGACTTTCGCAAAACAATGTGATATAAATTGCTACTAGCATAAAACACATTCCAGCAATAGATAAAAACAGTTTCTTGGCTGCAAGAAGCATATATTTCAACACCTGCTTCAGGCACAATACATTGAAATTTATGCCCTCTACTGTTATTTGAGTAATGCTCTTTCTATTGTTTCTCTCTGGGGAACTACAATACTAATATCTTAATTTTTCAGACATCAATATTAGTTTAATGAGTGAGACATAATTGCAAAACTTGCTAATAAGGTACAAGCCAAAAAGTCTTTAATAAAACAGCAAAATCAGCAACTTGAAGGAGTTTTCAAACTTTAAAATCGATAAATCATACGCTCTGTTTAAAATTAAAGTCAGTAAAAAGAGAGTGTATTTCTTTCCATATCAGTTTATTTTTCTGTAGGCTTAATGCCTATACTGCACTATAAATTCACTCAATAGAGGTCTTTTTTTAAAAAAATTATAAAATAAAATAACCTGTACAAGTTATGTTTTATTAATTAAAAATATTAAGAGATAATTTTAAGTGCCATCTTCCACTGATTTCTGGAACTATAAAGAGAAATATTTCACCATCATAGACCTCAAAGGCAGTCTTTACAGGATTCAGGCAATACGTCCAACATAGGAAGTGTTATGGATAAGGTGAGAGGGCTCTGGGGAGTTATTAGCTATGGGGTGTGGATGGGTCAGATAAAATTTCCCAGGGTAGGTAATATCTACATGGCTTGAGTAACAGTTATTCCTATGGTGCTACAGAGACCCATGACTACAAAAGTTCAGGGCTTAGAGAGAACCCGGGAGATTCTGCCAACTTCAGATACTTTTGCCTGGATTGAATGTGGATGTGAAGGAGAGAAAATTGGTGAGGAACACCTCAGGGAACACATCATGTACCATATTAGAGAGACTAGATTAATCCTAAAAGCTACAGGGAGCTAACAAATAAATGGTTTTAAGGGAGGACACTGATGTGTTCTGATTTGTGGCTCATGCTGGTAACAATATCAAGAGTGGATGCAGGAGATGGGAATGTGACAATTGTTATATCAATTATCGCAATAAATGACAAGGGCCAGAATTTAAACAAATATGAAATGTCAGTAGGGATAGAATTTTTTTATCAAAAATAATTAGGCTTTCCAACTATGCTTAATAAATTTAATATGTTGAATAGCTTACAGAGAATAAAATGAGTGTGTAGTGGATATAATGTGGAAGATACAGATCAATAGTACACATATTTATAAAGATATATACTCCTCAGTCCAAGAATGAATATCATTTTGGCCAAAATCCATTACCAAGCAACTGTGTTACCCACATTTAATTCTGTAGCCTTTGCCTGTTTTAATTTGAACAGCAGAACCTGTGAGGGAGGGGCTCTTATTCCTCTTATAAGAAACTGAGATATATAGAGGTATGTGAGTTTCCAAGGCTTCATAGCAGATCTGGAATTAAAACATGTCTGTCTTCAGAGACAATGGTTGTAATAATTATGCAATATGCCCCATCTTCTAATTCAAACATTTGGAATGCTCTGCCTACTACTACAGTTAATTCCACACCAAAGCTGAAATTGCTTGTAATGGCTAAGACTTCCACAAGCTAAGTGATTGAATCCTGGCTTGTATAAAGCCATCAGGTAATAGAGACTTAGCTGCAGGTGCCATGGCTGCACATTTGCAGCTTAATGACCAAAGAGGGCTGATGAGTAGTCATGGTGGCAATCACTGCTACAAGGAAAGGAGATGGAAATGAGGACAGACTGCTGTGATGGGAGACAGAGGTTGGAAGCACGAATATCATCAATATTAATGCCAGTTGCAATGTGAGCTCAGTGCCAGGGAGGCTGGTGAAGTGGGCACCCATGAGAGGCTAATAGCCACATCTGATCATCAAAGGGCAGATGTTAAATGTGATTCAGAGGAAAGTGAGAGGAAGTGCTAACAATGGCACAGATGAAGAGATAGGCTGATACACGTGGTGAAAATTGTCTAATACAAGCATTATCTTGGAGGAAAGCAGAGCAGAAGGGAGGGGAAGTTATTCCTCAAAATCCATAATTTTTTTTATTAGTCCAAGCCAGGTGCAAGAAAAACAAAATAAGAAATATTTAAACAAATTCACATACCCCAATAATTAAACAAAAAGTCAAAGCAAGTGATTTCTTTCAAAGGAAATACTGTGGTATTACCATGGAAATATGTCTTTTACAATATCTTTACGGAGTGAAAGAAATAATAAAAATAAAAATGGCAAAAAAACTCAATGCTGCCATTCTTTTTGTGTGTATATCCATATATCTATAGATCATCTTATATAGAGTGCCTCTTCTCATCTCCTTTGAGCCTTTGTGTTTTGTTGCTAAGGGATGTTGATGAGGCTAGCAGGAATTTATCATCAGTAAGTGTTGAAGTGGAAGACAGTAGATGTTGTTAATCTACAGATTGTAGAGCTCTTCCTGCAGAGCTTCAATCAGTTTACCTGTTAACACAAAAGATCCTTATTTCAAAAAATGCAAAACAGTATGTAATAGTGTGCCTGAAAGCATTAAAATGTATTTAACTTTGACCTTCTTCATCACTTTCAATTGAGTAAACAATCTTTCAATGCTGCTAACAGCACCACTCAGTAATATTACTGCAGCTAGTATAAGTCATATTCCCAGGCCAAAAGTAAAAATTTTTTAGGGTGTCTGATCTGTAGTTGCAGCAGCTAGTGAAGTTCTACCTGAGAGAAATACTTTTAAAAGCAAAATTGAAATGACCATCTGGACTATTCACAATTGGACAGCCAAAAGCTAAATTATCCTCCACATTGGAGAGGAACTCCACCAAGACGGAAAATAAAAAGTTATGAAGACATGGCCTATAGTAATGTTTAGCATTGGAGCAACTGTGTTTTTTATATGACAAGATACACATCACATTTACTTGATAAGAATAGATGAGATATGTGAAGAAGAGAAGTAAATTATGGGAAAACTATGATGATAGACTATAAGGGTAAAACAGGTGCATTAATATTAATAGTAGTGAAGACACAGATGTGAGTCTTTCACAAACAATTTATTATATATATATATTAAAAAGAAATACTGGAATGGAGGAAAGAAGAAACAGCCTTCAGTAGGTTTAGATCCTAGTATTGCCTTCAACCTTGCCTTATCCACTTCTATTCTCTATAAATCTCAAAAGAGCTTCTAATTTAGTTAAGTTGATTACCTCCCATAAAGATGATCTATATTCTCACCTAGAAGAGTGAAAGGAATGGTGTAAAAAGTTTAACAACTATGTGTTGAGTTAAATAATTAATGTAGCCTAAAACAGGTCTTTTGATTCCTATACTTACAACTTCGTTTCTATATTTCACCTTTTAAGTTGTCTTGGAATGTTATTCAAATGATTCCAGATCCCTCTAAAAGTCCTTACCTATGGTAAGACGTTTTTGGGCAGTTTTAGCCCCAAATAATTTACCTTGTAAAATTACATTTATTTTTGTTTCTACTAATGTAACAAATTATATACTGTACGAGAACATTTTAATAGTTATTTTTCAGTACATATATAGAGTCTTCTATGTTTGTATATGAGTGCTATGATCTGAAAGTTTGTATCCCCCCCAAAATTTACATATTGAAACCTAATGTGATGGTAATAAAAGATGGCGACTTTGGGAGGTGATTAGGTCATGTGTGTAGGACGATTATGAATGGGATTAATGCTCTTACAAAAGAGACTCCAGAGAACTAGCTTGACCTTTTCATGTGAGGACACAGCAAGAGGGTACCATCTTTAAACCAAACCAGGAAAGGGGCCTTCACTGGAAACAAAACTTGCTGGTGCCTTTATCTTGGACTTTCCAGCCTCCAAAACTATGACAAGTATATTCCTGTTTATGAGTTACCAAGTCTATGATATTTTGTTATAGCAGTTTAAACAAACTAGGACAATTTATGTGTATCTATTCAATGTCATGGTAAGTTTTTTGAAAATCAAGAGCTTGTCACTATATATTTTGTATATCTACTTAGTGCCCAGCATATTTTTTTGTCATGATATGAGTACAGAAACACTGAAAGAATAATGCAATAACCATTGAAACAAGGATGGAATTCCAAAAAAAAAAAAAAAAGAGAGCTCTGTGAAGACAAGTTCTAGACTCTTTTGCATATATTACTTAAGGAAATTAAAGAAAGTGATTATTAAATACTTTTTCTTCAAATTAAGTTAGAAGAGAAAATACTGATAATACTACAACTACAGATTTGCTCAGCAAAGCATTTACAATGATATTTTCCTATAGTAAGACAGAACTCTTTCTAAAATTGGTGCTGTAAGCAGTTAAGTAAATTAAACAATAACCAAAACATTCAAGAACTATTTTAACTTGATGTGTCAAAAATTACATTAGCTTGTAAACAAATAATAAAGACATTTTTGTAAATTTCGCTTTTGTTTTCTTATTTGATATATCCATTTCAACAGACAAAATGCATACATTAGGTTTAACCCAATAAAATAAACTTGAAGGAACTGTTGGTAATAAATGAAGGAGGACAAAGAAAATGAGAGAGATGACATCATAAGAGAGTATTTGTAAACAATATCTTGAACTTTAAAAAAACAATGTCTTCAGTAGAACAAAGAAACCTGAAACATACATGCCTACTAACAGGGATAGTTACAAGAAACAAGTTGAATCACCATGTATGACATAAGAGATGCTGAGGGTTGGACAACTGGTTGCTGTAGAAGAATGAAATAAACCTAAGAATGTACCTTGATTGAAACTCTGTGGAGCAGTTTGACTTCTGGTACACCCACTGATCTAGTGGCAGTTTAAGCCATTCTATTCTCCAATTGTCATAGAAAATCTGAGTTTTGTTCCTTATAGAAATTTGTTCTGAGTTGAGAATACTAGGCTGATAACATGTGGCATAGGGATGACATTATGGTATTTCAGCAAGCTAAAGTGTATAAGCCACAGTGTTTATGAACCAATTGACATTAAGTTCCCAATATTCACTGTTAGAACAGAAAAAGCCTGGCTTACTTCCTCTTCCCATTGCAGGAAGCTTATCACGCTCCAAGTACATCCCACCACAATCTGAGCTTGCAAGACACTTAAATTCTTCATGATGAGATACGAGTGGAGAGCAATGATTTTTACGTATTTGGGGAGAAAACCAACATCAAACAGAGTGACAAAAACAATTGAATTAATAATAATAAATAATGGCAGGTCAATGAGCTAGTTCCAATTCATTATTTTACTTCTGGTGCTTACTATAAATAATCCCAAGAAAGGGAAGCAACAAGATAGCATTTAAGTTCTGATAGTAAGTAGTAAAGATCTAACACCACTAAAGCTCACTTGCAAAAACTAGAAGAGGTATCTGTCTCCTCAAATACATAGGCATCATTGTAAAGATGCAAGAATCTTAAAAACTCAGAGAAACTTAACATAACCAAAATAAAAAATAAAAAAGAGGAGAGAAAAAAAAGAAAACAACAACAACAACAACAACAATGCTCCAGCAATTAATCCAGAATTCAAGATCTCTAAAACGTCTGACAAAGAATTCAGAAGAAGTTCAGAGAATCACAAGAAAATACGTATAAAAAACTAAATAAAATTTTGAAAGCAATACAGAAACAAAATAAGATAACTGAGAAAGAAATAGAAACAATTAAAAAAGTAAGTCCCAGAAATGAGTCATTTAATAACTGGCCAAAAAATCTCATTAGAAATTTTCAACATCAGACTTGATTGAACAGCAAAAGAATAGGCAAGCTTAATGACAGAACATATAAAATTACTCAATCAGAGGAGAAAAAAAGAAAAGAATTAAAAAAAGAGTGAAGAGGGCATATGAGGATTACAGGACACATCAATAAATCATAGTAGGTGGATACCTACTATGATTTCCTGAAGGAGGTGAGAAAGAAAAAGGCCTTGAAAGCAACTTTAAAATAAATAGTGACTGAAAATTTTCCAAATCTGGAGAAAGATGACAGCATTCAAACACAGTAGCCTCAAAGGACACCCATGAAATTCAACCCAAAGAGGAATTTCCCAAACACATCATAATCAAATTAGTTGAAAAAAAATAAGAATACTCAAGACATCTAGAGGAAAGAAACATATCAAATTAATCACAGCCTAAATAGGGCTTTAAATATTACTCAGTAGAAATCTTGCATGTCAGAGGAAAGTGGATGCTATATGCAAAGTGCTAAAAAAAGAAAAAAAAAAAGTGCCAATCAAGGATATTGTACACAGCAAAGCTAATACTCAAACAAAAAAGAGACATAAAGACTTTCCTTTCTCAGATAAACAAAAGCTGAGGGAATTTATCAACAGCAGACCTGTATTACAAAAAGTATTAAAGGGAGTTCTTTGATCTGAGAGAACTAGAAATGGACACTAACATGTAACAAAGAAACATCTAAAAGTATTAAACTCACTGGAGAAAAAATAAAACAGACAAATTCAGAATAGTTTAATACTTTAACTGGTGTAAGTAAATCACTTGCATTTAAGTATAAAGAATAAAAGATAAAACTATTCAAAAGAATAGTACCTACAACAATTGGTTAAGAGAGAGAGATATATATATAAAGGTGTAAAATGAAACATCAAAAAGAAAAAAATGTGGTGTTAACCTGAAAAATTTCTTTTCATTGCTTTTATTTGTGATTAAAGTTAAGTCATTACCAGTTTAAAAACTCCTTATAAGATATTTTTGTAATTCTCATGGTAACCACAAAGCAAAAACATAATAGATATCCTAAAAATAAATAGCATAGAATCCAAACATGCTAATAGACAAAATCACTTAACCATAAGAGAGGTAAAAAGGAAGAAATTATTTACAAAACAACCCGAAAACAAATAACAAAATATAAGCAGTAAACCTTTATCTAGCAATGACAACCTTGAATGTAAATGAATCCAATTCTCCGATTAAAAATGATAGAGTGGCTAAATGGATTTTAAAAAGACTCAAGTATATACTGTCTACAAGAGACTCACTTCATTTATAAAGATACTCATACACTGAAAGTAAGAGGTGGAAAAATATATGCCAGGAAAATCAAAGACAAAGAAAAATAGAGTAGCTATACTTAGACAAGATAAATTTTAAGTCAAGAATAGTTAAAAAAACAAACAAACAAAAAAAAAAAAACAAAAAAAAGAAGGCACAGAGACCATTATACAATGATAAAGGGGTTGACAGAGAAAGAATATATCACAACTGTAAATATATATGCATCCAAACACAAGAATACACAAACACATAAAATAAATATTAATAGACCTAAAAGGAGAAATTGGCTGTAACATAATAATGGTAGGAAAGTTCAACACCCCACTTGAAGCAATGAACAGATTATTCAGCAGAATGTTTATTTAAAATTGAATTTAAACTTCTCTCTAGACCAAATGAACCTGACAGATACTTATATAACATTCCATCCAACAGCTGCCCAATACACAATTTTCACAACAGCTTATGAAACATTCTCCAAAATAGAACATGTGTTAGGTTACAAAACAAGTCTGAACAAATTTTTAAAAATGGAAATCATATCAAGTATCTTCTCTGACCACAATGGAATAAAGTTTGAAATCACAACGGAAGGAACATTGGAAACCATACAAATTCATGGAAATTAAACAGTATGTTCCTGAACAATGAATAAGTCAAATAAAAAATTAAAAACAAAATTAAAAAATTCTCTGAGGCAAATGAAAATGGAAAAACTCTTACCAAAACCTGTGGGATACAGCAAAAGCAGTTCTAAATAAGAAGTTTGTAACTGTAAGCACCTGCATAAAAAAGTAGAAAGACTTCAAATAAACAATCTAATGATGTACCTAACAAAACTAGAAAGCAAAAACAAACCAAACTAGAATTAGTAGAGGAAAGAAATAATAAAAATCAGAGCAAAACTAAATGAAATTGAGACAAAAAATGCAAAAGATCAACAAAGCAAAAAAGGTTATTTTTTTAAATAAACAAAATTGGCAAACAATTTACCAGACTCAGGAAAAGAGAAAAGACCCAAATAAATAAAATCAGAGGCCAAAAGGAGATTTAAAAGTGATGCCACAGAATTACAAAAGATTATCAGGAATATAAAAAAAAAATGCCTACAAATCATAAAACCTAGAAGAAATGGATACTTTTCTGGACTCATATGACGTAACAAAATTGTACCAAGAAGAAATAGAAAACCTTAACAGATCAATAATGAGTAATGAGATTGAAGCACTAATAAAAAGTTTCCCATCAAGGAAAAGCACAGGACCTGATGACTTTACTGCTTAATTCTATCAAACACTAAAGTAAAATAAAATAAAATAAAAACTAATACCATTTCTTCTCACACTTGTCCAAAAAACTGAAGAGGAGAGAATACTTCCTAATTAATTACACAAGGCAAGGGTTATCCTACTACCCAAACAGACAGGAACTCAACAATGACAAAATCTACAGGGTGGTAACTACGATGAACATAGATGAAAAATTATACACAAAATATTGGCACACCGAATTCAACAACACATTAAAAAATCATTCATTATTACCACATAGGATTCATCCCAGGGATGCAGGGATGGTTCAACATATACAAATTAATAAACATAGCACATCACATTAACATATCATCAGTGCAATGCAATCAAAACCGCAATGAGATAGCATCTTGCTCCAATTAAAATAGATGTTATAAAAAAAGTCCAAAAGTAGCAAATGCTGGTGAAGGTGCAAAGAAAGAGAAACACTAGTATTTTATTACTGACAATGTACAATAAATTAGTATAGTTACTGTGAAAAACAGTTTGGAGCTTCCTCAAAAAACTAAAAATGGAACTACCAGTCAGGTGTAGTGATGCACAACTGTAGTCCCCGCTGCTCAGGAGGCTAAGGCAGGAGGATGACTTGAGCCCAGGATTTCGAGGATGCAGTGAGTTATGATCACACACTGCACGCCAGCCTGGATGACAGAGTGAGTCCCTGTTTTTAGAAAAAACACTAAAAATAAATAAATAAAAATAGAACTAAAATATAATCTAAAATTCCACCACTAGGTATATAACCAAAAGAAAAGAAAAAGAAATTAGTATATATTGAATACATGTGCTTGTTTATTGCAACACCATTCACAGTAGCCAAGAAATGAAATCAAACTAAGTGTTTATCATTTGATAGATTTTGTAATATATATAACGGAATGTTATTCAGCCATAAAAAAATGAAATTTTGTCATTTGCAGCAACATGGATGAAATTAGAGGACACTATGTTTAGTGAAATAAACCACGCACATTAATAACAAATATCAGACATTCTCACTCAGATGTGAGAACTCAGACATTGCTCTCATGGAGGTAGAGAGTAAGATGATGGTTACCAGAGGCTGTGAAGCACTGAGGGAAGGGGGGATAAAATGAAGCTGGTTAATGAATACAAAAATACAGTTAGATAGACAAAGTAAGCTCTAGTCTTTGCTAGTGCAGTTGAGTGACTGTAGTTAGCAATAATTTATTGTACATTTCAAAACAGATAAAAAAGTAGCCAAAAATAATAATATTTGGAATATTCCCAGTACAAAGGAGTGTCAAATATTTGAAGCAATATTATTGATAGATATTGATATCTATCCTAATTACTCTTGATTTAATCATTTTATGTTGTATACTTGCCTCAAATTATTACATGTACCCCATAAATATGTACAATTTTAATAAAAAAGAATTACAGCTAGAATAAGTTTAAACACATAAAATGTGGTAATTTTTTTGCTTTCATAAGAATACTAAACAACATCAAACAATGATTTTAAAAGTATTCTCTTTGATTAATCTCTAAGGATGTTTGGGAAACAACTCATTATTTTGAAAACTAATAAATAAGGGAATATTAAACATCCCATTATTTCCAATGTAAACTATGCCTCCGGGTTAGCAAATAGTTGATGATAATTTTTTTTCTCTATGAAAGTTTTCCAGCTAAATTATGGAAAAGAAAATACATAATTGAAACAGTACAGAAGAGAGGGACGTATTTTAAATGACATCATGTGGATTTAATTGAAATCTGAAGCATCAGAATTGAAATCTAAAGCATCAGAAATGATAGTTGGAGACAAACCAATTAATTTTCTCATCAAGTAAGTTGATAGGAAAAAAATGAAACATGTTCATTGAGAAATGTGAGACTGTTAAGAAGAACATCCACCTAGATCTTATTTGGATCATAATTTAAACACACACTCAATGCACACACACCCACAGACACACACACACAGTCACACATAAAATCTGGGAAATGGGTCATTCACTATATAAAAAAAAAATTGACATCTTTGTGAGTTTTGTTAGTTTTGTTTGGGGTCTCCAAGACCACTGCCAGACTCAATGATTTACAAAAAAGATCTCACAAGACTCAGAAGGATTATTATATTTACCATTGTAATTCATCATAGTGAAATGATGCAATGTAAAATTGGCAAATGGAGAAGGCTTATGGGGAAAAGTTAAAAGAAACCAGGCACACACTTCCAGAAGTCTTATCCTAGTGCAGTCTTAAGAACACACTTAATTCTCCCAGTAATTATGTGTGACAGTATGTGCAAAGTCTTATGATTCAAAGAAGGCTTCCCAAGCCTTGGTATCCAGGGTTTTGGTGGGGCATCAGTCATGTATGCATGACCTAAGCTATTCTGACATGAAAACTGATCTAAGCTACTCAACCTCCAAAAACAGATGTTCATATAAATCATAGTGTTAATATAAATTATCTGATCAAACTCTTACTGCATGGCCCAAAGCCTGAAGCATACAAAAATTATTGCCTTAAGAAGAATATTCCAAGGGCTTAGCATGCATCTTCCAGAATCCAGTCAAGAACCATTCCTGAAGACAGATCTTTCTTGAGAATGTGTGGGGTTTGAGCAAGCCAAGCATGTTGAGTTGTCACTTCATTGCACAGTTGTGATAATAATATTTCTATTATATTAAAAATAACTTTTATCTTCTAGAGGTTATATAAAAAATATTTAAACATAAAATATAATGCCTGGGTTTTGCTTCTAAATTATATTATGGAAAAAAGGAAGTTTGTTGGATTTTAGATAAAATTGTTCATAATTTGAATTGCTAAAGCCTTGTAATAAATACTTGGTGATTAATATATTATCCTCTCTACTGTAGATTTGTAATTTTCAATAATAATTTTAAAGTAGACATAAAATACAATTAACCTTATAGGACTCCTATGGGTGTAGCTGGGTACCTCACTCCTCTCCAAATTGGATAGAAGACTGGAGGTTTACTTTCTGATAGACTAATGGAACTCAGAACTGAGGAATGGTATGCTAGGATGAAGATGCTCCATTTAAAAGAGGAAAATTAATGAAAGTCTAATATTTAACTTTAAGATCTAATATCTAATTAATGAACTGTCTCAAGTTATTGAATAGGTGAATGGGCAGGGTGGGGGGAAATTATTAAAGAAATAATTTCAGAAAGCTTTCCAGAACTAAAGGGTGTATTGCCTATGGTGTCCCTAAATTTAAAAAATATCATCAAGCATATGAACTTTTTAATGACTGCCTGTGCAAGATGCAGCAGTTTAATTTTCATTTGAGAAGAAATATGTCAACATCTTCCACACGAAGTTCATAAAATTTCATCAGGTTGTTGTGCCTCTGAATTTTTGTGGAGGGATGCTTTGAGACTACGCTAAATAGCCTGATCTTTGTATTTCATTCACTGGTTTAGTATTTATTGATTATGGTTGCCTGAATAAATTATTTATGACAGTTGGCAATAATGTTATTCTAATTCCTTAATGCCTTCTATAGTTATTGGTTGGCATTCTACTGTAAGGCAAAGATTTTCTTCCTCTCCTCTATGTTATTATTCTGTTTCTTTATGTAAGTATACACCATGTCAATAATATATTACTACTAATATTTGTTTTGATGTTCAAAGGTCACAGATTGTCCAGCATTAGAACTTTCAAGAAATCTTCATTCTTTTGAGACTTCCTAATCCTTATGTCAGCATTTTGTTAGCACATGGTATTCTAGGCTCATCGTTGAATTTTTCCTGCTCTAGTACTGAAATAATCAATTTTTCTAAGGAGCTCTGATTGCTTTTAGTAGAAAGAGTATTTTAGCAACCAAGGTCTGGCTTTTTTCCTCTAAGCTCTTACAGTGAGCAAAGCTGAGAAATATATGTTTACGTGCACACATGCATACACCATAACCATCTATCTCTCTCTCTCTCTCTCTCTGTCTCTCTCTCTCTTTCTCTATTTATCTATCTTCTATTCAAAATCATCAGTACGTTTCAATTTCTCCTAAACCAATCTGAAATTATCAGTTTTCTTTCTTGTCATATTTCTGTATCACTTCTCTAACAACCAGAACACTGTTCATTGTTATCCTCAAACTCTCCTGTACGTATTTTCTGAAAAGATGGACTGTTGCTTCAAAGGGCCTGAACCCAGAGGCCCTGTCCATGCATGTTTCTTGCTTGGTTCTGAGGCCACCAAACATACTGGCTGAGCCTTCTGTATTCACCTGGCCCATCAGTATCATCTAGGAGAGCAGCCATACTGAGAGAGCAGCAGCATGGAGCCTACTCAAGGGAAAAGAACATAAAAGGGCTCATTGGAATCTATGCTTACCGTGGACCAAATGCCACAGTGCAAGTGTTAAATTGAAACACCTTGATCCATAATTTAGATTATATCTCAGTGTTCTGTATGTTTTTTTAAATAAAATTTAGAGAGAAAATGATTTAAAATAACAAATTAGATGTTAAGGATTTTCTTCAAAACCTTACTTCAAGAAGAAGAAAAAGAAGGAGGAGGAGGAGTCGAAGAGGAAATCAATTATTTTCCATGTAGTTTTCCTCTCCATACTTACACAATATGTAGTTTGAATTTTCCAAGGTCATCTAGATGTTCACAAGGTAGAAAAACCAGAGTGTAACTTGACTTATTTTATTAGATGTGAAGATATTTGGCTTTAAAAAATTTTTAGTATTTATCTTTAGACTTTGCTTTTTACCATTTGGTTCTCTGCGATAACATTATTATTTTCCTTTCTCCCCCCTACCCCACAAAAAAAAAAAAAAAAAAAAAAAAAGAAAGAAAATTAAAGTAACTTCAGAGTAATAGCTTTCACCAGTACCAGGCTTTGTTTTGATGCACTTAGAGTAAGGCCTTTAATCGGAGTATTTCAAAACTTTTATGGATATAAATCACCTTTACTTTTTTCCATTGTCACCTCTATTCAAGCTTCATTTCACTCATAACCTCATCAAACTCATAGAATGCCATTTTGTTAATAGATGAGCACTTCAATGTCTAAAGAGGTAAATGCAAGATTTGCCAAGTTATCAATTCAGTTTTGACTTTTGAACTTTAAACCTAGCAGCAAGACCATTCGAATCCCACAGGAAGGAGGAGTTTAAAATAGCTTCAACAAATGTTTCCACATGCAGACTTTTATCTCTGCCAAAAACTTCATCTGCTCTTCCCACTTCCTATCCCTCTTCAATGAAATATATACATAGCTTTAAAAGTACATATAAAATAAATATATCTTGCCTTTTAAAATAAAATTAAAGGCAGTAGAGAATGTTACCATAGTTTTAAGGTTTTGTCTGAGTTTTAAGAAATGTATTGTGAAGCAGATTATTTTTACATCTAAAATTTAAACGAAATTCATTATACTGCATTTTCTCAGGATTCATACACCTTTGTTTTTAACATTTATGGTATGATCTATACATTGGCACAAAATTTAAAAGATGATTCAAGATGAAATCATCTGATTTTTTAATGGTGGCAGAGTGCAGTGGTTGCTTAAACCCTTTCACACATAAGAATTATAAAAACAGTATCAGTTTTGAAAGCCAACTACTTCAAGGAACTGAAAAGTATCCAAAAGATGACAGAAGCCAGAGGAGCATTTACTCTTGAACAGTTACAAGTAAGAGGAGAACTATCAAGGTCAGAATATTAGAACAATATATTCAAATAATTCAAATAAAAACAGGAATGTCAACAGAGAATTCTGTATCTGACAAGTTTCAGATGAACAAAAACTGAGAGAATCTAGAGCCAGCAGAAAGGCACTCCAAGAAATGCTAAAAGAAGGGTGTGATACCACAAGTCAACTTGGATTTCAGAAAGCAATCACAAGCACAGGAAGTGATAAATATGTGTGTAAACAGTATTTTGTTACTCGGTGTTTACCATTTCTTTTCTTAATTTCTTAAAATAAATCTGCCAAAAGAAAAATTACAAGATATTAAGACAGCAATAACATATATGTCATAATAGTAACACCAAGTACAGCATAGAGTAATAAATTGAAATATGTTGCCTTAAAGTTTCTATATGTTACTAGAAGTAAACTCAATATTAACTCTAAGTAGATTGGGATAAGTTAAGGATAAACAATTTAATTCCTGCACTCTTAAAATACACACTGTAATTCTAATCCTTAAAAATTTTGAAAACAAACATAGCTAGAAAGCAAAAATAAGAAGGAATATTGAATACTAAAAGAAATCTGATTAACAGAAAGTAAGACAAAAAAAAAAGATGAACAAAGAAAATGGAAAACAAATAGTGAAGTGGCAAATCAAACAATACTTTCGTTAATGATAAGTAGAGTAACACCTAATTAAAAACCATTGGTTTTCAGATTGTTCTCAAAACCAAGGTCCAACTCCATATTTTAAAAAGAGATATGCTTTAGATACAAAACACGAATAGAAAGTAACAGCAGGGAAAAATTACTATGTAGGCAGTAAGCTAAAGAAACTTGAAGGGGTCATATTTATACAAGGGTGTCTTGAAAAATTCATGGAAAATGCATATTTTGAGAAAACAATGCACAGATTTCAAAATAGTGCTTGCACTAGAATGAACTTGTACTAACTTGTTATAACATGTCTGAACAGGATCTCTTTTGAGACACTAAAGACAAAACGTCAGTTTGAAAAATGTTCCTATCAGAGCAACATGAACTCTACTAAAACTAAAACAAGAATAAGCATGAAATTTACACTGAAACTTGGGTAGAAGAGTGATGAAATCACTGATGGCTTACCAAAAGTTTATGGGGACAATGTCCCAAAGAAATTAGCAGTTTACAATTGAATAACTCATGTTAAAAGGGGAAGAGATGATGTTGAAGATGAAGCCCTCAGTGGCACACAATCCATACCAATTAATAAGAAAAATATTACTCTTGTTTGTGCCCTAATTGAAAGATGCTGGTAATTAACAACAGAATGATAGCCAACACCACAGACATCTCAACCGGTTCAATTTACACAATTCTAACGGAAATATTAAAGTTGAGCAAACTTTTCACTCAATGGATGACAACACTGTTGCACTCAGGTCAGCTGCAAACCAGAGCAGAGCTTCGAAAGGGAATTTTAAATGTGGGGTCAATAACCCGAAGCATTTTTTTTCAAAGACTCCTAATAGGAGATAAAACATGGTGTTACCCGTATGTATAATCCTGAGCACAATAAAAGCAAGAGTTACCAAGAGAGGAACGTGGTCCAGTGAAGGCAAAAGTGGATCCCTCAAGAGCAAAGGTCACAGTGACAGTTTTTTGGGATGCTCAAGGTATTTTGCTTGTTAACTTTCTGGAAGGCCAAAGAATAATAACATCTGCTTATCATGGGAGAATTTCAAGAAAGTCAGTTAAGCTTCAGCAGAAAAATGCCCAGTGCAGGGTCACTAGAGAGTCCCTTGTCACCACTGCTCCTGCACATTCCTCTTGTTACACAAGGGCAACTTTGTGAGAGTTTCAATGGCAAATCATTAGTTATCCATCTTAAAGTCCTGATTTGGCTCCTTCTGAATGTGTTTTTTTTGTTTTTTTGTTTTTTTGTTTTTTTTTTTTTGAGACGGAGTCTTTTTCTGTCCCCCAGGCTGGAGTACAGTGGCTCCATGTTGGCTCACTGCAACCTCCACCTGCCGGGTGCAAACGATTCTACTGCCTCGGCCTCCTGAGTAGCTAGGATTACAAGCACGCACCACCGTGCCCGGCTAATTTTTGTATTCTTAGTAGAGACAGGGTTTCACCATGTTGGTCAGGCTGGTCTTGAACTCCTGACCTTGTGATCCACCTGCCTTGGCCTCCCAAAGTGCTGGGATTACAGGCATGAGCCACCGCGCCTGGCCCACCTTCTGATTTCTTTATGTTTCCTAATCTTAAAAAATAACTATAAAGGGCATCCATTTTTCTGTAGTTAATAATGTGAAAAAAACTAAATTTACTCAGCCAAATTCCCAGGACCCTCAGTTCCTTAGGGATGGACTAAATGGCTGGTGTCATTGCCTACAGTGTCTTGCACTGGATGGAGCTTACGTTGAGAAATAAATATGTATTTTATTTATATCTTATTATTAATAATTCCATTTTTCTACAAACTTTTTGAAGTCCTCTCATATCAGACAAAATAGACTGTGAGACAGGAAAATTACTAAGACAAGGAAGAACACTTAATAATAATAAAAGTGCCAATAAATCAGGAAAATAAAATTATATAGGGGATGTGCCTAATAACAGATGTTCAGAGCTCAAAAGGGAAATCAGAAACCTAATAATTATATTTTGAAACATTAGCACACCTTTCTCAGCATTTCCTTTAAAAAAAGAAGAAAACAACTAGCCGAAATAATGATACTATTAACCATCTTTTAACCTCCTGACATTTATAGAGACTACATACCCGACCTGTATAATACATATATATTAGAAAATAAGAAACTACTGAAAGTAATGATTCAGGTTCCCTCTTTAGGAAACTAAAGAGAAAATTAATCTTTAAATAAGTCAAAAGATATAGTAAAAGTAAAGATAAAAAAATAAAAAAGTAAAGATAAAAATAAAAAAGTAAAGATAAAAAAAAAAAAGGCCGGGCACGGTGGCTCGCACCTGTAATCCCAGCACTTTGGGAGGCCGAGGCGGGTGGATCACGAGGTCAGGAGATCGAGACCATCCTGGCTAACACAGTGAAACCCCGTCTCTACTAAAAATACAAAAAAAATTAGCCAGGTGTGGTGGCGGGCACCTGTATTCCCAGCTACTCGGGAGACTGAGGCAGGGGAAAGGGATGAACCCAGGAGGCGGAGCTTGCAGTGAGCCAAGATCGCGCCACTGCACTCTAGCCTGGGCAACAGAGAGAGACTCGGTTTCAAAAATAAATAAATAAAAATAAAAATAAAAACAAGTAAAAACAGATAAAAGATAAAATCAAAGGGCACCTCTTTTAAAAACTCAGGAATGTCCATTACACATGTCCAAACATGTTCAACATCATTAGTTATTGGGAAAAAAAGAACCTTACAAGTGTTAGAATGGTTAAAATTTGAAAGACTTAAAATACCAAGTGTTAAGGAGATGGGGAAAAAATGGAAACTCTCATACACTGATGAATATTAAAAATATTATAATAAGCAAAAGAAATCAGACACAAAAGAGTGGATGCTTAATTATTCCCCTTATATAAAATTTTAGAAACTGGAAAATTTGTATAGTGATAGAAAGCATACCAGTATTGTCTGGGGACTGGCGGTAGAGAGAGAGAATGACTACTAAAAGAGGAAACTTTGGGGGTGGTGCCAGTGTTGTTTGTCATGATTGTGGCTGGGGTTCTGTAGGTGTGCATGCCTATCATACTTATTTAGTTCTACACGTTAAATGGTGCAGTTTATTTTCTCTCTCTCTCTCTCTCTCTCTCTCTCTCAAATATACCTCAATACAGTTTGTTTTAAAAATATGTGGAAAACAAGAAAAACCAAAAGAGGAAATCATTTCTAATGAGGAGACTGGTTCAATTATTCTGAAGTCAAGCCCTGCTAATCAAGGAGGTGAGTAGTTGGAGGGGGAGGAGGGTCTTCAAGGAGAAGAGAGGAAAGAACAATTATGTACTGAGTGCCTACTATCAGATACAAAATTTACCAATTTACTAAGTTTCCACAATAGTGCTCTAAAGATGGTGTTTTCCCTGTCTTAAAGATGAAACAACTGTGTTTTAATACAACTTACAACAAGAGTTCACAGAACAGTAAATATCAAGATTTTTCAGATTTTAGAGATAATGTTATTTGTTATTCCTCACCCATCTTTGTTAAATGCTGTTCACCAGAACAGTCTGAAAATAGTAATAAAAATGGCTTGAAATAACCAATGTATTTTTATTACTTAAAGGCCTCATGCAACACAAATAAGTGATCTATAACTTTAGAAAAAAAAGTGAACACAGTTCTACAGTTCTTTTAAAATTCATCTTAATTGAATATTAAGATTCAATCGGTTTTGTTCTTATTGTTAACATTGTTGTATTGGTGAATGACTAACAACCAGTTCACTGGAAGGACTAAAAAACAAACAAACCTGGGTTTGTAGCATTTGACAATTTCCATTGATGTGAATATTTCCAGCAAAGCCAATTTCAAGCTATCGGGTGATGTCACTATACACCAAATTGGGGAGAACTGCACAGAGTCGGCTCTCCCCAGCTGATTCAAGCCAGCTCCAATGTGTGGCTGCTTTTTAGCCTATTTAATAAACAGAATGGATTGAGATTTTTAAAGTTTATTTCACAGCTTTTTTGTTAACAGCAAATTTCTTTGGCAGGTGTTAATGTAAGTTTCATTTTACGACACTCATTAATAGATTTTGAAACTCATTAGCAGGTTTGTGTTACTAACAAGAGAAAATTTTCCTGATAACAAGTTGAGTTTAGTGCATCAAAAATACAGGTGACTTCCGTCTTCAAAACATATCCCTTTATGTAACAGTATGTTTTGAAAATATAACTTCATGCCTTCCTTGATTCATTTTCTTTTACAGCACATTGTCGGTGTTTGAGAAAATCCTAAAGGCTTTACTTTTAACACAGACCTTGCCATCTCTCACCACTTTCACTTCTACAGTCATCTATGTACAACCCCTCCCCTGGATTATGGCAATAGGTTCTCAACTTGTCTCTCTTCTTTCACATTTGCTCTCTCATCACCAATTCCAAATACAGTCATCAAACTCTAAATCTGATCTTGACAGTGATCTTGACAGTGCTCAGCTCAAATCTCACTGATGGTTCTGCATCACATTTATGGTTGAAGGCAATGTTCTGACCTTGACCTACACTGATGCCTTACATGATTGTAGCATCACTCATCTCTCTAGCTTTATTTTCTGTTTCTCTTCCCCATCACTGACTTCCCCAGCCATGCTATTCTCCTAATGCTCCTGACACTTTCTGCCCTAGGCTGTTTCCTCTGACTGCAATTCTCTTCTGGAAGATTTTTACATAGTTCACATCTTCATTTCCTTTATGTCTTTGGTCAAACATTACTTTTTCAGTGGAAACTCACCCTCTGCTTTCTCTGCTGTGTTTTAAATTACACACTAGCAGCCTGTTCTTACCCTGCTCCTGCCCCCTGCACTTCCTATCATCCTCCTTGCTTTACCCCCACAACACTATGGCCTTCTAATGCCTATAACATTTACTCCTTTATTTTATAATCTGCATCCTATTTCCTCATTGTAATATAAGCTCTGTAAGGGCAGTGTTTTTTGCCTGTGTAGAATTCCTAGAACAATATCTTAAACCTCATAGATGTTCAATACTGTTTCTTAAATAAATGAGTGAATATAAATGTTAATATTAAAACACCATGCATTTAGGGAATAACTTATTATAATCCCTGTCTGTTCAATGAGAGGACTGCTTTCTCCTGAAGGGAAATGTTTAATAAAAACAGTTTGTCCAGAAAGAAAAAGATCTGCCTAAACCTCTATTACTGAAAGTGGAGCAGAAAAAATTATGAAAGGTTGAGTTACTCCTATAGGATTTTGTACATGATACAAATAATTATGGAGACCCTTCTGAATATTTAGAAATTATTTGAATTTAAAAGGTTTATCTTAAATATTCTATATTGATATTATATATTGATATACATATTGATATCAATATTATATATTGATATCATTGATGTCATCAAATATTCTAATGTAAATATAATTTTATTAGCAGCTTTTTAAAGAAACAATGCATAGAGCTGTGTGTGATATATGAGCTATGAGAGGCTATAGCACATGAATCATATGCTTAAGAAACATTAAAGAATGCACATGCAAATTATAAGCAAATCAATAATGCCCATTATCAACTGCTAGTGCTACATTTTGAAATATGAAAAGGAATATAGGACGAAAGTTAGGAACGTCGAAAGCCATAGAAACAGAGTAAAGTTGTCCCTCTGTATCGTTAGGGAATTGTTTCCAGGATCTCCCCATGGATACCAAAATCCAAGAATAATTAAATTCCTTATATAAAATGTAGTATTTGCATATAACCTACACACATCTTTCTGTAAACTTTAAATCATCTCTAGATTACTTATAATGCCTTGTACACTGTAAATGCTATGTAAATAGTTATCTTATTTTTATTTTATTATTTTAATGCAATTATTTTTAAAATATGTTGAATCCACAGTTGGACCAACTGTGACATTTGGGGAAGCTCCACAGAACAGGTGGGTGTTACACTGAGATTTTAGCAACTTCCTGTCACATGTGGAACAACCTGAAAAAAAATGAGCCTTGATAAAACACTGTACCCTTAGATTGTCTTCTCTGAAAACCAGCAACTTGATTGACTTAGTAATAAGGGATCCTGTATATTTATCATTTTACTTAAAAGAAAATTTTGATTTTTAATATTATTAAGACAAGGAATTGATCAGTTGAGAATAATGAGATTCTTCCTTCTAGGTGAGGAATATTTTCCCTTTATTTTCTATAGGCAATTATATTTAATACACTTCCAGGAGGCCTGGGCAATGCAGATTTGTACAATGCCAGGTTCCATCATTCCCACAGGTATTCCATGAAAATGTCACCTTTTGGAGAACAATCACATATACAGTATGAATCAGGATTTCAGGGACCCTAATACAAAATAGAGTCCTGATGGAAACTGATTTCTTAAAAACCAGAGAATGTTCTCTGTGAGTAGGCATGAGGGAATAGTCTTGCATTTGTGTATCAAAGTTCATCCAGAAAAAACACAACAAGTAAGAGATGTATATTCAGAGATTTACTGCAAGATATTGGGTTATGAGATCGTAGGCAGTTCCAAAAACCACAGGGCAGGCTGGCAGAAAGAACAGGCTGAAGCTACAGTCTGTAGGTGGAATTCCTTCTGCTGAAAAATCTCATTCCTGCTCTTAAAACCTTTCAACTGATTGAATGAGGCCCACTTAGATTTTCTGGAGTAAGCTACTTTACTGAAAGTTAATTATGAACATCAATTACATCTACAAAATATCTTCACAGTGACACCTACATTAGTGTTTGATTGGATAACTGGAAACCTGTAACCTAACCAAGTTGACTGACTATCACAAAGTACAGACTGATCTTTCAGTCTGTTTCTTTCTCTTTCTTTCTCTCTGCCTGCCTGTGTTATCCCTTTTGGTGGCCTAGCATTCAATGCTGCATTTTTGAAATTATATATTTATTTTTAACTAGAATCTTTATTGTCAGTTTCTTCTCTACTTTTTTAAAACTCTCTTTATTACAATTACATAGCATCCTGCAATAAATTCTATAGTCATGGCAATTGTACTTATTGACAAGCTTTAGTTTTCTGTTCCTCATTTTACAATTCAATGGTTGCTACTCATGGATGTACTTCAGCATCAGCCAGAATTGGTGCCTTGGAATTCGTATTTTTAATAAAATACTCCCCAGATTATGCTGATATGTAGTTGGTGTTAAAACTGTAGCTGTACTTTTATGGTTATTTATCTGTGTTTTCTACTAAAAACAGCAAAATAAACAGTTTTAAACTTTTTCTTTTTCTTGTTTTCTTTTTTGTTTGGTTGGTTTTGGTAAGGGTAGGGATTAAATATTTTTCAGAGCAATCCTTCGCTTAATATGAAACCTGAAATAGCCATTTTTTTTTCCCCAAGTCAACATGAAACTACCTGTGAAATACCAATAAGCACACAGTCTAGCCTTCTTTAACAGCCCAGGGAGGTTGTCTGTCTATTTAATCTCCAGCGTTATGTATAATGCATAAAATCGCAATCCTTCCCAAGCTGCCAATCAATGTTACATTTTCCCAAGAGGGACAATAGCTAAGGAGGAAGATTTAACTTTATTAAGTAGGAGGAATTTCCACCCTCACTGAGCTAAACCATGTAGAGGAATGCATCTGGTTCTCTTAGATTGTCAATCCCTGTCCTATGTTTCCAGGAGTGTGCAATTGGTTTATAACAGGGCCATGATTTGACCTTTTCATAGAACAACTGCAGATCAGAGCAGGAAAGGTCAGTGTGGCCTGGTAGCATCAAGATATGCATTAGCAAAACAACCGGATCACTGTGGGTTTACTTTCTTTTACCTTGTTTCTGGAAGTCTGTACTGCTTCCATTTATACCTCTGGTTTAAATGTGTAAGGTTTGCCTTAGTTTTTTAAAAATTCTTAAGTAAAGAAATAAATCCCATGTGACAATGTTTTCAAGTAGTGTTTGTTACAAGGCAAGTGGTATTTATGTTCAAAATAAGTCAGAAAAGGAAGCATGAAACTCTTTAATGGTAAAACACAGTGTAGTTAATGACTAGCTATTAATTAACAGGCCCAGAGGCCCACCAGGCTGCAACAGCCAAGGGCTAGCCCTTCTAGGAATAACTAGCTTCAGGCATGAATTGCTATTATAATCTATTTTCTCTGAATCAAAGAAGACCATTGGTTTCTACAGTAATAGAAGATAATAACGAGCTAATTGGGTAAATTATTTGAACTCCTGGCCTCAAGCAATCTTCCAGCTTTGGCCTCCCAAAGTGCTGGGATTATAGGCATGAGCCACCAGCCCAGCTGAAAGCCAGACTTTATATGCTAATTTATTGAAGATTTCATCACCAGTTTTCCAAAAATATACTTCAGTGACTAATAGAGAAGTTATCTCTGCATTACAGATTTGTTGAGAAACAAATTACTTAATTTACTTCTGAAATGTGCTGCCAATCACAAATTTCCATCCATATATAAAGGGTGGTGAGAATGATAATAACAATACTAGAAAAGGCGTTTTGCAGGGAAGCAGAGAACCCTTTCTAATGGCTACCATCATTTTGGTGCATCACTATTTAACAAAGATATTGGCCTATTATAGTTTTCTTTTTTTGATGTGTCTTTATTTGGTATTTATATCAGGGTAATACTGGCCACATAGAATGAGTTTAGAAGTATTCAAGTATTCCCTTCTCCTCTGATTTTTTGGAATAGTTTGAATAGGATCAGTATTAGTTCTTCTTTATATGTTTGGCAGAATTCAGGGAAGCCACCAGGCCCCAGGCTTTCACAGGGAAGCCACCAGGTCCTGAGCCCTTTACTGGGAGACTTTTTATTATGGCTTCCATTTTGCTGCTTTTACTGATCTATTCGGGTTTTGGATTTCTTCATGGTTCAATTTTGGTAGGTTGTATGTATCTAGGAATTTGTTCATTTCTTCTAGATTTTCCAATGTATTGGCATATAGTTGCTCACAGTAGCCACTAATAATCATTTGAATTACTGCAGTATTAGTTATAATGTCTCCTTTTTCATTTCTGATTTTATTTATTCGTATCTTCTATCTTTTTTCTTAGTCTGACAAAAGCTTTGTCCATTTTGTTTAACTTTTTAAAAAACTAACTTCTCTTTCATTGACCTTTTGTATTGTTTTCTTCATCTCAATCTAATTTATTTTTTGCTCTGATTTTTATTATTTATTTTCTACTTATTTTGGGTTTGGTTTTTCCTTGCTTTTCTAGTTCTTTAAGATGCATCATTAGATTTTATTTTGAAGTGTCTCTTGTTTTTTGATGTATGTACTTATAAACTTCTCTCTTAGTACTGCTTTTGCTGTATCCTATAGATTTAGGTATGTTTTATTTCTATTATCATTTGTTTCAAGAATTTTTTCAATTCCTTCTTAATTTCTTCATTGACTCACTGGTCCTTCAGGAGTATATCGCTTTATTACCATGTATTTTTATAGTTTCAAAAATTCCTTATTATTAATTTACAGTTTTATTCTGTTGTGGTCTGAAAAGATGCTGATATTATCTCAAGTTTTTTGAAAGTTTTAAGACTTGTTTTGTGACCTAAGCTATGATCTATCCTTGAAAATTATCCATGTGCTGAGGAAAAAAGAATGTGTACTCTGCAGTTCTTGGATGAAATGTTCTGTACATATCTATTAAATCTATTTGGTGTATAGTGCACATTAAATCTGGTATTTCTTTGTTGATTTTCTGTCTAGAAGTGCTATCTAATGCTGAAAGTGGGGTTTTGAAATCTCCAGGTATTATTGTATTGGGGCCTATATCTCTCTTTACCTCTTATAACACTTCCTTTATATATCTGGTTGTTCCAGCGTTGGCTGCATATATATATATTTTTTTTTAATTTTTATTTATTTATTTATTTTTGAGATGGAGTCTCGCTCTGTCGCCCAGGCTGGAGTGCAGTAGAGCGATCTCGGCTCACTGCAAGCCCCGCCTCCCGGGTTTATGCCATTCTCCTGCCTCAGGCTCCCGAGTAGCTGGGACTACAGGCACCCGCCACCTCGCCCGGCTAGTTTTTTGTGTGTGTGTATTTTTTAGTAGAGACGGGATTTCACTGTGTTAGCCAGGATGGTCTCTGTCTCCTGACCTCGTGATTCACCTGTCTCGGCCTCCCAAAGTGCTAGGATTACAGGCTTGAGCCACCGCCCCCGGCCAAGCTGCATATATATTTAAAATGGTTATATCCTTTTGCGGAATTGATCCCTTTATCATTTTATAGTGACTTTCTTTGTCTCTTCTTATAGTATTTGTGTTGAACTCTATTTTGTCTAATGTAAGTATAGCAACTTCTACACTTTTTTGGTTTCCGTTGGCATAGAATTTCCTTCTCCATCCATTTATTTTCAGTGTATGTGTATCTTTATAGGCAATGTGTGTTTCTTGTTGGCAACAGCTCAGTTGGTCTTGGTTTTTTATCCATTTAGCCAGTTTATGTCTTTTGATAGAGAGTTTAGTCCATTAACATTCAATATTATTATTGATAAGTGAAGACTTGTCTTGCCATTTTATTATTTGCTATCTGGTTGTTTTATAGTCTTCTCTTCTTTCTTCCTTTCCTTTCTGCCTCTAGTAAAGGTGATTTTCTCTGGTGATACCATTTAGTTTCTTGCCTTTTGTTTTTTGTGTATCCATTGTATGTTGTTTGGTCTGAAGTTATCATACAGCTTGTAAATACTATCTTATAAACCATTATTTTAACCTGATAACAACACTATTTGCATAAACAAACAAGCAAGCAAAAAGTAAACTAATAAAAACTGTGTGCCTTGACATTGTCCCACTTACTTTTTAGCTTTTTGTTGCTTCTATTTATATCTTATTGTACTATTTCTTGAAAAGTTGTTGTAGTTATGATTTTAGATTGGTTCATCATTTAGTCTTTCTACTTAGGATTAAAGTAGTTTCCACACCTCAGTTACAGTGCTGTGTTTTGTGGTTTTCTGTGTACTTACTATTACCAGTGAGTTTTGTACTTCAGGTGAATTCGTATGACTTATTAATGTCATTTTCTTTCTGATTGAAGTACTGTCTTTAGCATCTGGTATTGATAATATCCTTCAGGTTTTGTTTTCTGGGAAAGGCTTTATTTCTTCTTCATTTTTGAAGGGTATTTTCACTGAATACACTATTCTAGGGAAAAAGTTTGTTTGTTCTTTTGTTTGTTTGTTTCCCTCAGCACTTTAAATATGTCATGCTACTCTCTCCTGGTCTGTAAGGTTGATTCTGAAAAGTTTGCTGCCAGATGACTGCTGTTCCATTGTATGCTAGTTGTTTCTTTTCTTTTACTACATTTTTAGGATTCTTTATCCTTGGTGAAGGATTTGATTACTAAATGCCTTGAGTTAGTCTTCTTTGGGTTAAATCTTCTTGATATTCTATAATCTTCTTGTATTTGGATAGTGATGTCTTTCTTTAGGTCTGGGAAGTTCTCTGTTATTATCCCTCTGAATAAACATTCTACTCCTATCTCTTTCTCTACCTCCTTGTTAAAGTAAATTACTCTTAGATTTACCCTTTTGAGCCTATTTTCTAGGCTTCATTTTTTTTTTTTCTGGTAGGCCGTGTTCAAGCTCAGTAATTCTTTCTGCTGCTTGATAAATTCTGTTATTAAAGGACTCTGATGCATTCTTCAGTATACCTGTTGCATTTTTCAGCTCAATAATTTGTTTGATCCTTTTTAATTATTTCAATCTGTTAAATTTATCTCATAGAGTTCTGAATTCCTTCCCTGTGTTATCTTGAATTTCTTTGAGTTTCCTTTATACAGCTATTTTGAATTCTTTGTCTGAAAGGTCACATATTTCTGTTTCTTGAGGATTTTACCTTCATGCTTTATTTTGTTAATTTAATGAGGTCACGTTTTCCTGGATGTTATTGATGCTACTAAGATGTTCTTCAATGTCCGGGCATTGAAGAGTTCAGTATTTATTACAATCTTAGTGCCTGGGCTTATTTGTAGCTGTCTTCCTTGGGAATGATTTCCAGATATTTGAAAGGACTTGGGTGCTAAGATCTAAGCTGTGTCTGCTTTAAGTGGTACCTCAGGCCTCAGGTAGATCCAGAAGTGCCATCTGATAGTCAGGGACTAGTGTCAAAACCTTATAAGTCTACCTAGTGTTCTATCATATTGCAGCTGAGCTGACACTGATGCCACAAAATGCAGCCCGTCCCACTCTTCCCTCTCTTCCAAAGGCAGAGGAGCCTCGCCCCATAGCCACCACCCCCCAGGCCACGAGGAGTACTGCCGAACTACTGCTGATGTTCCCTTAAGTCCCAAGGTCTCTTAAGTCATTTTGTCAGGAGTGCTACCTGGCCAGGGAATCACTGTTCAGAGCAGTGGGCTTCCCTCTGGCCAAAGGCAGGTCCATAAATGCTGTCCAAGAGTCAAGTCCTGAAATCTGAAACCCTAAGAGCCCACTTAGCACTCTATCCACCTATGGTCATGCTGGTACCTAAGGTATAAAATAAAGTTCCTTTTACTTTTCTCTCTGCTTTTCTCAAGAGCAAGTTACCACCATAGCTGGTAGTGTGTTGAGTCTCACATGAAGCATCAAGTCTCAGAGGCTCACCCAAGGCCCTTGATGTAGTACCTGGGTATCACTCCTGGTTATTCAGGGACCAACATCTGTTCAGTTAGCAGGTGATGAATCCTGCCAGGACTGGATCTTCTTCTTCAAGGCAGTGGATTTGTTTCTGGCCTAGTGTGTATAAAAAATGTCATCTGGGAGCTAGGATCTGGAATGGGGGTCTTGCAACTCTGACCAGTGCCCTAACTTGCTGTGGCTGAGCTGGTATTCTTATGCAAGATAAAGTCCTCACCTCTCTTCTGTCTCCTCTCCTCAAGTGGAAGGAAGGGCTATCTATTGGAGTTGTGTTCTGTGCAGTGTAGAGTTAGGGTAAGGGCGATCCTAGCAATCCCTTGCTTGTCCCAGCTAGTGTCTTGGTACATCATATGTTACCCCCACTCCGAGTCCACTATCTCTGGGGCTAGTTTAGCACTAAGATTCACCTAAGAGTTGCAGTCTTTATGACCTAGACTGCCTTTCAATTTACTTGGAGATAGAGCGCTGTAGCCCTCCATGGTGAGATTGTCACACACTCAAATTCAGCCTGCTGGAATGGGCGATTGCTCTCTGGCTAGGGATGTTTTAAATGCTCCATCATGGGCAAGAGTCAGCTGAGTTTGGTCAAAGAAGAGTTTTGTCCAAAAGACTTCAATAGGAAAGTCTTCTTGAGAGTTATTATTTGTAAAACATCTGCATCACCAAGTCTTAAGCTGAAATGGGAATTGATGTCATGGATTATTAATATCAAGCCTTAATTCACAAAGCTAAATTGTTTTGATAGAAGTGCTTATAGTTGGGAGGTCACAATCAGGTAACATATTGCCTTATGTAACAAGATTATCACTCCTCCAGAAAAATTAGGAACCTTCCCACTGATGGTCAAATGAAAATGTTTAAAACACAACTTTTATCTCTGACATGTTTGCATAGATTATGTCATCTCCTCATCTCTAAAGTCCCAATGAGATATTTCTTTTATCAAAACTAATACCGACCATTTCTTTTTTACATAAGTGAAAATGTGCTGGCTCTAATTTAGTTGTCACTTTATGTTCTTACTTCCCAAAATAAAATTAACCTAGTTTCACTCTGGTAATCATTTTGGAGTCAAACAAAACCACTAGTCCCATAGGAATAGACACTTTGTGAACAGAAATGGAACTTTTTCAAGTTCTGACTTTTCTCAATCATCCTTAGTGAACCTCCAAGCACTTTATTTATTTATTAGATTTTTTTCAGAATTATCTCCATTGCAAAATTGCCTCAGGAGACGGGCTAAGAATCACATACCAAGAAAAAGATATATCACAAAAATAGATATAATGGACATTTAAAAGAAGATAAAATTAGCTATTTGTTTAAACAGTAGAAATGACATTCTATAAAAAAAACTAACTTTCCCAGTGGAATTTCAATAGAAAGCATCTGCCTTTTTAGATTGATGACTGGAATAGGTAAAGCTGCTTTTAGTTGAAAAAAATCAGGCAGAAAAACTTGGGTTTAGACAATGTTTTCTATTCTATATAAGGAACTCAAATAAGTACTGCTAGTGCTAGCTAGAGCATGCACTGTGCTTTGCAGTAATTTTCCTAATAGGATAAAAATCTGGTGGATGATCCATTACACTTGAAAAAGGATATGATATGACAAAATATCAGTGGTAACTGGACATTACAGAGGAAAGCTAAGATCTTTGTTGTGATCACTAGATTTGCTATGAATCTCAGTGACATGTTTTAATGTTGTGCATTACACAGTACATGAAAAATGAGTACTGATACTGAGAAGAGGAAGTAAAACTGCAAACCAGTCCTCCCATTAAAACAAGATTAATACAAACAAGTGAAAACATTGAGATGCTTGGAACTTTTAATTTTCATGGGATATTAATTTTCATGGCACAATTCAAGGACCTTTTAAAAAGTAAATTAGATTTTATTCAACCTAGACGTTTGCATTTAAATACATTTCTATCCCTACATAAAAGTTGTCAAGGTGGTTATTCCTCTCAGATGTATTTGCATTATATTGTAAAGAAATGAAGTTTCAGCCATACACCTCAGTTGATAATATTTTATTCACTTAAATAGACACACTTTGAGTTAGACCTCTGTATGAGCCAACAAATTAGAAAATGTACACGGAATATTATTTCAAGGAGCACATACCGTTGAAGATACAGTTGAAGAAAACAACTAGCTAGGAAAAAGAGATTGGCTATAATATATGATTTAAAGTGTATTATGAGCATTTTGTAGGACAAAAATATCTTGGGTTTGGATAGCAGGCCTAACATTAAGGCTGATCCAAGTCAATGAGTCTGCAGCTTGTCCACTTTGCTAATCTCTTTTAAATAAAATTAAATAAGAACACAAAATTGTGAATACACAATTTCTCCATCCTCAGAATCTTAGAAGGAACCGTGCAAATGGGGAATTCTGGAGCTTCATTCTCATGGTAACTCTACTCTTGCTCTCTAGCAATCACTGCCCTGGATTTCATGAAATAATTTTCATTCATGAGCTCTATTGTATAGTAGTAATACAGGGGAAGCTAGGAATACATTTTCCTATTTTTTTTCTTGTTTGAATAAATGTTAACTCCTCATCTTAGGTGAAAAAATCTAAAGGTGTATCGCAATGGATTGTAAATATCAATCAGGGGTTTGGAACTTTATTCACTAATGAATCTAGTGGAAATGACAGAAATAGTTCATGGACAAAACTACCCATAGATGCAAAAAACTTAGAGATACATTGAATTGGAGTTCTATTGAGATCACATGCCACTTGAATAAGAATAAAAGTCTTGACAAATATGTTGACATTGGAATGAAGAAGTTAGGGATTCAATATTAGATCGAAAAGCCTAACTTAATTGAACAAAACATTTAATTGAGTCAGGAGATCGAAATTATTATACATTCTTATGCTTATAAATAATAAGCTTGGGTACCCAGAGAAGATGCAAATAAAGACTGTTCAACATGTTAATGTAAACTATACAACTTAGTGAAGATAGCTGTTGGAAGTCTGAGATTCTGGCAATGCAGTATCAGAGAAAAGTGAGCTGAAGGTCTTACTATAAGAGTCATCATCATACAAGTTTATATTCATGGTTATAATTTCAACTCTAATGCTACCATCAAATGGGGGATATAACCAGGGTTGATGATCTCAGTGCTGCTTTTTGGATAAAGTTATCATCATGATCCTTCACTATCCTTCCCTGTAGAGTGAACTCACTGTCCCTTCTTAGCAGGAGCATTTCTTTTCCACATCAGTGGTCTTTTGACCAACATGGATTGGTGTTACCATAGATTTTCCAGTCATCATGAGGTATTTCTAAATGTTAGTGGGAGCATTACTCAGGAAACTTACTAATAAATTATTCATTTACTCATTCAGCCAGAACTTAGTGGTTGCTCTATGCCAGCAGCTACCTAGACACTAAAGCATAGGGATTAATAAATTTCCATTTACCATGAGCAACATGAGTCTAAATGAGAATTCAAACAGGGTAGATGTTGTCATAATAAAATGTCCAAAGTACTGAAGCAATGAGGTGACAATGTGTTATATATACTTCTATAGGTAAAATATATTGACACGAACATGGCAGAATATGTGTGAAGACTGCTGTAATAATAAGGTTTCATAATGGATATGGTTTGTTAAAGGCATAAAAATAAATATATAACATTGTCCACTTTTACTCTCTAGGTGCTGTTCCACTGATCTGTTCTCCCTCACAGATAACTGCTTTAAAATATTGTCAGTATTTGCTCTATTTGCTCTTATTAGTCTTCCTCATTCCATTCTTGACTTTCTCCAATCTGGATTGTTATTCCACCGAACTCCACTGAAAATATTTAAATAAGATTTCATTTTACCAGATTCAGTTGTTGACTTTCTCTCTCCATCTTACTTGTCAGAAATGTGGGAGAAGGAAGCATTATTTTCTTTTTGAAACTTTATTCTCTAGACTCATTGATACCATGTTCTCATGGTGTTTCTTCTTCATGGACTATTCTTTACAAGCCTTCTTTGCTGGCTTTTTGTCCTTAGACCACATTGTAGTAAAGTACTCAGTATTCTGAGTCTTTTTTCTCTAACTATTATCTTTCCTTAGTTGATCTAATCCAGTCAAATGTCTTTACGTCTCCTCTCCATGTGAAGTACTCCCATATATGTCTTCACCTCTATGCCGAATTCTCATCTCTCCTCCAGACTTTGCGGCAAATGTATCCAATTGCTTCTCCATCCCCCTTCAATATTTAGTATACATGCCAATTTAATATATCTAAAGTAAAACTCATTTTCCTTCTTTTACCTTTTTCTTCACTCATCTTCCCTATCGCAGTAAATAACACCACTTTTCCATTTGCTAAAGTCAGAACACTAAATAGGATGGATTATTTTGCAGTATAACATTCCACATGCACAACTATCAGGAAGTTGTGTCAATTGTAACTCCAATATAAATCTCAACTCAGACAACCTCTCAGTATCTTCAATGATAAAATCCTAGAAAATAGACTAACAACCTCCCAAATTTTATCTTTACTTCACTCCTACCTCTTTTGTCGTGCATCTTCTATTAATTCTCCAAATTACGTCCAAATGATCTTCTCATATCTTAATCAAATTTAGCACTCCCTTGCTTAAAACTTTGTAATGGCTTCCAATTACGCTGTGAACTAAACCCAGAAACTTTACAATGACCCACAAAACCTATGTGATCAGCCCCTTCCGGTCTCTGATCTGAGTCCATACAATTCATCCACGTTGTCTTGGTTCTAGGACTCGGCCTTTTTTCCTTACTTTCTTTCCTCCCTCCCTCCCTCCCTCCCTCCCTCCCTTCCTTCCTTCCTTTCTTCCTTCCCTCCCTGTTTCCTCCCTTCCTCCTCTCCCCTCCCCTTCCTCCCTTCTCTCCCCTTCTTCCCCTCCTCTCCCTGCCTCTCCTCTCCTTTTTTGTTTCTTTTTTTCTCTTTTTCTTCTTCCTTCCTTCTTTCTTTCCTTCTTTCTTCCCTTCCTTCCTTCTCTTTTTTCCTCTTTCTTTCTTTCTTTTTCCTTCCTTCCTTCCTTCTTCCATCCTTCCTTCCTTCTTTCCTCCCTACCTCTCTTCCTCCCTCTCTTCCTTCTTTTCTTCTTCCTTTTTTTTTTCCTTTTCTTTCTTTCTTTTCTTCCCTTGAATGTGGCAGAGGTATTATTATTGAAGGGCTTTTGAACTTGCTGGTTCTTCTTTCACCTCTTAGGAGACACATATGTTGCATTGTGGCATGGGTGTTTTCTTTTCATCAATTAGATCTCAAGTTTTACTTCTTTAGGAACATTTTCTGTAACCACACTAATATTGTCCTCTACCCATCTAGTCACTGGTCACTTGCTACTTCATTCATGTGTTTCATTTCTTTGCAGTTGGAAATAAAAATATATATATTATTAAATTCATGTAACTTTTCTACTTTTTCCTGCTGCAGTGTAAATTTATGAAGGCAAACACTTTGTCTTCTTTTTTCCTAGTATATCTACTGTGCATAGGACACATAGTAGAGATTAAATAATTGTTTAATAAAAGATTGGATGAATAACATCAATCAGTTTATTATTAAGAGTGCCAGAATATAGAATAAGTACCCTACTGGGTCACATCTATTATCCATCTACTTTGGTCTTCAGTGGAGTGCATTGCTGTGCTGCCTTTTTTAAATCATCCTCACTGACTGACTGACATGTACAGGTTCATATTCTAATTTATTATAATTTCTCTTAAGCAACATTTTATGAATTTATAATACAGTCTGGAACACAGTCTGACTTTCTTCCCCCCCGCCCCCCGGCCCCCCGAGAATGAATAGTTCACTAACAGAAAAGAGAGAGGGTTCAGTAATCTACACATGACCCAACATGGTTTTGGAGATTCAAAATACAATATTCTGTATTTCAAATTCTAACCTCTTGTGGACTTACATTAGCTTTTTCAGGGATGATCTCATTCAAAATGTATTTTGCTGCATGATTTGAGCTGAACGTTCAAAAATCTTCAGTACATTCCGAAATGGGTATTCATTCAGCAGGATAAAAAGGAAATTCTTACGTAAAATCAATTCCTTACCAAACCTTTTGAATTTTGGTTGTAAAAGCCAAAATCAATCATTGCAGTAAAACCTTCAGGATAGATTTCCTTTTCTCATTGCATCTCCAGTCATTACTTAATGGCTGAATGTGCAGCTGGGACAAGCTAAGTCAGGGAGAACTTGTGGTCCTTTAATTCTCACAAAAGCATTTTGTATGGATCAGGTGCATTTTGCTTCTCCACATTCTCCATGGTTGTAATGGTCTATAATTTTTATTTTCCTTCTCTCCATATTTTACTTAACACACCACTCACTCTCAAGGGAATTGTAGTGAAGAAGACAAAGCAATATTTCTTTAAAAGAAAATGTTTAAATTGCCTAGTACAGACTGCTTATATTGTTTCATCTTCTGCTTTTAAAAATTTTATTATTGTAAATTGCAGATGACCTTATGTGACTAAGTTTTAATTTTTTAATTTTAATGGGAAAATGTGTGGAATTATTATGCAAACAAATCACAAAAGCAAAATACAATCTATGAACACAATAATCAGTCAAAGAAGTATATAGCTCATGATTAAATAAACTGCCAAATAAATAAATCAAGAATGATATTGGCCGGGTACGGTGGCTCAAGCCTGTAATCCCAGCACTTTGGGAGGCCGAGACGGGCAGATCACGAGGTCAGGAGATCGAGACCATCCTGGCTAAGACCATCCTGGCTAACACGGTGAAACCCCGTCTGTACTAAAAAATACAAAAAACTAGCCGGGCGTGGTGGCAGGCGCCTGTAGTCCCAGCTACTCGGGAGGCTGAGGCAGGAGAATGGTGTAAACCCAGGAGGCGGAGCTTGCAGTGAGCTGAGATCCGGCCACTGCACTCCAGCCTGGGTGACAGAGCGAGACTCCGTCTCAAAAAAAAAAAAAAGCATGATGTTGACATACATATTGTAATTAAGGGTTTAATTAATTAAACACAATTATTATGTTTTGGCATAATGCTACTAAAATCATACACTTAGTTCAAATAGTTATGGCAGCAGAAAAATATCATGAAATTTTATTTACAGTGACAATGTAGATATGCAATATTTCTGTTTTCAATAAACAGCTCCCTCTCCTTGATTTTTCTCTCTCTCTCTCCTAGATTTTAGCATAAATAAATTACAACTCATGGCCCTTTAAAACTATTTAAAATCAACCAAAAGAATGAATGTTATACTTTTTAATAAGAATGGAAAAGGTAACAATCTCAGGGAATGGAAGCTTTTATAACATGTCTACAAATCACATAACTGGTTAATTTTCATTTTCACAATCATTTATTGAAAGTCTATATGTACTTCTGGTCAGGCACAATGGCTAATGCCTGTAATCCTAGCACTTTGGGAGGCCAAGGTGGGTGGATGACTTGAGCTCAGGAGTTCGAGACCAGCCTGAGCACCACAGTAAAAACCGCCTATCTACCAGAAAACACAAAATTTAGCTGGGCCTGGTGGCACATACTTCCAACTTGGGAGTTGGTAGTCCCCAACTTGAGGTTGCTAAGGTGGGACAATAGCTTAAGCCTGGGAGGTAGAGGTTTCAGTGAGCCAAAGTTGGGCCATTGCACTCCATCCTACCTGAGTGACAAAGTGAAATTCTGTGAAAGAGAAAGAGAAAGAGAAAGAGAAAGAGAAAGAGAAGAAAGGGAAGGAAAGGAAAGGAAAGGAAAGGAAAGGAAAGGAAAGGAAAGGAAAGGAAAGGAAAGGAAAGGAAAGAGGGAGGGAGGGAGGGAGGAAGGAAGGAAGGAAGGAAGGAAGGAAGGAAGGAAGGAAGGAAGGAAGGAAGGAAAGAAAAGAAAAAAGAAAAAGGCAAGTGAAGGGAGGGAAGGGAGGAAGGCAGGCAGGAAGGAAGGAAGAAAGGAAGGAAGGAAGTCAGGCTGGAAGGAAGGAAGGAAGGAAGTCATCTATATATGTTTTAGAGAAAATATAAACACTCCTGGAGCTTCACTGATTGTGTTTTATTTTTTATATTCCACATAAAAATGTTTGTCATATATTTCCTTACTAGACAGATTTTAATTTGATTTCATGGCTCTATTTTTAAACACCAATATCTACTACCTGCTGCTTTGCTATTTAAACTCACACAAATCTTGGAAGATCTGTTCAGGCTGGCATATTTTAGGTGAAATTTTGCAACTGCTAAATGATTATACCATTGGGCTGGAAAGAGGTATTTTCTTAATAAAATAAAAGCAATAAAATAAAGCCAAGCTATGCTGAACAATGCTGCAGGACTTGTTATTGCAAGGGAGTGGATTGTTAAACAAAATAAAAAAGAATATTTTCATTCTAGCCTTATTTTTTTTTAATGTGAAGATGAAAGGTAATTTATATCAAGTGGAGAAAAACAAAAACTTGACACTTGGCAGTATAGAGCTATAAAATAGCCTCTTTTTTTTTCTATTTAATACAAAAATTTTATAAGAGAAACAAATTTGTATAAAGTTGAAACTTTTGCCTTACAGAATAAAGAAAGAAAAAATACTACAAAAGTCTTCAAGAAAAGCTACATTTTTTGATCCTTTGTCAAATACTTTTCGAACAGGATAGAAAATAGTAAATCAGTTTCTCCCTAAGAATATTAATGAAGAGGGTAAAAATACGCATTCCTGCTGGACATAAGTCAAAGTAAAAATTTAATACAATGCACCGTATCCCTTAGCCTAACAATCAAACCTTGAAAAACATTCAGTTACACGTTTCTGTGCACATGTATGCATGCTCAGGAGCGTGTGTTTCCCTACAAAATACATGAAGAAGTTTGCATAAGCATTTTAAACAAACAACCCAATTGTAGAGATACTTAAAGAATACTTGAGTACCTCTGAAACACTTAAATTGATTATATTCTATTTACTTTTTTACATTTGAGAGCAAAGAGACTCGCCTACTATGAATTTTGGTGACGGAAAGCAACTTTGTTATTAGTACTAAATTCAGTGGAATGGGTTATATAGAGCTTAATTTCAGGGTAGTAATTCTGTTGTCAAAACTCTCTCTCAGAACTTTATAGTTTATTATCTTAACTTTTAAGACATTCACAATGGCCTGAATATTTTTGTATTACACTGCTTGTTTTTCTTTGGACTAAGTTTCTTTATTTTCCCCTTTAAGATTGTTTTTTATATACATATACACATACATATATGCATATTGTATTAGTCTGTTCTCACACTGCTATAAAGAACTGCCTGAGACTGGGTAATTTATAAAGGAAAGAGGTGTAACTGACTCACAGTTTCACATGGCTGGGGAGGCCTCTGGAAACTTAGTCATGGTGGAAGGGGAAGCAAACATGTCCTTCTTCACCTGATGGCAGGAGAGAGAAGAATGAGAAATGAGTGAATGGGAAGCTGTTTACAAAGCCATCAGATCCTGTGAAGTCTCACTCACTCACTGTCATAAGAACAGTAGTGTTGGGGTAACTGCCCCCATGATTCAATTACCTCTTACTAGGTCCCTCCCATGACATGTGGGGATTATGAGAACTACAGTTCAGGATAAGATTTGGGTTGGGACACAGCCAAATCATATCACACGTGTGTGTGTGTGTTTGTGTGTGTGTGTGTGTATCTGGATTATTGGATGGGATTAAGTTTCTCAATCAGGTTTTATTCCATCAGTGTATTAGTCTGTTCTCACACTGCTATAAAGAACTGCCCAAGACTGGGCAATTTATAAAGAATATAGGTTTAATTGACTCACAGTTCTGCATGGCTGAGGAGACCTCAGGAAACTTACAATCATGGTAGAAGGAGAAGCAGGCATGTCTTACCTTACCTGGCAGCAGGTAAGAGAGAACAAAAAGTCTATGAGAAATTGCCATTTATTAAACCATTGGATCTTGTGAGAACTACCTCACTATCAAGAGAGCAGCATGGGAGAAACCTCACCCACGATCCAGTCACCTCCCACCAGGTTCTTCCCTTGACACTTGGGGATTACAATTAGTGGTAAGATTTGGGTAGGGACAAAGAGCCAGACCTATCAATCAGTTAAGACATAACCAACTGATAGGATCATGTATAGAATCTTGAGGAATTTATTTTATTTTTTCTCAAATCAGGACATCAAATGCCTGAGAATTCAATTTTTTTTTTCATAAGATCTAGTAGCCAACCAGTTAAGGACAGAGCCAGTACTGTAAGACTTAACACCTCATTCTTTTTCCTATCTGTAAAATGGTTTTTTAATATTAATGTCTTAATAAATTGAGGAGTTTAATTTGCTTTGGATGTATTGGAGGAAACCATGAAGAAAAGATCTCTTTCTCTTCACGTGCTTGTTCCAAGATGCAACGAATAGAACTTGTGAGGCTTCAGAGAGAGCTAGTCAATTCCCTTAGGTATGGACTTCTTTCCATATCCATTAATAGATTACAGAGAATTTTCCTAGAGGATTTCTTGCCACTCCTCTTGTGCCTTACATGTGATACTCTGTTTGCTATTGTTAATAACAAACTGAGTGCATTTTGGGAAAATTTAGTTTTTCCTAGTCACACAATTTCTACAAACATTCCTGCCCACTCGCTCTTTCGTTCCTTTACTATGAACTTTGGGGACTTATTCCTTATTGACAGTGGTAAATGGTCATCTGGATTCATGCTTCAAAGTTTGAATGGTATTTATATAGACCATAACTTCTTTGCAGTAGCATTTTCCTATGTGATGCTGATTTACATATGTCCTAGTTCGTTTAATCTACACACAGCTCTAGGAGGTAGATATTATTATGATCTGCCTTTCACAGGCAAGGAAATGAAGCTCCGAGAGTTATGCAACTCACTAGAAATATCAGCTCTGGTACTAGATATAGGATTTGAACATATGAGGTCTCATTCTGGGCCTGGATCTTGTTGCTGCCCAGTTAGTGAGAAAAACATATTGAGTGTCTGGTTTTCTGTCTGAGAGTCTAGGAAATGGGAACCGATGAGAGTGAGATATCATCCATTCAGCCGAATGGCAAGGATTTTGTAAGAAGCTACCAATTAGGGTGATCCGCATACATTAAAGACAGGTCTGGGGGTGAGATTCTGTGATGTTTATGTATTTACATATGTATACATGTTATGATTCAATGTTCCTGAGGAAGCTAAAAAATAAATTCCGATTACCTAACTGGCTCCACGTTCCTCCCCATCATACCCCCAAGTGTGTGTGTGTGTGTGTGTGTGTGTGTGTTGTCAGGCCTCTGAGCCCAAGCCAAGTCACTGCATCCCCTGTGACTTGCACATATACGCCCAGATGGCCTGAAGTAACTGAAGAATCACAAAAGAAGTGCAAATGCCCTGCCTCACCTTAACCGGTGACATTCCTCCACAAAAGAAGTGAAAATGGCCGGTCCTTGCCTTAAGAAATGGTATTATCTTGTGAAATTCCTTTTCCTGGCTCATCATGGCTCAAAAAGCTCCCCCACTGAGCACCTTGTAACCCCCACTCCTGCCCGCCAGGGAACAACACCCCTTTGACTGTAATTTTCCTTTACCTACCCAAATCCTATAAAACGGCCCCACCTTTATCTCCCTTCACTGACTCTCTTTTCGGACTCAGCCCACCTGCACCCAGGTGAAATAAACAGCCATGTTGCTCACACAAAGCCTGTTTGCTGGTCTCTTCACACGGACTTGCATGACATGTTTCATCCTGTATATTAAAAGTCCCAAATAATACAGGTCAGTCTGGAAGTTTCAGAACATGCTTGTTTTGATGGATTCAGAATCAAATCCCTCAATATCTGACATTTCTACTAATAGAAATAGCTGTTTGTAAATGATAGGCAACCCTGTATTACCCATCGATGAATCTTTCTAAATATAATTTTTCTTCCGTTTGATTGGAACTATTTTACGAACACGTAAGTATGAATGACTCCGTTGAAATATATTTCTTCTCTGAGTTGCATATACTTATAAAAGAATACAAAAAAATTTGGGTACAACCAAATACGTATGAAAGAATATTCGAAGTGGATTAAAATTCTAACTGGAATGTATACATTTGCAGCAATAAAGTCTACAGTAAAAATTATCACATTCTTCCCTTGCTCATGTTACCAGAGACGGAACTGAAAATACCATAGTGATATATGCTTTTGGTGTTAGGAAATCAACAATCTTTGAAAATTTTGTATTCCAGAATAAAATAAAAAACCTTCAAAGGTCTAACAGGTGGCATACCTTTTCTCTTTGATTCTGAAAAGCTACACACCACACACACTCACACACACAAACTCACATAGGCGCATGAAAGAAAAAGACCAAAAGATTCTGTCTTTGTCTTGCTATGCCTAAAATATTCCACTAGAGGACAGTGTAGCTATTGTCATTCCGCCATGCCATCTTTCGATCAAATTTGCTGATGCTTTTGCAGAATATAGAAAGCATACGTTCATTTAAAATAAACTGCATGCGTTTGTTTTAAAAGCACTTAGCTTGTACCTGATGGTTAATAGATCTGAATTGCTTGGAGCCCTGATGCACACAGAGTACAGAACATAATGAATTTCGCAGATTTTTTAAAGAAGGGAGAGGTTGGGGAAGAAGACAAATATGAGCTAATTTTTTTCATTTGCCTTGATACGTTAAGGGGGAAAAAAAACAGAAATAATGCACAATCATTATGAACAAGCTGGTAGGTATAAGCATTAGTTCACATTTAAATGAAAATAGCTTTATAGAGAGGGAGAATGGATATGATTCAAATAGTTTCCAGCATCTTGTTTGAAATGCAAAAGAGCAATTTGTATTTAAATTAATTTAGGTGGATGCCTCTGGTTTTCTTGGGACTTCTAGACAAATTATTTCTATTTATCTTGGAAATGGGCATTCGGAATATGATCCGGAGGCTGTGCAAAGACTTCTTGAACTTGAGACCTAGAAGATTTGATACCAACTGAGGGGAAAAAAAAGAGCCTGGGTTATTTGAACACCCTTCACAAAGGTGTTCAAAGGCGGGCAGAGGGGACCCAGGAAATATGTTAGGGTGTCATTCCCTTTCATTGGCAAAATTTAAAAGAATAAATTTATGAACGTAAGGCACCAGAAGTAAAAACATCCTTTGGTTCTATTTCCTGCAGTGACAAGAGATATATATTCTAGATTGTAGAGAGAGCTGCTTGGAGATAAATTGTCTGATTTCAGCATCTCGGTGGTGGATAATAGATTCCCCTCAGAATCACATAATTAAAAAATGACATTTCGGCTACTTTGTGCCAACTCAGTACCGCTGATGCCCCTGGCTTCCGGGCCCGGGAGCCCTGCAGGGTACAACCAAACAAATTTTGCATTATTCAACGGGACAATGTAAGGTCGTGTTAACAAAAAAAGTTCCTTCTGGGGGGACCAGAGGACTTTTTTCTTCTCTACAAATTCCTCTTTCTGCTTTTCTTCTTTTTTTCTTTTTCAATTCTGCCAACATGAAAAAAGATATGAATGATGAGATTAGGACATCCACTTATTACAAGTTGGCCGGATGAAAGAGAGCATATGTGTGTAGCAGAATAAATTAAAGAGTCTAATTTTAGCACCTTTTTATCCTCCAAGCAGATATTCAGAATCAGCCAAAGATAAGTCAAATGCTGTGAGAAAAAAAAAAAAAAGAAGTAAATCAAAGTGCTAAATTCATATCCTTAGACATCTTTAGGACGAAATGGTTAATCCTCATATGAATCTTGCCCACCCCCCACCCCCAAATCCCTCCAGGAGTTTCCTGAAAGGCAGTTGACTGCAATCTGAACAACTGTACTTTACGGGTCTCTCAGTTCCCTATGTATCTCAAAAAAAGTGTATGTGCTAGACAAGCCTCCAATTAACAGTTACTAAAGTGTAAATGGATTTCCAAATGTCACATAGCTGGTAATTAGTGAAACCAGGACTAGCAATGGATCATTTGATTCCTCTTTGAAGTGTTTTAGTAACAGCCAGTATTCCGCAGGTGTCTTTAGTTCAAATAATAAAAGTACACGTAAGAATATTCCTTTTTCTTAAAGGAAATTGAAGAAAATATAAGACACTTAAAAAAAATACAATTCAATGAGTTTAAATTTTGTGATTTCAACCATCAATTAGGATTTCGAGTTTAGGTTCACAATGTATTATTATGAAAATACATAGGCACCGGATTATTCATTTCAGCATTGTTGGTCGTTGCAAAATATTGGATACAAACTAAATATCCGTACTATAAGTTGGCCAGTCGCGGTGGCTTGTGCCTGTAATCCCAACACTTTGGGAGACTAAGGCAGATGGATCAGGAGGCCAGGAGACTGAGACCATCCTGGCTAACATGGTGAAACCCTGTCTCTACTAAAAATACAAAAAATTAGCCTGGTGTGGTGGAGGGTGCTTGTAGTCCCAGTTACTCAGGAGACTGAGGCAGGAGAATGGCGTGAACCAGGGAGGCAGAGCTGTCAGTGAGCAGAGATCGAGCCACTGCACTCCAGCCTGGGCGACAGAAGGAGACTCCGTCTCAGGGGAAAAAAAAAAAAAAAAAGAAGTAGATTTCTGTGAACTAATGTTGGATAATTCCCAGAATATATTGCTAAGCTAAAAAAAAAAAAAAAAGAAAAGAAAACAACCAACCAACCAAACAAACAAAAAAGAACCAAGAGCAACAGAGTTTTCTATAATATGTTTCATGTAGGAAAGTTAGGAATGTAAGAAAATATTTTTTTATTTATGGAGAAAAAAATACAGATATGATAACCAGAAACTATTAAAATCAATTATACTAACAGGGAGAGGGTGAAAGCAGAGTGAAGAGGATGGAAGAATAGAAGTGGAGTAGAGTGGCACAGATGAGAAGACAGTGACACTTATTGGAATATACTTTTTGAATTGACCTGAAACTAAGTTTGTAGTATTGTTTCGCCTACCCAAAATATAGATTAAAAATTTAAAATCCCCCTGGAACTGAGGGAAACCCAACATGGAATACAAGCTGTAAAGAGTAAGCTAACTGTTATTACAAATGAGTAACATACTCCCACTTAAGAGGGTGAAAAAGCAAAGTACCTATTTAAGTAACTTTAGGAAGGCAGTATTGCAATGTAAAATTAAAGGTTAAAGTAAAAAAGAAAAACACAAATATTGTACTTAGCAACATTGTTTTTCACGAATGTAGGCATTACAAAATCTGGAAATACTTTTTTTGTATACTAGAATTGAACAAATACTCAAAAATATTGTGGATAATGTGATCCAGGTTTCTGTATGTTAGGTAAACAAGTAATAATATGGAAAGGAGAAAAGTTAGAATGAACTCTATGGTGCTGGATTGGAATTTATATTATATAAAGTCATGGATTTTGAATATGTCTATAGATAAATGGTAGAGAAATAAATATTGATGTATGCATGCATATGTTAATATATATCTGTAAAAGTGTGCATGGATGCATATTATATATATTACAATATTGTTGCCCAAGTAGCAATAAGCACACTTAGTAACCAGATCTTGATTTCTAAATGCTATTTTTTTTTTTTTTTTTTGGATGGGATCTTTTATGAAGAAATGGATAGGAAAGAAAAATATAAGATAAGGTTGGAATCTCTTCTGGTGCAAGAAAGTAATGAAGTTTTCAAACGATGACGGAGGCATGTAAAAGTGACACAGGAACCAACTTAAGATTTCAGTAGTCTCAACTGGAAGAATTTGAAGTAACAACATAAATCATGATAATATTGGAATATGACCCATAAAATAAATACTTATGAGTCTGTGCTGATAGGAATAAACAGATGAATAAATAAGTAAATGGTGGGGAAGAAGCAACAGCTCTTCCTTATAATACAATCACAATTAAGCAATGTGGAAGGAATGACAGAAACGGATAATTACCCTTGGGCATGCACCATGGTATAATAGTTGCAGGCAAGAATCATTCATGGAAATTAAATATATTGAGCTAAAGTGTAATGGAGCACAGGATATTTGCATAGTCAAGATACAACTCCCTGCAATATTCCTACTAATTACAAAAGGAAAACCAATAGCTTTACAGTGGAGAAACTTGGCAGTCACAAAAGTGACCAATTAATTAGAGTTAACATCACCAGTTTAAGATATATTGACATAATGTCCTTCCTGATACAATGCAATAAAAAGGGTAAAACATTATTTTAGTGACATTTTTGAAAACAAAAACCTCAATGTAATCATGACAAAACATCATACAAACACAAAAGAAATGAATGACATTATGCAAAATACCTGACTGTTATCAGAAGTGCTAAGATTATGAAAGACAAAGAAAATTATAGAAAGACTCTTATAGACTGGAGGAAACTAAAAAAAAAAAAAATTATGACTATTAAATGCGATAGGTGATCCAGGTTGATACAGAAAATAATACTAGTGTGAAGACACAGGAAATCCAAACCAGACTTCTAGATTAGTTAATGAAAGTATATCAATGTTAATTCTCTGGTTTTGATAACGTACCATGTTTCTGTAATCCCTTAACCTTAGGGGAATCTGGGTAAATGATATACTGGAATTCTGTTATCTTGCAATATTTCTATACATCTAAAATTACTTCAAGATAACATTTTTTTTAAATGATGAAAATACTAAAGGATTCAGGCACTTCATATTTAGTGCTTATTTTAAAAAGGGAAAAGGAGAAAAGAACAAAATGCTTTAGGCTGAAGGTGATGACAGACTTTTAACATATGTCTGGAAAAATAATCTAATTTCCAGTAATAATAATGATTATCTAACTTAATTACTTGCTATTCAACTGGTATGTTGGAATGCATATGTTATCTCAACTTTATGAGATAGATATTATTGTTCTTCTCATTTTAAAGAGGTGTCAACTAGCAATTAGGAGGGACTAAGTCATCTCCCCAAAGCACAGAGTCCAAGTTTGTTCTCTATTTACAAAGTAAGTTTTTATTTATGGAGTACTTAATAAGATTTTATTTTGTGTATGTTATGTTTAAGCCTTGTAATATGCAAAATGAACTAATATTCTTACTTAAGAATTAGAGAAATAAATTCTGAAAGAGGCTATATATTAACAGGGAATATATATGAACATGTTTATGATTCTATTTCTGCTCTATACAGAAGTATCTTATTTACTAACTTATCTACTAATTTCACCTTAGGCCACAGAACTGATTCAAAAATTCATATTCTCTCCCTACATATCACATTGAATCTATAGCTAAAAGGGTCTAATAGAAACTTTATTTTACCATGTCTTCCTTATTAAAGTGAAAACATAAATAGTAGATTTCTATGTAGTCATGATTAAGTGAATAGGTTTAAAAAAAATCTGCAAAGTATATAGAAATAGATAGTATTATTGCAAATAGGATGCAAGAAACACAGACACAGACACACACACACGACTAAACCAACATACCTAAACAAATATTGAAAACTCAACACTTTTACTCTTTGTTTCCTTATCTATAAATTTCTTTCCATAGTATTTGGCTGGCATATGGTCTAGTGACAAGCAAGGTGCTAGCCATAATTCAATGGCTAATTTATATAACAAGGCTAAGCTTGAGCCTTGAGCTCTGGTTAGTTTGGAGAGTCAATCTCCTCTGTTTTTGTTGTTGTTTTTGTTTTTTGTTGTGTGTGTGTGTGGGGGGGGGGGTAACCTTGTATGGCTGTTTGGATAAAAACATGTATTTGTAAGAAGCACAGAGGAGCAAGTTATCTGAAGGAAAAAAGAGGAGTATATAAAAAAGCTTGGGAAGGATCAGAGTCTTGATTGTCAGAGTGAACGGGGATTTGGAGTAAAGTGTTGTATTTAGTTATTCCTAACTATGCTCCAAAGAAAAGGGCATCGCACCTAGAACCAGGTCTGGCAGGATTAATGGGAGAAAACAACATTAGAAAAAAGATTTATGAATTGTTTTGATTCTGAAGTAAGAAACAGTAGGAAAGGGAAAGAGAATGAGACACCTTCTCCTGACATCTGACATTCACAAACCACTCTGTGCATGTTCTCCTGAGGCTCGGAACGTACTGAGAATGTTCATATATTTGCTTCCAGGGTTTTGAGAACACTTGAATACGCCTCATGGAAAGTCTTCAGTGCAGGTGCTACAGGCGCTGTGTAGAATCTTTCACAAGGTTGAGAACTGTGGAAACCTCTCAAGAAACATGACCTGAGGTTATCAGAGGAAGAGAGGAAGGAAGTAAGGATTAGTACTTGATCGAGGCAACAAAATCTTCCCATGTGTGAGTGACACAATCTGTAGAGCCAAAAAAAAAAATGAGTAAAATTTTAGAAAATAGTTTCTGTGAAAGAGTACACTAATTGCTTTACAAAATGGTTGCAAAAATATCTAAGTGCTTGAACCAAAAGTAAGGTCAGATCTAAAAAAAGTAGTTTTGCCAAGAATCTCTTCTTCATCTTTTCATTCAGGTCGTAAATATTACTGAGGATCTCTCATCTTCTAGGTGAAGCTCACAAAATTGTCCTGGAAGTTGCTGCCTTCCTGGAAGCCAGAAAAAAAGAGTACATGCATGTGCACATGGGAGGATTCTGTGGACCATGGTTATCAGGGCACAATCCCTTAGCTCACCTTCCTCTGGTGAGAAAACACTTCCGGTGCCACACCTCAGCCTCCTTCCTCTGATGAGAAAACACTTCCAGTGCCACACCTCAGCCTCCTTCCTCTGGTGAAAAAACACTTCCAGAGCCACACCTAAGCCTCCTTCCTCTGGTGGCAAAATACTTCCAGAGCCACACTTCAACCTCTTTCCTCTGGTGAGAAACCACTTCCAGTGCCACACTTCAGCCTCCTTCGTCTGGAGAAAAAACACTTCCAGTACCACAGCTCAGCCTCCTTCCTCTGGTCACAAAACCCTTCCTGTGCTACACATCACTGCTAGAGAACTGGAGAGTAGAATCTTCCAGTCCAAGAAGAAAGAAATATAGGATTTTGTCAGGTACCAGAAGTTTCTGCCACACTCAGTGGGCATTCTTTTAGTTAGGTTTTTTAGTATACTCCACTAAAAACTGTGAGAGAGGAACTCTTAATATAGGTCCTGCAAATAACAAGTATTCAATAAATCCTGTTGAATCAATAAATGAATCACCTCTTCCAAAATAAACTTAATTTTTTAAGTTACTAGCAAAATGCCTAAACAAAAATTAACCATTCTCTAGAGAGATTATTGAGTTAGAAGTTCATTCGGCCATTCAATAAATGTATTCAGTGTTTGTTTATAGAATAACTATGACTTACCAACTGTTTTAGGCATGAGGGGTACAGCAGTGAATAAAATCATCCAACTACCTATTTTAACAGAGACTAAATTCTAGTGGTGCAGGCAGCAGATGAACAAATGAATAATTGCATGTATTCATCCATTCAATAATATTGAAAATTTTTCTTCACAAAGCTGAAATCAGTGTCCCCAACCTTTTCGGCACCAGGGATCAATTTTGTGGAAAACAGTTTTTCCACAGACTGGGGTGAGGAGACGGTTTCAGGATGATTCAAGTGCATTACCTTTATTGTGTACTTTATTTCTATTATTACTGCATTGTAACATATAATGAAATAATTACACAACTCATCATAATGTAGAATCAGTGGGAACCCAGAGCTTGTTTTCCTGCAACTAGACAGTTCCGTCTGGGGGGGGTGATAGACAGTGACAGATCATCAGATATTAGATTCTCATAAGGAGCGTGCAACCTAGATCCTTTGCATGTGCAGTTCACAACAGGGTTCATGCTTCTGTGAGAATCTAATGCCACCACTGATCTGACAGGAGGTGGAGCTCAGGAGGTAAAGCTCTCTCACCTCCTGCTAGGCTACTTGGTTCCTAACAGGCCATGGACCAGTACTGGTCCATGACCTAAGGGTTGGGGACCACTGACTTAGATTCAAGTGGAAAAAGATGGGCTGTAAACAAACTATGTAAGTAAATAATACAAGCATATTAGTGGGCCAGCTGTAGCATGATGGAAAAACAGGGGCATGAGGCACTGAACAAGCCCATTTTACCAGTTGGGGTCAGAAACAATAATGATGTGGAGTCTGCTGAGTATGGGGGAGCTACAGAAAGCAGAAACTGAGCCAGGCTCTGGCCAGGGGACTCATGTGCTGCAGCAGTGCTAGGAATCCCCACAACTCAGCCTAGAGCCCAGTTGAATAAGCCCATGCCGGCACCCATATCTTGCTTGGGCACTATCTCATAATTTGACAGTGGATATGGGTATGAAGCCCTCTACTGGACTCATAACACAAATAATATCTTTGTTCACAAGGTGATCTTAAGAAGGACAGCAGATGAGGATCCTGCAAAATTTTAATTTCCAGAAGAGAGGGTACAAAAGCTGATTTTGTCATTGCTTGGAATGGGACAGCAATGAGGAGTCACCATTTTACTCACAGATGAATGATCACCCATTGGAAGAGGCTGCCTGAAGACCAAACAAGGTGTGTGTGGATGGGGAGGTCTGGGTTCTTGGGATAGTGGCCCAGTTAATCGTGTCCATTTTTATCTCTTTGGTGAGGTGAAGAACTTCAAATAAGAAAAGAAAAGAAACATCTGCATTAGAGGGAATCTAGCAACTATGGGATATGCATGGGAGAATAAAACTGGGAGGCATGTAAACATTGGCTTAGATTCCCAGGCCCTTCCAACCCACGTAGTCATCAGTCTACCTAGGAGGCTGAGGATGAGGAACTGAATCTAGACTAGTTCACTGCTGACATTTTCTACCTAAGTATAAGTGCCACAAAACTACCTTCACAATAGTAAAGGGCTATGGTAGCAGCCTGTAGATTTATTCCCTTCTCCCCATTCGTCTCTGATACCAGCCACCTTACACCTATTTTATGGAAGTATTGGGTGAGATAGTCCCTATCTTGCCAGTATGCCAAGAATGCAAGGCTTTAACTGCTTTTTATCTGGGTCATTTCTCATGAGTTTGCAGAGATAATCATAAAAGATGAGATACTGTTTCCTTCAAGGACAAAGAGCAACCTTGCCTATTGTAAGCTATAAGAGGAGTAGATTATGCAAAGCCAGTATTGCTCAGCAGCAATGAAAATCCACTGCAAGAGTATCATCCATCCTGGCCCCCTAACATTATAGGACTGGAAGGGAGGGAAAACCATACAAATATATTGATGCTAATACTGTTTGTGGTGTCATAGTAATAAAGTCTTTTATCTCTGACCCAACAGTTTTGTGTCTTCTGATAACATCTATTAAAGAGTACAAGCTAATTTCTTTGCTTGTAAGTGGGGTGAAAGCAAACCCCAGGCCTGTTAGGAACTCAGCAATTGGTGTTTACTTTGGTCGAGTTGTGTTTGAGAGATATTTACTAAACATTCAAGTGAAGATGTCTAGTACATCTGGAGTGTGGAGTTCTGGAGTTCAAGGGAAAGGTCCATGCTATAGAAAAGAGTGGAAAGTCATTAGGATAAATACAGCATTTGAAAGGAGTTCAGCAAGGATGTGAACTATTTAGATAAGGATTGAGACCTGAGACACTTAATGTTGATACAATAACATGTACCAGTAAATGCAATGGAGTGTTTAGGGCTATTTTATTGCTGTGACAGGAAAATAACATGGACTTGAAAGAGGTGAACGATTATGCCCTTTGGGTAATGACACTTTGGTCTTTTCTTATGTCTCTATCTTATCTCATACCACTCATACTCTAACAATATTGAATATATGCTGTTCCTTAAACACACATATAACTTTTCCTACCATATATCATTGCCTTCATCAGCTTCCTGGGCTTGGACTGCTCTTCGCACTCACTTCTTCTTCCTTTTTTTTTCTTTTTTTTGGAGACAGAGTCTCACATTGTTGCCCAGGCTGGAGTGCAGTGGTGTGATCTTGGCTCACTGCAACCTCCACCTCCCAGGTTCGACATATTCTCCTGCCTCCCCCTCCCGAGTATCTGGGATCACAGGTGCCTGACACCACGCCCAGCTAATTTTTTGTATTTTCAGTACAGAAGAGGTTTCCCTGTGTTGGCCAGGCCAATCTCGAATACCTGACCTTGTGATCCATACTCCTCGACCTCCCAAATTGCTGTGATTACAGGCATGAGCCACCACACCCAGCCTCTTCCCATTCACTTCTTTTTGTTTTGTTTTGTTTTTTTGTTTTTTTGTTTTTTTGTTTATTTTGAGACAGAGTCTCACACTGTTGCCCAGGCTGGAGTGCAGTGGTGTGATCTTGGCTTGCTGCAACCTCCATCTCCCAGGTTCAACCGATTCTCCTGCCTCACCCTCCTGAGTATCTGGGATTACAGGCACCCAACATCAAGCCGGACTAATTTTTTGTATTTTTAGTAGAGGCGGGGTTTCACTATGTTGGCCAGGCTGGTCTTGAATGCCTGACCTCGTGATTCACCCTCCTCGGCCTCCCAAAGTGCTGTGATTACAGGCATGAGCCACCATACCCAGCCTCTTCCCACTCACTTCTAGTAACTAACTCCATCTGTCCTTTTAGATATCTGCTAAAATGCCATCTCCTCCGTAAGAGCTATTCCAACCACTCCACACCCAGATATAGTTATCAAAATACATATTTGTTTTCTTCATTGAGGATATCAGTTTATGTATTTATTTATATGCTTAAATCCTTCTTATTACTGACTATGCCTTACATAATGCCCCATGAGAGGATAAACTTCAAAAGTCTTATTCTCTGCTATCTTCCCTACATCTGACCCAGTGCCTGGAATATGGAAATAGTGAAATAAAATATTGTGAGAATGAATCCAGGATCTGTTGTAGAATATTTGGCTTCTTAATCCATCTGAGCTGCTATTCACTTATTTGAAAAATTATATCAATTTTATGGTTTTGTGAGAATTAATTAACCTTATTTTTAAATACTATTGACACCCAGTAGGCCCTCAGTAGGTGAAAAATTTGATCATTTAGTATTTGAAGACTATATGAGAAAAATACACTGAACAAAACCAGTCCTCTATTGCAAAGGAGAATTTTCTCTGCTTAGGAAGAAAAATGAATGGGCTAGTCTTGTCTACCAGTGAATAAAGGGCATATAGTGAAAAAAGACTAATAGACAGACTGAAACTTCAAAGACTGGGAGACTGGAAAAGAAAAAAAAATGAAGCTAAAGATACTCGAACGCAAGTGAGTAAAGATCCAAGCAACGAAATAAAGAGAACATTGTACAAGAAGTGTCCATAAATCTAAGGAATGTTTTTGATTCAGAGGGAACAAGAGATCAGCAAAGAAGATAGGTAGTGAGAAATGACAAAGATTGTTCTTTGATAGAAGTAGCAGAACTGTCATAAAATAAAAAATAATACTTGCTCTTCAGGATAATAAAAGAGAGTGATGAAGAAGAGATGCAGAAAACATGGAAAAAACTTCCAGAAGAACCGTTAGTTGTTAATGTTAAAAACTATCAATCCTGGGTCTAAATAATTGATTAAAAATTAAGCATTACGTAACATTGACTGAACTCCCAGAAAACTCCAGAATTCATAAGAAATAAGTCAAAATGTCTTAGTGAATAGGTTAGCTTCCTTATAAATCCATATATAAAAGAAGAGTTTTCCTTTGTAAGTAGGGAGTGCTTTGGGATAAAACTATATTAACATATAAGTATGTGTTTGTGTACATGTGCATATGCATACATACATAATGTGAAGATTACAATAAGCAAAGCAATCCAAAAGACTATTATTAAAGAATGGAAACAGGGCCCATGTACACATACTAAACACAAAGTAAACATTCAATCACTATAATAATTGAATGTTATAATCCTATTGTAATAGTTTACTTAATATTGTTATAAAGTATTACCTGAATGAATGCTATACATTGGTATAAATATCTGAACTACCCTCTAGAGCATATGTATTTGTTCAGGCTTAAATTCTGGGACCTTGAACTGGGCCCCATGATGACCATGGAAAGTCCTCAAATAAAAAATTCAAAGGAGAAGTTTATTGGAAAAATTCCATCACAGAGTGAAACTCAAATTTCGTGTGAGATTTCAGAGTCAAGGGTCTTGGTAGTGGGGTGAAATCCAGCTGAAAAGAAGCACAATGAAATGGTTTTATATAAGGGGAAATAGAAGCCAAGAAGGGGAAACTTGAAGACATTTCCTTTGTCGTCAAATAATTACATAGTCAGTAGACAAACTGCTGTAATAATTAACTTTACGTGTCAACTAAAGTTGACCCTGGGGTGCCCAAAATAAACCTTTTTTCTAGGTGTGTCTGTGAGGATGTTTCCAAATGAGCAAATGAGGTTAGCATCTGCATTCATGGTTTCATTAAAGAAGATGGTGCTCCCCAGTGCAGGGGGCATCAACCAATCTGCTGAGGGCCTGAAGAGTATGAAAGAAAATCACAGAAATGAGGGATTCACCTCCCTTTATTCTGCTTCACTGCATGAGCTGGGATACTTCATTTCATCTTATTTTGAGGTTGGACTGAGATTTACATAATCAGTCCCCTTGGTTCCCAGACCTTTGAGCTTGAACTGAGTTAGACCATGGATTTTTATGAATCTGTAGCTTATAGATTACAAATAGTGTAAATTCTCAGTCTCCACAATTACACATGCCAGAGAAATGTATCTCTTTCCCCTTTCCCCAATTTCTCTCCAGAGAGAGAGAGACAGAGAGAGAGAGAGAGAGAGAGAGAGAGAGAGATCCTATTTTTCCTCTTTCTCTGGAGAACTACAATTAATCCAGCTATTCTAGGTTTTTGGATGGGCAAGAAGCTATTAACAGTGGCATGCTGCCTGAAAAAATATGCAGTTATTAAGCAGATATTGTAAGGAGATATTTCACATCAGTGTAATCTGAGGGGACTCAATGTGAAGCAACATCACATTCCCAAAGCGACTGACCTTGGGAATATCAAATTAAAAATTTCAATATGTACCTCACTTGCATTATTTTTCTCTTGCCCAAATAATAATCTATTAGTAGTGGAACTGCATGATGTGCAAAAGAATGCTGAGACATTTTTGGTGGAGATTTTATTACTCTTCATAATGTTGACCTAAATAGCTCAAACACTGGTTCTTTAATAAGTTACCAGATCATGGGTTAGCAAACTATGACCCATGGACCAAATTTGGCTGATGAGTTATTTTTGTTAATAAAGTTTTATTGAAACTGGAACTCAGCTATGCTCATTCCTTTATGTATAGTCCATAGTTGCTTTTGTGATGTTGATTTATCATCATTGAAGTTCCTGGAACCACATCTGATGGGGAAGCCTGCTCATGGATGTTTGGAAAACAAACACAACAATGAAAACCTTTGTAGGATTTCCTTTCACTACTTCACATTATATATATATATATATATATATATATATATATATATATATATATGCATATGCGTGTGTGTGTTTGTGTATGTGTGTATATATCCATATATATATTACAGTATATATATATTTTACAGAATATATATAACCACTAATCGTGTTCCTTGTGATATATATACATATACATATATTTATATATATATATATGATTAGTGGTTTTGCCTTCTGTAGGCATTTCTCTGGCTTTGTAGATTCCGATTGTCTAAAGAATTCTCTTGAAACAGAAATTTCGTTTTCATACAGACAGGGTATTCCTGAGTTTATTGTCACTATTCTTCATCTGAAATGTTGAAATAGCTTTTTGTTCCCCCATTTACTAGTTTTCCTTCATATTCCAAACAATTTTTTTTCAAGTCCTTGTAACATTATACCATTTTGATGATTTCTTATTTCCTCCAGGAGAAGGTTTAAGTTGTTTAATGGGGCATGATGGGCTTTGCATTATATGTCCCTGATTCAACTATTCTGGTTTGTTTCCCACCACCTTTCTATGTCACACTTGAGTCTTGCCATATATCACGCTTTCTCATGCTTCCAAGATTTTTGCATCATTTTCTTTTCTTTTTTTTTCTTTTCTTTTCTTTTTTTTTTTTTTTTTGAGACAGAGTCTCACTCTGTTGCCCAGGCTGGAATGCAGTGGCGTGATCTCCGCTCACTGCAACCTCCACCGCCCAGTTTCCAGTGATTCTCCTGCCTCAGACTCCTGAGTAGCTGGAATTACAGGTGTGTGCCACCACATCCAGCTCATTTGTGTATTTTTTGTAGAGACAGTGTTTCACCATGTTGGTCAGGCTAGTCTCAAACTTCTAACCTCAGGTGATCCGCTCACCTCGGCCTCCCAAAGTGGTGGGATTACAGGTGTGAGCCACTGCACCCAGCCTTTTGCATCATTTTCTATTCTCTAAGAACCTTGTGCATGTTCACATAAAAGTACTCATTCATTGTTCATTTCTGTGTCCTTTCTTTTTCATCATGTAATTATTGAGCTCCTGCTCTGTTTCTCATTCTGTGAGGAAGAAGGAGGGAAAATAATAAATAAATACATTCCATTCTCAAGTAACTAATAGTCCAGAGACAACCTCAGCCATGTAACCATATCATAGCAATTTAGCAACATACCAAAATTAAGAGAAAAAAGCACATGTTTTAAAAGCAAAGGATAACAGTGCATTAGAAATCTTTGTGAGAAATATCTTTGTGTAGTATCCAAGTGAGGCTTGGATCTCATCTAAATAAGCACTAAAATAGTCTACATTGTATCAGAGTTGTCTGAATCCATTTCAACTTTCTTTGCATTTCTACCTTCATTTCCTACCCCTCCTTTATAGTGAACTAATATATATATGCACCTTGGTGTCCCCAGTTGGTGGCTCCAATCCTAAACTTATCATATCTTCCACCACACATGGTTTTCTTGTGTACACTTTTCTTCTCAATTATCTATGAGCATCTTCCAAATCATGTAAACACACACACACACACACGCATACAGAGCTTAAATTTCACTTACTCTGAGAGATCTTGGCTAGTCTACTGTATTCATTTATTCATTTCTATCATTTTTGCAATATTTATCACAACTTAATTAGGTGCAACAGTAATAATTTATTGTCTCTCTCCACCCTCCAATCCCATTAGACTACAGCTGTATGCAGTACATAAAGGATAGACTATTTTATCCCTAGTATCTAGCTCAGGATCTGGCACAGAGTAAATATTTAATCAATCATTCACAGATGAATAAAGGAGACATTAGTTCCACGTCAGATTATTTTCCAGATTTGTTGAAATTACTTCCATAAAAACCTTGTATTGCAAACTTCCGCCCTAATGTTTGTAAATTTAAATCACTTGTCTCCCACTTCCAGTTTTCTACATATAGAGATTACATCACTTGAACCATCCTTCAAATTAATTCACTTTCTTAACTCAAAAATATGTAATAAGTCCACATTAGCAAAAGAATGATACCCAACCATTTCAGACTGGCCATCAAAGTCCCAAATTCTGTCTTCCTGAAAACTTTACTACATTTTTCAGCTGCTCTGGTTGGCTTATGATTTGCTTGTCCCCACCAAAACTCATGTTGAAATGTGATCCTCAGTGTGATGGTGTTGGGGACATGTCGGGGGTGTTTGGGTCATGAGGGTGGATCCTCAAGAATGGCTTATTATCATTCTCTGGGTAGGGAGTGAGTTCTTGCCATAGCAAAACTGGATTAGTTCTCATGAGAATGAATTTGCATATGACAATTTTTCTTTTAACCTTCTCTGCTATGCTATGACATAGCACAAAAGTTCTCACCAGAAGCAAGAATCATGCCCTTATATTTGCTAGCCTAAGTTAAATAAGCCTCATTTCTTTATAAATTCCCCAGTTTCCGCTATTCTGTCACAGCAATACAAAATAGACTAAGACAACCCTCCTTAAAGTTAGGTGTGCACATGTAACTGAGTTTCAGTCAATGCAATTTGAATCATAATGATGTACCTCACATACTGAACTGATCCATCACAAACTCCAATACATGATTCTCCATGATCTTCTCCTGTCTGTTGTCTGCATAACAAAATTCAAGGCAAATCTTGGAAGCTATGTTAAAGAAGGCAGAGCCTCCAGCAGATATGGTTGAATGTGGAGAGCAAATTCTCTATATATCCAGCATATCTACAAATTGGACTTTATATGAATCAGAAGTATCGTTCTATTTGATTAAGCCACTGAGGCGTTAAGGCTTATCTGTTACATCACATAGTTCTTTTTATGTAATATACCCTTGTTTACATCAATATTCTCCTTTAGAAATATTTTTCTGTAGCAAAAGTGAAATCATGCCTGTTTCACTTTACATGTGTAAAAGACACACCTTGTATGCTGTATATTGCATATCTTACAGCAATGAGAGTTTGTAGACCAATACTCCACATTATTCTTCCATGAAGTCACAGCTGCTTGTACAAATTATTATATTTTCAAAACTGAATGAATTGTATTCTCTCTGCTAAATTAGTACAAAGGCTAGTTGGGCAGTGACAGGTACTTAAGCTGAAAGACGACTGGAGACACCATTTTGAGATAGTTTTAGTGGACTAAGTACAAGAAGGGCAGAGAAAAATGGTATAATGAGAGAAAAAGTCAAAAGATGACACAGGGAGAATCAGAGACGAGCATTCATTTTCTTTACACAGAGGCAGAGAAAAGAGGAACTGCTTCTCTTCTCAGTGATGTTCATGTCCTTGTTCTGGACTCTGGTGAGGCCCAGATACACTATTGGCAATGGCTTTCCTGTGACACCCAGGTGTTCTTCTGCTAAATTTTCCCTTTCTGGATGATCTACTTTGAATTGGCCTCTTTGAACTCAATCAAATAACCATTTGCTAAGGTGGTAGTACTCCAAGCTGTTGGTCTCCGTGACTTGACTTGATCAATTTCCTTCTATGAAATATCACCCTACCGACTTCTACAGTTTTCAGTGACGGTTTTTCTCCATGTCCCCCCCATGTTTTCAAGACCATTTAAAACTAAGAGGAAAAGTACATTCTCTATTCTCCAAATTATCAAAGCATATATTTCTATCAGTAAAATAAATAAAAATGCATTCTTTAAATGCTCTATGTAAGCATGAGGAGCTGTGAATACTAATTCTTCAAAATCTGAGAAAAAAGTATATGTTACAATTCATAAAACTGGTAAGATAAAATTATGAGCATATTTTGACATATTAAAATATGCAAAATATTTTTAAAAGAACAAAATATTTTCTCAAAGGTACTGGCATATTTTACTAAAAGTGGGTGCAATGTATCTAGTTAATTAAAACATTTCAAATACAAATCATAAAGGGAATATTCCTGCAGCTTCACATCAGTACATGTGTAGTTTCTTTTTTTATTATTATATTTTAAGTTCTGGGATACATGTGCAGAACGTGCAGGTTTATTTCATAGGTATATACGTGCTATGTTGGTTTACTGAACCCATTAACCCATCATCTACATTAGTTATTTCTCCTAATGCTATATGTAGTTTCTTTTCTCAAGCTTACTTTCTTTAAAAAAAGACATTATGGTTAGAAAATGTCTTTGAAAATAGTTTGTTGATTGTAAAATTTATCCCTCCCATTTTCTAACGTTAAATTGGTAATATTTTATCATTTTCCTGGGTTACAATTTGGATATTCTCCTGCCTGGCAGGACACATTCTGATATGATCTCAATCATGCATAGCTCTTCCGCACAGTTAAAAATGCAACACATTTGACATTACATCAGGCTAGAGTTTATGCTCTTGGAGAAGCTGGGTGTTCAAAGGGTGTGGCTGCAGAGATCCAAAGAGCTTGACTTCATAACATTTTGATACTTAAAAATATTTTGTTTGATTATCAAGAACATTTTAATATTGATCTAAAGATATTGAAAGACTTTTACATTCATTTGATTTATAATAACGTTTATTATATTTCTTATGACTATCTTCTGCCTCTTTCTCACTTTCACCATCGTCAATGCTATGAATCAACTTAGTTCTCTGTGCTGGTTGCTGGTTGATGTTTTATGCAAATCAACTCAGTGAATCTTCCAAATCAGAGGATGAGGCAAGTGTTTTTCTGAGGAGGAGGTTAAATCTCAGAGACCTTCACTAGCTGACCTGGGTTCACATTTGAGCTGACAGTTTTTGAAAGCTTCAACCTAGTTCAGTCCATAGCCCACTCTCTCAATCTCTACTCTTTCAATGAAGAGAATAGAGAGGAAAATCAACATTGAGGAGCAGTGGCAATGTAGGAAAGTAAGCCATCTGAGCCTGATAGTGGTTCTGTTTTGGAAAAGTGGTGATAAAGGTGGTTAGAAGATAGAAAGCTATCTATCTTTCTATCTTCTTGGGGATTTAGGACAGTGTTTACTGTGATCTCCCTAAGAATGTACCCTCCTGGAGGAATTAAAATGACAAAAAAATTGGGTAGAAAAATTGAAGTCATACTCTCCATAGAAAAGAGTACAGGCAGAATTGGAAGAAAGCAGGCTGTGCTTAACTTACTACATACATTATTACCAAACCTGCTACTTGAAAGGAGGGCATCCTAGGCTGTAAATATTAACACATGATAGCTAGGGAAATGTGTCTGCATTTACTATATGGCTCCTTAATGCTATATGCTTCTTTATTCTCTAGAAATAACATGGTTAATCATTTGTACAATGTTCTTATTAGTAAGAGGAATCGAGCAAGCGCAGAGATGGTGGACTTTTCTATTCGGAGTTATTTCAACATTACCATCTGGAATCCTACTATTTTGGCTTTTGATCTATTTCTGCTACATTGTATCCAGGCCTCGAGAACCCTTAAATTCCTTCAGCAGGTTGGAGCCAATTTCAGCATTAATTTAGGGCTGCAGCACATTCCCACTGGCTTCACATTCTCCCCTTTTTAACAATTGCCCCATATCTTATTGAGAGTAAGGCAGTCTTGCTTCGAAAAAGAAGGCGAAGTTCTTCTGAAACCCCAAGGGTAATTACTGGTTGTAAAGTAACTGTGGCTTGCTTCTTTCTCCATAGCAAGAAAGACTGGCCAAATTTACAGTGCGGAGTTCCAGGAAAGAGCCGGGGTAGTGAGCAGGTTGTTTGCTGCCGACCCTAATGTTGCAGGAATCCAGCCATGACCATACAGCTTTTGGCCACACAAATACCTTTGTTCAGAGAGGTTTTCAGCTGAGGTGACATTTCTGCAAACAAAATAGACTTGACTTCCCTGGAAAGTGATGGAACCACTGAAAAGCCAGAAAAACAAAGAGTTTCAATGGAGTAAAAATTACAAATGCTGTATGGCATATGGAATACATTATGAAGAAGTAATCATGAGACTAGAAGCCATGGATTTAATAAGACTGCATTCTCACCACACATACAAACAGAATTAGGAATAAATCCCATGCGATGGTATAGACAAAGTAGAATGATCATTTACCTTTTATTGCTTTTCTTTATCTGTTTATTTTTATAAAGGGACAATGAATAGTATTCTGTGCATTTACTTTAACTCTTATGAACAAATGCATGCAGTAAAATAAGGGTAATGCTTGAATAATGATTTTAAGATTTTCGTTCTCCTTTTAGACAGTTCATTGGTCATATGTCACCATGGTTAGAAATTTTGCTTCATCGTCAAGAAAGTGAATGCCTTTATACCTCAATGTAATTTTGAATCTCTCTTTGTAGTATGGAAGCCGAGGACAACTAGCAACACTTGAAAATTGGGGTTTTCTCTGTGAATTTAATTTAATTTTATTTTATATTTCATTTAGCATGGTGTATATATAGAGTGATTTATTTAACTTTCAACTTCTCAAACATTTTCTCTATGTTCTTGTGGTTGGTTTCTTAAATTATGAGTAGAGGCTTAAATATAATACTCCCTGAGCTTCTTTACAATGAAAAAAAGTGATAGCGGGGTGTTTCATATTAAGTCCCAAATTATGAACAAATATCAGCTTTAGAATCTGAATTTACTAGTGTTATTTTCAATTTTCCATTTACACAAAAGAAAATGAAATTTAGCATAAAACCAATTACTTAAAAATACCTTTTAACACTCCATCAACAGTGCTTCATGTAGAAAAAAACTAATGCAGTTTGAAATTAAATTATTCTACTCACCACTGGTGGCAATTATATTAAAAATTGAAATAATTTTTGTTATTGTTAGTGTTCAAAATTTCTTCATTTTTTTTTCCAACTCTGGATTATAGTATTTCAGGATTTGGGACCTATTTTGTTTAATTTATCAAATAATGTTTGATTAATGAAATAATGTTTGACATATGAAAGTATATATTTTATATTTTTACATTGTGAACAATTAATGAACTGTAGACACACTCTTCATTTAAGTTATCTAAATATTAATACTCCAATCACATGACTCTGTTTTCTAGCACTAACCACTATCCTCAATACATATCCTCATAATTTTCTTGCTATTTTATACAATTTTTGCTCACATCCATGCAGTCTTAAGCAAAATATGCTCAATTGTCCATATTTTAAAAGTTCTTAAAGTGATATCATACTGTTGGTGGCCTTCAGTTATTGGTTTGATTTTGCTCAATACTGTTTCATGATCCAAATGTTTGTTGCATGTGGTGATAGTTTGTTTATTTTCACTGCTGTATGAGGTTGCACAGGACGGGTATACTACAATTTATTTATTGATCCTCCTGATGATTAGCATCTGTGTTGTTTTCAGGTTTTCTTTTGTTTTATCTTGGTCATTACAAACAACACTATTGTACATTGTATTTTACATGTTTCATAGTTCTTATGTGCAAGAGAGCTGTCTAGGGAAATTCTTAGAAGTTTTTTGATAGTGATCCACAACTAGAAATTTCATATTGCGACCAGAAAAATAATGTGAAGAGCTGTGCAGAGTGTAGCATATTATCCTACTTGGAAGCTAATTACCCAGCCTGTTATTATTTCCTAGATTCCGGTAGAAGACACAAAACTTCCAAGTCAGGGACAAAGGATTTCAATACTCATGGCAAAAGCAGCAATCAGAGCTTCACATTTGCTGGTGTCAATTTCTCATACCCTCAAGTCCCAGAAACATGACATAAAAGGGTCCATGATGGATGTCTGAATACACAGTGGGCTGTGTTAGAAGAGTAACACTGAGCTCAGGTGATCTTTGCTTATGTAGTAAGCTTGCACTTTGTCTCAGGGGTGATATTCCCTCATCATTCAAGGCTGTTCACTGTAAACACAACCTTGAATAATGGCCTAGAAGAGTGGTCAGAGTTCTAAATTCCTGGCACTTCCAGCATGTATGCTCAGGAACACCAGGGTTCAAAGTGGATTGCCTCTTCCCAAAAATATGTTTATGACTGAA